>NC_090326.1:171190821-171542348 GCF_035084215.1 Heptranchias perlo | reverse complement strand
CATTACTGATGGTGACCGTTCTTTAACATTAATTATGATGATGCCACTATAACATAACGAGTGGTGACCCTACTTTAACATTAATGATGGTGACCCTACTCTAACATTACTGGTGGCGAGTTTACTCGAACATTACTTCTGGTTATCCTATTCTAAAAGTACTGGTGGTCACTCTACTCCAACGTTACTGTTGTGTATCATATTCTAACATTATTAGAGGTGACTCTACTCTAACATTTCTTCTGCTGATCCTACTGTAATATTACTGGTGTTGATCTAACATTACTTTTGATGACCATATGCTCATATTAATTGTTTTAACCCAATTGTAACATTTCTGTTGGTGTCCCATTGCAATATTACTGTTGGAGACCCTACTCTACCATTAGTGGTTGTGACCCCACTCTAATTTTACTGGTGGTGACTCCACTTTAACATTACTGGTGGTGAACCAACTCTATCATTACTGGTATTGAACCTACTCTCAGATTACTAGTGGTGACCCGACTCTAACATTACTGTTGGTGACCCTACTCTAAGATTACTAGTGGTGACCCGACTCTAACATTACTGGTGGTGACCCTACTCTAACATTAATTATCGTGACCATACAATAACATTGATTCTGGGTGACCCTATTGGAACATTATTGGTGGTGACACTCCATTAACATTACTGGTTGAGATACTACTCTCACATGACTGAGGGTGATTTTACTCCAACATTAATGATGGTGATTCTATTCAAACATTAGTTATGGTGATTCAATTCAAACATTATTGATGGTGATCCAACTGGAGCACTACTGGTGGTGACCCTACTATATGATTACTAATGGTGACCCTGCTCTAACATTAATAATGGTGATCCTACTCTAACATAACTGGTGGTGTGTCGACTCTAACATTACTGGTGGTGATCCTATTCTCACATTAATGATGGTGATCCTGCTCTAACATTACTGGAGGTGACCCGACCATAACATTACTGGTGTTGACCCTACTCTAACATTGCTGGTGGTGTGTCTACTGTAACATTACTGCTGGTAATCCTACGCTAACATTACTGGTGTTGACCCTACTCTAACGTTACTGGTGGCGAGTTTACTCCAACATTATTGGTGGTGACCCTACTCTACCATTACTGGTGTTGACCCGAGTCGAACATTATTGGTGGTGACCCTACTCTAACATTACTGGTGGTGATCCTACTCTAATATTACTGGTCGCGAATCGACACTAATATTACTGGTGGTGATCCTACTCTAATATTACCATGTTTATCCCATCCAATATTGTTCTCTCCTCCTTAACTACAATCTCTGCATCGTTCCCCTCTTTTCTGAAGACAGACTCAAAGTATTCATTCTTCGGCCTTCACACACTTGCTACCTCTTTGGTCTCTAATTGGCCCTACTCTTTCCTTAGTCTTGCACTTTATGTATTTATAAATCATCTCTGATTTTACTTGCCAATATTTTTTCATACCCTCACTTTGCTTTCCTAATTTTCCTAGTTTCCTTTTTAATTTCACTCCTGCACTTTCTATACTCCTCTCGGCTTTCCGCAGTTTTGAGCTTTTGGTATTTGACATAAGCTTCCTTTTTCTCCCTTATCCTACCTCTGTATGCGTCCTTGATCATCAAGGGGCTCTAGATTTTGAGAGTCTCACGCCTTTTTCTTTGTTTAAGAGAGGTGCAAGAGCCATAGAGTAGTGATAATGGGGATCTTCAACTATCCTAATATAGACTGGGACAGTAATAGTATAAGGGGCAAAGGGGGGGAAGAATTTTTGAAATGTGTTCAGGAGAACTTTCTTGATCAGTTTGCTTCCGGCCCAGTGAGGAAGGAGGCATTGCTCGATCTGGTTCTGGGGAATGAGGCAGGCCAAGTGGAGCAAGTGTCAGTGGGGGAGCATTTAGGGAGCAGCGATCATAGTATCATAAGGTTTAGATTAGCTATGGAAAAGGACAAGGAGCAATCTAGAGTAAAAATACTTAATTGGAGGAGGACTAATTTCAGTGGGTTGAGAACAGATCTGTCCCGGGTAAATTGGCATCAAAGATTGGCAGGCAAAACTGTAATTGAACAGTGGGCGGCCTTTAAAGAGGAGATGATTCAGGTACAGTCCAGGTACATTCCCAGAGGGGGAAAGGTAGGGCAACTAAAGCCAGAGCTCCCTGGATGACAAAAAAGATAGAGAGTAAGATGAAGCAGAAAAGGGGGCGTATGACAGATGTCAGGTTGATAATACAAGTGAGAACCAGGCTGAATATAGAAAGTTCAGAGGGGAAGTGAAAAAGGAAATAAGAGGGGCAAAGAGAGAGTATGAGAATAGACTGGTGGCAAACATAAAAGGGAATCCAAAAGTCTTCTACAGGCTGTAAACAGTAAACGGGTAGTAAGAGGAGGGGTGGGGCCGATTAGGGACCATAAAGGAGATTTACTCATGGAGGCAGAGGGCATGGCCGAGGTACTAAATGAGTACATTGCATCTGTCTTTACCAAGGAAGAAGATGCTGCCAGAGTCTCAGTAAAGAAACATATAGTTGAGATACTGGATGGGCTAAAAATTGATAAAGAAGAGGTACTAGAAAGGCTAGCTGTATTTAAAGTAGATAAGTCACCCGGTCCAGATGGGATGCATCCTAGGTTGCTGAGGGAAGTAAGGGTGGAAATTGTGGAGGTACTGGCCATAATCTTCCAAACATCTGTAGATACGGGGGTGGTGCCAGAGGACTGGAGAATTGCAAATGTTACACCCTTGTTCAAAAAAGGTGTAAGGATAAACCCAGCAACTATTGACCAGTCAGTTTAATCTCAGTGGTGGGGAAACTTTTAGAAACGATAATCCGGGACAGAATTAACAGTCACTTGGACAATTGTAGATTAATAAGGGAAAACCAGCACGGATTTGTTAAAGGCAAATCGTGTTTGACTATCTTGATTGAGTTTTTTGATGAGGGCAATGTGGTTGATGTGTATATGGATTTCTAAAAGGCGTTTGATAAAGTGCCACATGAAGCCCATGGAATAAAGGGGGCAGTGGCAGCATGGATACAAAATTGGCTAAGTTACAGGAAACAGAGAGTAGTGGTGAACAGTTGTGTTTGGGACTGGAGGGAGGTGTACAGTGGTGTTCCCCAGAGGTCAGTGCTGGGACCACTGCTTTTCTTGACATATTATCGACTTGGACTTGGGTGTACAGGGCACAATTTCAAAATTTGCAGATGACACAAAACTTGGAAGTGTTATGAACAGTGAGGTGGATAGTGATAGACTTCAAGAGGATATAGACAGGCTGGTGGAATGGGCGGACACGTGGCAGATAACATTTAACGCAGAGAAGTGCGAAGTGATACATTTTGGTAGGAAGAACGAGGAGAGGCAATATAAATTAGAGGGTGCAATTCTAAAGTGGGTGCAGGAACAGAGAGATCTGGGGGTATCTGTACACAGGTCGTTGAAGATGGCAGGACAATTTAAGAAAGCGGGTAAAAAAGCATACGGGATCCTGGGCTTTATAAATAGAGGCATAGAGTACAAAAGCAAGGAAGTCATGATGAACCTTTATAAAACACTGGTTTGGCCACAATTGGAATATTGTGTCCAGTTCTGGGCACTGCTCTTTAGGAAAGATGCCTTAGAGAGGGTGTAGAGGAGATTTACTTGAATGATTCCAGGGATGAGAGACTTTAGTTACGTGGATAGACTGGAGAAGCTGGGATTGTTCTCCTTGGAACAGAGAAGGTTGAGAGGAGATTTGATCGAGATGTTCAAAATCATGAAGGGTTTAGACAGAGTCAATAAAGAGAAGCTGTTCCCACTGTCGGTAAGGTTTTAGGTGATTGGCAAAAGAACCAAAGGCGACATGAGGAAAAACTTTTTTATACAGCGAGTTGTTAGGATCTGGAACGCACTGCCTGAAAGGGTGGTAGAAGCAGGGTCAATTGTGGTTTTCAAAAAGGAATCAGATAGGTACCTGAAGGAGAAAAATTTGCAGGGCTACAGGGAAAGTGCGGGGGATTGCTGGATTGCTCCTACAGAGAGCTGGCACAGGCTCCATGGGCCGAATGGCCTCCTTCTGCACCGTAACTATTCTATGATTCCAAGAGGGTTTCAGTATAAGAGGGTTTCAGTATAAGAGGGTTTCACTATAAAGGGGTTTCAGTATAAAGGGGTTTCAGTATAAGAGGGTTTCAGTATAAGAGGGTTTCTGTATAAGAGAGTTTCAGTTTTAGGGTTTCTCTGTAAAGAGGTTTTATTTATTCATGTGAACACCAGGATGGTAGGAGGAGAACCAGTTGAACCTCAGTATTTTTATGACTACCTGTTCCCACAGCCCTCTCTCTTTTATGACGGAGCTTTTCAGTAATCACAGAGAATCTCACTGTGAACAGTTCCATTGTAAGAGGGTTTACAGTATTCTTTGTTGCTTTGTTATTTTTAATCCTGTCCTGAGTGACAGGTCTCAGAGGGAGGGAGTGGGTTTGGCTGATGTGGCTGATGGGAAGATTACACCAGATTAAGCCATGTTTGAATGTGTGGCCCTGACCTGGGAACACTTGGAGAGGGGGGGCGGTGAATGTGGGAAATATTTCATTACTCAGCACTGTCTCCCCGTACACTGAACACAATCCTACTCTCCATTCCCCCAAATCTTTCACACTGAAACAGTCCAAAAGGTCTGCAGTGCTCTTGTGTTTAGACGGCAGCCATCCTGAGCTGGATATGGTACCATGAGACTGTGGGCACCGTGCACTGACTGAGAAGGACAGAGATTAGCTGCTAAACACATAACAGCTTGCAGCATCCATGCCCCTCACATCACTAGGGTTCCCTCACTGCCCACTACTGTCTGAATCTCTCTCCCAGACACCGTACCCCCACTCTCCCCCACCCCCCCACACCGGACACTGTACCCCGCTCTCCCCCACCCCCCCCCACACCGGACACTGTACCCCACTCTCCCCCACCCCCCCACACCACACGGACCACTGTACCCCTCTCTCCCCCCACCCCCGACCCGACACCGTACCCCACTCTCCCCCGCTCCCCCCCCCCCCCACACCGGACACTGTACCCCGCTCTCCCCCGCCCCCCACACACCGGACACTGTACCCCGCTCTCCCCCGCCCCCCACCCCCACACCGGACACTGTACCCCCGCTCTCCCCCACCGGACCACTGTACCCCGCTCTCCCCCACCCCCCCACACCAGACACCGTACCCCACTCTCCCCCCACCCCCCACACCGGACACCGTACCCCGCTCTCCCCCCACCGGACACTGTACCCCGCTCGTCCCGGCCCCGCCCCCCCCCACACCGGACACTGTACCCCGCTCCTCCCCGCCCCCCCCCACACCGGACACTGTACCCCGCTCTCCCCCGCCCCCCCCCCCCCACACCAGACACCGTACCCCCACTCTCCCCCCACCCCCCCACACCGGACACTGTACCCCGCTCTCCCCCGCCCCCCCACACACCGGACGCTGTACCCCGCTCTCCCCCACCCCCCCCCACACCGGACGCTGTACCCCGCTCTCCCCCACACCCCCCACACCGGACACTGTACCCCGCTCTCCCCCACACCCCCCACACCGGACACTGTACCCCGCTCTCCCCCGACCGGACACTGTACCCCGCTCTCCCCAGCCCCCCACACCGGACACTGTACCCCGCTCTCCCGCCGATCCGGACACTGTACCCCGCTCTCCCCCCGCCCCCCCCCCCCCCCACACCGGACACTGTACCCCACTCTCCCCCGCCCCCCCCCCCCCCCACACCGGACGCTGTACCCCGCTCTCCCCCCATCGGACACCCTAAACCCCCACTCTCCCCCGACCGGACACTGTACCCCGCTCTCCCCCACCGAGACACTGTACCCTACTCTCCCCGCCCCCCCCCACACACCGGACACTGTACCCCGCTCTCCCCCGCCCCCCCCCCACACCGGACACTGTACCCCGCTCTCCCCCGACCGGACACTGTACCCCGCTCTCCCCCGCCCCCCCCACACCGGACACTGTACCCCACTCTCCCCGCCCCCCCCCACACCGGACGCTGTACCCCCGCTCTCCCCCCATCGGACACCCTAAACCCCCACTCTCCCCGACGGACACTGTACCGCTCTCCCCCCACCGGACACTGTAACCCCGCTCTCCCCCACCCCCCCACACCGGACACTGTACCCCACTCTCCCCCGACCGGACACTGTACCCCGCTCTCCCCCCACCCCCCCACACCGGACACTGTACCCCACTCTCCCCCGACCGGACACTGTACCCCGCTCTCCCCCCACCGGACACTGTACCCCACTCTCCCCCACCCCCCCACACCGGAACGCTGTACCCCACTCTCCCCCCATCGGACACCCTAAACCCCCACTCTCCCCCCACCGGACACTGTACCCCCCGCTCTCACCCCACCGGACGCCCTAAACCCCCGCTCTCCCCCACCGGACACCCTAAACCTCCGCTCTCCCCCCACCGGACACCCTAATCCCCCGCTCTCCCCCCCACCGGACACCCTAAACCCCCGCTCCCCCTCCCACCGCACGCCCTATACCCCCGCTCTCCCGGACGCCCTAAACCCCCGCTCTCCCGGACGCCCTAAACCCCCGCTCTCCCCGGACGCCCTAAACCCCCGCTCTCCCGGACGCCCTAAACCCCCGCTCTCTCCGGACGCCCTAAACCCCCGCTCTCCCGGACGCCCTAAACCCCCGCTCTCCCAGTCTGGCTGCTGTATACCTCCAGTATTCCCTGTTTATATCCTCACAACTGTTCTTGATCTACTCTGTTTGCTATTTGCTGAATTTGCTATATTTCAAGAGGTGATCTGCAGTCACCAGTGAGAAGCCCAATTTTATCCTTCCTGTTTTTTTTCTCTCGCTCTCTTTCTGTCCTTTGCTGTTTATTTTCTCCTGCTCTTCCTTCTCCTCTCCGCAGCCTCTGGTCGCGTCTCCTCCCTCTCCCCCCTCTCCTGATGAGATTCCAATCAATGTCAAACAGGCTTACAAACGGTTTGCAGCAGTACCGAGCACACAGCTCTGCTGGAGCAGGTATGGACTCTGGGGGAGTGGGCACTGGGCAGAGAGCAGAGCGTAGGATGCTGCCTCTGCTGGACTAGGTCTGGACTCTGGGGGAGTGGGCAGAGGGGAGAGAGCGGGGCAGAGGGCAGCCTCTGCTGCAGCAGGTCTGGACACTGTGGGAGTGGGCACTGGTCACAGGGCAGGGAGCATAGATCGGGGCAGAGAGCAGGGAAGAGGGTAGGGAGCTGCCTCTGGTGGAGCAGGTCTGGACACTTTGGGAGTGGGCGTGGGGCAGAGAGCGGCCTCACAGCACAGAGACTCACAAATAGAAGGACTTCCATTCCGGGGGAATGTTCCTGATATGCAGGTGCAGCAGGTGATCAAGAAGGCCAACGGAATGTTGGCTTTTATTGCTAGGGGGATAGAATATAAAAACAGGGAGGTATTGCTGCAGTTATATAAGGTATTGGTGAGACTGCACCTGGAATACTGCATACAGTTTTGTGTCCATACTTAAGAAAAGACATACTTGCTCTTGAGGCAGTACAAAGAAGGTTCACCTCGGTTAATCCCGGGGATGAGGGGGGCGGACATATGAGGAGAGGTTGAGTAGATTGGGACTCTACTCATTGGAGTTCAGAAGAATGAGAGGCGATCTTATTGAAACATATAAGATTGTGAAGGGGCTTGATCGGGTGGATGCGGTGAGGATGTTCCCAAGGATGGGTGAAACTAGAACTAGGGGGCATAATCTTAGAATAAGGGGCTGCTCTTTCAAAACTGAGATGAGGAGAAACTTCTTCACTCAGAGGGTAGTAGGTCTGTGGAATTTGCTGCCCCAGGAAGCTGTGGAAGCTACATCATTAAATAAATTTAGAACAGAAATAGACAGTTTCCGAGAAGTAAAGGGAATTAGGGTTACGGGGAGCGGGCAGGAAATTGGACATGAAGCTGAGTTCGGATCGGTCAATGCCCTGTGGGTGGCGGAGAGGGCCCAGGGGCTGAGTGGCCGGGTCCTGCTCCTACTTCTTGTGTTCTTTAGATTTGAGGTTAGGATCAGATCAGCCATGATCTTATTGAATGGCGGAGCAGGCTCGAGGGGCCGATTGGCCTACTCCTGCTCCTATTTCTATGTTCTTATAGCCCTCTCTGTAAACGCATTACTCTGGAGTGCACTAACTATTGCTCCATCGGGAAACGCAGAAATTGTTCTGTACAAAGCAGGATCCCACGCACATCAGTGAGGTGAGGGAGCAGTGAATCTGTTTGGGCTGATGGTTGGCCGGGACTCTGGGAGAAGGCATAGCCAGGGGTGCGATGGGCAGTTTCGGTCACCCCCTGTTGCTGGTAGCTTGCTTCAGGGATCGATTTATAGTTCAGGGCTCTGCTCCCTTCCTGCAGACTTTGATGCTTTAATTGACAATTGATGCATTTTCAGACGTTTCATCCATTTTGACAAGTTCACTGCTGTGCAGAAACTCTGCAGCATGCTTAGGGAGACAGGCACTTCGACCCTGGGGAGGGAGGGGGATTCAGACTGTGTCACTCCCCGAGGGAGGGGAATTCAGACTGTGTCACTCCCCGAGGGAGGGGGATTCAGACTGTGTCTCTCCCAGAGGGAGGGGGATTCAGACTGTGTCACTCCCCGAGGGAGGGGGATTCAGACTGTGTCACTCCCTGAGGGAGGGGGATTCAGACTGTGTCACTCCCCGAGGGAGGGGGATTCAGACCGTGTCACTCCCCGAGGGAGGGGGATGCAGACCGTGTCACTCCCCGAGGGAGGGGGATTCAGACCGTGTCACTCCCCGAGAGAGGGGGATCAGACCGTGTCACTCCCGAGGGAGGGGGATTCAGACCGTGTCACTCCCCGAGGGAGGGGGATGCAGACCGTGTCACTCCCCGAGGGTGGGGGACGCAGACCGTGTCACTCCTCGAGGGAGGGAATTCAGACTCCGTCACTCCCCGAGGGAGGGGGATTCAGACTGTCACTCCTCGAGGGAGGAGATTTAGACTC
This sequence comes from Heptranchias perlo, assembly GCF_035084215.1. Taxonomy (NCBI): domain Eukaryota; kingdom Metazoa; phylum Chordata; class Chondrichthyes; order Hexanchiformes; family Hexanchidae; genus Heptranchias; species Heptranchias perlo. The sequence goes on along the minus strand of NC_090326.1, from coordinate 171,533,305 downwards.
CGTCCACTCCCCAAGGCCCAGTTGAGGCTTTTTCTTGTGATTAGCATAGGGCGCAGTCTCACAGCGATTATTTTCCCACACAACATGTGTGCCAAGGAGGAGGGCGATGAAGGCTAGTGTTCCCCAGGCAAGGCTGTCACACCTCCCCAGTCTATCTGATTTCACCCAGTGTCCCTGTCCCACGTGACCACAGTCTGATTTATATTTGTTGTTGAAATGCGGCTCACATTTATTGCCCATGAGTTGACCAGTAGTTTGAGACTGGAGTGACGTGGTCCGGTCCGGGCCCGTCCGGGGGATAGGTTCCCCTCCCTGAAGGACATCAGTGCACCAATTGGGTTTTTACAACAAAACGAAAGGACCTCCATTTATATCGCACCTTTCATAACCTGAGGACGTCCCAAAATATTTTACAGTCAATTTCAGTGAGATGAGAACAGATCTGGCCCGGGTAAATTGGAATCATAGATTGGCAGGCAAAACTGTAATTGAACAGTGGGCGACCTTTAAGGAGGAGATGGTTCAGGTACAGTCTAGGTACAGTCCCCACGAGGGAGAAAGGTAGGACAACTAAGCCAGAGCTCCCTGGATGACGAAAGAGATAGAGAGTAAGATTAAGCAGAAAAAGGGGCGTATGACAGATGTCAGGTTGATAACACAAGTGAGAACCAGGCTGAATACAGAAAGTTCAGAGGGGAAGTGAAAAAGGAAACAAGAGGGGCAAAAAGGGGAGGTGGAGGCAGACTCAATCGTGGCTTTAAAAGGGAACTGGGTAATTACTTGAAGGGAAAAAATTTGCAGGGCTACGGGGACAGGGCGGGGGAGTGGGACTAGCTGATTGTTCTTCTATAGAGCCAGCACAGGCTCGATGGGCCGAATGGCCCCCTTCTGTGCTGTAACCTATAATTCCAAAGAGAGAATATGAGAATAGACTGGCGGCCAACATAAAAGGGAATCCAAAAGTCTTCCATAGACATGTAAACTGTAAGCGGGTAGTAAGAGGAGGGATGGGGCCGATTAGGGACCATAAAGGAGACCTACTCATGGAGGCAGAGGGCATGGCTGAGGTACTAAATGAGTAGTTTGTACCTGTCTTTACCAAGAAGAAAGATGCTGCTAAAGTCTCAGTAAAAGGGGAGGTAGTTGAGATACTGGATGGGATGAAAATTGATAAAGAAGAGGCACTAAAGGAAAGCCAGCATGGATTTGTCAAAGGCAAATCGTGTTTAAGTAACTTGATAGAGTTTTTTGATGAGGTAACAGAGAGGGTCGATGAGGGCAATGTTGTTGATGTGTATATGGATTTCCAAAAGCCGTTTGATAAAGTGCCACATAATCGACTTGTCAGCAAAATTGAAGCCCATGGAATAAAAGGGGGCAGTGGCAGCAGGGATATGAAATTGGCTAAGTGACAGTAAACAGAGAGCAGTGATGAACGTTTTTTCGGACTGGAGGGAGGTGTACAGTGGTGTTCGCTAGAGGTCGGTGCTGGGACCACAGCTTTTCTTGATATATATTAATGACTTGGTTGTACAGGGCACAATTTCAAAATATGCAGATTGCACAAAACTTGGAAGTGTGCTGAACAGTGAAAGGTAGGTCGTGCCTGACAAATCTGATCGAATTTTTTGAAGAGGTGACTAAAGTATTGGACAGGGGAATGTCAATGGATGTTATTTATATGGACTTCCAGAAGGCATTTGATAAGGTCCCACATAAGAGACTGTTAGCTAAGATAGAAGCCCATGGAATCGAGGGAAAAGTACGGACTTGGTTAGGAAGTTGGCTGAGCGAAAGGCGACAGAGAGTAGGGATAATGGGCAGGTACTCACATTGGCAGGATGTGACTAGTGGAGTCCCGCAGGGATCTGTCTTGGGGCCTCAATTATTCACAATATTTATTAACGACTTAGATGAAGGCATAGAAAGTCTCATATCTAAGTTTGCCGATGACACAAAGATTGGTGGCATTGTAAGCAGTGTAGATGAAAACATAAAATTACAAAGGGATATTGATAGATTAGGTGAATGGGCAAAACTGGCAAATGGAATTCAATGTAGACAAATGTGAGGTCATCCACTTTGGATCAAAAAAGGATAGAACAGGGTACTTTCTAAATGGTAAAAAGTTAAAAACATTGGCTGTCCAAAGGGACTTAGGGGTTCAGGTACATCGATCATTGAAGTGTCATGAACAGGTGCAGAAAATAATCAATAAGGCGAATGGAATGCTGGCCTTGATATCTAGAGGACTGGAGTTCAAGGGGGCAGAAGTTATGCTGCAGCTATACAAAACCCTGGTTAGACCGCACCTGGAGTACTGTGAGCAGTTCTGGGCACCGCACCTTCGGAAGGACATATTGGCCTTGGAGGGAGTGCAGCGTAGGTTTACTAGAATGATACCCGGACTTCAAGGGTTAAGTTACGAGGAGAGATTACACAAATTGGGGTTGTATTCTCTGGAGTTTCGAAGGTTATGGGGTGATCAGATCGAAGTTTATAAGATATTAAGGGGAACGGATAGGGTGGATAGAGAGAAACTATTTCCGCTGGTTGGGGATTCTAGGAGTAGGGGGCACAGTCTAAAAATTAGAGCCAGACCTTTCAGGAGTGAGATTAGAAAACATTTCTACACACAAAGGGTGGTAGAAGTTTGGAACTCTCTTCCGCAAACGGCAATTGATACTAGCTCAATTGCTAAATTTAAATGTGAGATAGATAGCTTTTTGGCAACCAAAGGTATTAAGGGATACGGGCCAAAGGCAGGTATATGGAGTTAGATCACAGATCAGCCATGATCTTATCAAATGGCGGAGCAGGCACGAGGGGCTGAATGGCCTACTCCTGTTCCTATATTCCTATGATAGTGATAGACTTCAAGAGGATATAGACAGGATGGTGGAATGGGCCAACATGTTGCAGATGAAATTTAATGTGGAGAAGTGCAAAGTGATACATTTCGGTGGGAAGAACGAGGAGAGGCAATATTAACTAGAGGGTATAATTCTAAAAGGGGCACAGGAACAGAGGGATCTGGGGGTATATGTGCACAAATCTTTCTATGTGACAGGACAGATTGAGAAAGCGGTTAAAAAAGCATACGGGATCCTGGGCTTTATAAATAGAGGCATAGAGTACAAAAGCAAGGAAGTCATGATGAACCTTTATAAAACACTGGTTCGGCCACAACTGGAGTATTGTGTCCAGTTCTGGGCACCGCACTTTAGGAAGGATGTGAAGGCCTTAGAGAGGGTGCAGAAGAGATTCACTGGAATGATTCCAGGGATGAGGGACTTTAGTTACGTGGATAGACTGGAGAAGCTGGGGTTGTTCTCCTTGGAACAGAGAAGGTTGCGAGGAGATTTGATAGAAATGTTTAAAATCATGAAGGGTTTAGATAAAGTAAATAAAGAGAAACTGTTCCCATTGGCGGAAGGACTGAGAACCAGAGGACACAGATTGGCAAAAGAACCAAAGGTGACATGAGGAAAACTTTTTTACACAGCGAGTGGTTATGATCTGGAATGCACTGCCTGAGGGGGTGGTGGAGGCAGATTCAATCATGGCCTTCAAAAGGGAACTGGATAAGTACTTGAAAGGAAAAATTTGTAGGGCTACAGGGAAAGGGCGGGGGAGTGGGACTAGCTGGATTGCTCCTGCATAGAGCCGGCACGGACTCGATGGGCCGAACGGCCTCCTTCTGTGCTGTAACCATTCTTGGATTCTAAGTATTTTTGAAGTGTAGTCACTGTTGTAATGTTGAAAACACGGCAGCCAATTTGAAGCAAAATCCCACAAACAGCAATGTGATAAATGACCAGATAATCTGTATTTAGTGATGTTGGTTGAGGGATAAATGTTGGCCCCAGGACACCGTGGATATCTCCCCATCTTTGAAATAGTGCCTTGGGATCTTTTACATCCACCCGAGAGGGCAGTCGGGGCCTCGGTTTAACGTCTCATCTGAAAGACGGATCTTTCACGGTTATTTTAATCTCATGCCTGCAATTTACCATTTTTTACCAAATTCAGTTTCCCAACTTGCCCTGGTGGGATTTGAACTCTGGATTGTTTGGAACTGGCCAGGTACCAAAGGGTCTATAATAAAACGTGAACCGGATCTGAGGAGAGCGGGGAGCGGCTGCATTTCTCGCAGGATTGAGACGCCTCCCTCAGATTCAATGTTCTGTTTCTTTTCCCTCCTCAGGATTTCTTCACACACAGAAACATCAAACCCAAATCGCCAAACGAGGTGAGTCTCCCTCCCACGTCTCCAATCCCTCGGCTTTCTGTCACTTTGGTTCCAGTCCTTAACCTTCACTTCCGCACTCTGAGTCGCAGCATCCATAAACTACTGGTCCCCGAGGCCCAGAGCAGAGGGGAATGAGAGGCCCCCGGCCCCGGCCCCGGGGGGCTCAGAGTGTGTGACGGGGGGGGGGGCCCAGAGTGTGTGACGGGGGGGGGCTCAGAGTGTGTGACGGGGGGGGGCTCAGAGTGTGTGACGGGGGGGGGCTCAGAGTGTGTGACGGGGGGGGGGCTCAGAGTGTGTGACGGGGGGGGGCTCAGAGTGTGTGACGGGGGGGGGCTCAGAGTGTGTGACGGGGGGGGGCTCAGAGTGTGTGACGGGGGGGGGCTCAGAGTGTGTGACGGGGGGGGGCTCAGAGTGTGTGACGGGGGGGGGCTCAGAGTGTGTGACGGGGGGGGGCCCAGAGTGTGTGACGGGGGGGGGCCCAGAGTGTGTGACGGAGGGGGGTGCTCAGAGTGTGTGACGGGGGGGGGGGCCCAGAGTGTGTGACGGGGGGGGGCTCAGAGTGTGTGACGGGGGGGGGCCCAGAGTGTGTGACGGGGGGGGGGGGCCCAGAGTGTGTGACGGGGGGGGGCTCAGAGTGTGTGACGGGGGGGGGGCTCAGAGTGTGTGACGGGGGGGGGGCTCAGAGTGTGTGACGGGGGGGGGGCTCAGAGTGTGTGACGGGGGGGGGGCTCAGAGTGTGTGACGGGGGGGGGCCCAGAGTGTGTGACGGGGGGGGGGGCCCAGAGTGTGTGACGGGGGGGGGGGCCCAGAGTGTGTGACGGAGGGGGGTGCTCAGAGTGTGTGACGGGGGGGGGCTCAGAGTGTGTGACGGAGGGGGGTGCTCAGAGTGTGTGACGGGGGGGGGGGCCCAGAGTGTGTGACGGGGGGGGGGGGCCCAGAGTGTGTGACGGGGGGGGGGCTCAGAGTGTGTGACGGGGGGGGGGGCTCGGAGCGTGTGACGGGGGGGCTCGGAGCGTGTGACGGGGGGGGGGGGCTCGGGGTGTGTGACGGGGGGGGGGGGCTCGGAGCGTGTGACGGGGGGGCTCGGAGCGTGTGACGGGGGGGGGGCTCGGAGCGTGTGACGGGGGGGGGGGGCTCGGAGCGTGTGACGGGGGGGGGGCTCGGAGCGTGTGACGGGGGGGGGGGGCTCGGAGCGTGTGACGGGGGGGCTCGGAGCGTGTGACGGGGGGGCTCGGGGCTCGGAGCGTGTGACGGGGGGCTCGGAGCGTGTGACGGGGGGGGGGGGCTCGGAGCGTGTGACGGGGGGGCTCGGAGCGTGTGACGGGGGGGGGGCTCGGAGCGTGTGACGGGGGGGGGGGCTCGGGGTGTGTGACGGGGGGGGGGCTCGGAGCGTGTGACGGGGGGGGGGGGCTCGGGGTGTGTGACGGGGGGGGGGCTCGGAGCGTGTGACGGGGGGGGGGGGCTCGGAGCGTGTGACGGGGGGGGGGGGGCTCGGGGTGTGTGACGGGGGGCTCGGAGCGTGTGACGGGGGGGGGGGCTCGGAGCGTGTGACGGGGGGCTCGGAGCGTGTGACGGGGGGGGGGGCTCGGAGCGTGTGACGGGGGGCTCGGAGCGTGTGACGGGGGGGGGGGCTCGGAGCGTGTGACGGGGGGCTCGGAGCGTGTGACGGGGGGGGGGGCTCGGAGCGTGTGACGGGGGGCTCGGAGCGTGTGACGGGGGGGGGGGGCTCGGAGCGTGTGACGGGGGGCTCGGAGCGTGTGACGGGGGGGGGGGCTCGGAGCGTGTGACGGGGGGCTCGGAGCGTGTGACGGGGGGGGGGGGGCTCGGGGTGTGTGACGGGGGGCTCGGAGCGTGTGACGGGGTGGGGGCTCGGGGTGTGTGACGGGGGGGCTCGGAGCGTGTGACGGGGTGGGGGCTCGGGGTGTGTGACGGGGGGGGGGCTCGGAGTGTGCGACACAGTAAGTTGTGTAGAACGTTACTAAGGGATATTGATAAAGTGAGTGGGGAAGACTGGCCGATGGAGTTCAGTGTGAGGTCATCCACCTTGGACCCAAGAAAGACAAATCATTTTCTAAATGGTGAAAAGCTCAAAACTGTAGATGAGCCGAGGGATTTAGGGGCCCAAGTACAGAAATCACTAAAAGCAGGTGGACAGGTACAAAAAATAATTAAAAAGGCAAATGGAATGTTGGCCTTTATTTCGGGGTCTGAAATACAAACGGGTGGAAATGATGTTGAACAGAGCGCGGGTCAGACCCCGTCTGGAGACACTGGGTTCAGTTCTGGGCACCGCACCTCAGGAAGGATAGATTGGCCTCGGAGGGGGTGCAGCGCAGATTCACCAGAATGATACCGGGGCTAAAAGGGTTAAATTATGAGGACAGGTTGCACAGACTGGGCTTGTATTCCCACGAGTATAGGAGATTAAGGGGTGATCTAATCGAGGGGTTTAAGATGATTAAAGGATTCGATAGGGTCATAGAGTCATAGAGTTATACAGCACGGATAGAGGCCCTTCGGCCCGTCGTGTCCACGCCGGCCATCAAGCCCAGTCTACTCTAATCCCATATTCCAGCATTTGGTCCGTAGCCTTGTATGCTATGGCATTTCAAGTGCTCATCCAAATGCTTCTTGAATGTTGTGAGGGTTCCTGCCTCCACAACCCTTTCAGGCAGTGAGTTCCAGACTCCAACCACCCTCTGGGTGAAAAAGTTCTTTCTCAAATCCCCTCTAAACCTCCCGCCTTTTACCTTGAATCTATGTCCCCTTGTTATAGAACCCTCAACGAAGGGAAAAAGCTCCTTAGTATCCATCCTATCTGTGCCCCTCATAATTTTGTACACCTCAATCATGTCCCCCCTCAGCCTCCTCTGCTCCAAGGAAAACAAACCCAATCTTCCCAGTCTCTCTTCATAGCTGAAGCACTCCAGCCCTGGTAACATCCTGGTGAATCTCCTCTGCACCCTCTCCAAAGCGATCACATCCTTCCTGTAGTGTGGCGACCAGAACCAGTGTGGTCGATAGAGAGAAACTATTTCCTCTGGTGGGAGAGTCCAGAACAAGGGGGCAGAACCTTAAAATTAGAGCCAGGCCGTTCAGGGGTGATGTCAGGAAGCACTTCATCACACAAAGGGGAGTGGGAATCTGGAACTCTCTCCCCCAAAGATCTGTTGAGGCCGGGGGTCAATTGAAAATTTCAGAACTGAGATTGATGGATTTTTGATGGAGCCATGGTCTAATTTAATGGCTTGAGGGGCTGAATGGCCTCGTCCTGTTCCTACGTGATCTGTGACTGGGTCCGAGGGTCTTGTGGAGTGAGCGGACTGTCCGTGGGGTTTGGGGGGGGGGCCGGGGGCGGTGGTGGGCGCGGTGAGAGAGGGGTTGGAGTCTCCTCCTATCCTGTGTTCACACTTGCCGCGCTGCGATGCTGATTTGCTGAGTGATGTTAAGAATGGGCGGAGTTAAAGGATGACCATGTGACTGTTACCAGGACGATAAGGATGGCGTGTTTGTGGAGTCGGCACAGCCGGAGGATGACGGCGATATTCCGAGAACTTACCAGGCCCTCTCAGGTGCCCCCCGAGCGTTATTCAGCAGGAGGTCTCAGGAGGCAGAGGTAGTTGATGAGATCGGTGGTGACTCGGCAGTAGTGGTGGTGGGTAGAGCAGGAGCTATGGGTTCAAGGGCTGTCGGACCACTAAAGGAGGGGACGTTACAAAACCCCAGGGCAACAGGGGGCAAACCTCCTGGGCCCTCTCCCCCTCCCGCCCTGCAAATACCGACCCTCAGATACACAACCTGCAAATACCGACCCTCAGATACACGACCTGCAAATACCGACCCTCAGATACACAACCTGCAAATACCGACCCTCAGATACACAACCTGCAAATACCGACCCTCAGATACACAACCTGCAAATAGCGACCCTCAGATACACAACCTGCAAATACCGACCCTCAGATACACAACCTGCAAATACCGACCCTCAGATCCACAACCTGCAAATACCGACCCTCAGATACACAACCTGCAAATACCGACCCTCAGATACACAACCTGGAAATACCGACCCTCAGATACACAACCTGCAAATACCGACCCTCAGATACACAAACTGCAAATACCGACCCTCAGATACACAACCTGCAAATACCGACCCTCAGATACACAACCTGCAAATACCGACCCTCAGATACACAACCTGCAAATACCGACCCTCAGATACACAACCTGCAAATACCGACCCTCAGATACACAACCTGCAAATACCGACCCTCAGATACACAACCTGCAAATACCGACCCTCAGATACACAACCTGGAAATACCGACCCTCAGATACACAACCTGGAAATACCGACCCTCAGATACACAACCTGCAAATACCGACCCTCAGATACACAACCTGGAAATACCGACCCTCAGATACACAACCTGGAAATACAGACACTCAGATACACAACCTGGAAATACTGACATTCAGATACACAACCTGCAAATACAGACACTCAGATACACAACCTGCAAATACCGACCCTCAGATACACAACCTGGAAATACCGACCCTCAGATACACAACCTGCAAATACCGACCCTCAGATACACAACCTGCAAATACCGACCCTCAGATACACAACCTGGAAATACCGACCCTCAGATACACAACCTGGAAATACAGACCCTCAGATACACAACCTGGAAATACCGACCCTCTGATACACGCCCTGCAAATACCGACCCTCAGATACACAACCTGCAAATGCCGACCCTCAGATACACAACCTGGAAATACCGACCCTCTGATACACGCCCTGCAAATACCGACCCTCAGATACACAACCTGCAAATACCGACCCTCAGATACACAACCTGCAAATACCGACCCTCAGATACACAACCTGCAAATACCGACCCTCAGATACACAACCTGCAAATACCGACCCTCAGATACACAACCTGCCAATACCGACCCTCAGATACACAACCTGGAAATACCGACCCTCAGATACACAACCTGGAAATACAGACCCTCAGATACACAACCTGGAAATACCGACCCTCAGATACACAACCTCGAAATACCGACCCTCAGATACACAACCTGCAAATAACGACCCTCAGATACACAACCTGCAAATACCGACCCTCAGATACACAACCTGGAAATACCAACCCTCAGATACACGCCCTGCAAATGCCGACCCTCAGATACACAACCTGGAAATACCGACCCTCTGATACACGCCCTGCAAATACCGACCCTCAGATACACAACCTGGAAATACCGACCCTCAGATACACAACCTGGAAATACAGACCCTCAGATACACAACCTGGAAATACCGACCCTCAGATACACAACCTGGAAATACCGACTCTCAGATACACAACCTGCAAATACCGACCCTCAGATACACAACCTGCAAATACCGACCCTCAGATACACAACCTGCAAATACCGACCCTCAGATACACAACCTGCAAATACCAACACTCAGATACACAACCTGGAAATACCGACTCTCAGATACCCGCCTGCAAATACCGACTCTCAGATACCCACCCTGCAAATACCGACCCTCAGATACCCCACCTGCAAATACCGACCTTCAGATACACGCCCTGCAAATACCGACCCTCAGATACTCACCCTGCAAATACCAACCCTCTCAGATACCCCACCTGCAAATACCGACCCTCAGATACCCCACCTGCAAATACCGACCTTCAGATACTCACCCTGCAAATACCGACCCTCAGATACGCACCCTGTAAATACAGACCCGCTCATATACATGACCTGTAAATACTGACCCTCAGATACATGACCTGCAAATACCGACCCTTTCAGATACGCGACCTGCAAATACCGACTGTCTCAGAGTCCCCAGCCCATGTCATCGTTCCCCAAATACAGGAGAGCGAGATTGGTTTGAGGGGTGTCTGCAGATATGGGAGTAGGATTCATGCTTTCTACAATCTTGGTATTGAGTGAGAGCGGTTGGACTTTGAAGGCACCACAGGGGAGGGTGACCTGACCTGATGTGGCGCTACAGAGCTGGGCTGTGCAGAACGTTCCTTCGAAGATAACATGTTGACCGAACAAGTTCACAATGAGTGTTACTGGGCTAGGGGGCAGGGCCCAGGCACCAGCACCGGGCTCGGGGGCGGGGCCCAGCTCTGTGTTTCCAGCTGACTACACTGACTGAGATGTGGATGATTCTGTCCTCCGTCCCAAGGTGTCATCACCGAGTGGGCTGGATAGCCCAGAGCAGCGCTCATTCCGCGACAGGCAGAAGTACTTCGAGATCGATGTGAAGCAGCAAGTCGCAGAGAAGCCCAAGCGAGTGTCGCTGGTTGCCGAGGATGACCTGAGGAAGATGAAGGAAGAGGAAGGTAGGTGCTCGTTGCTTTGAGGGGTCATGGGTCACATGTGGTACTCCTGGCACAGACCCGGGGCTGTAATTTTTTTATATTCGTTCGTAGGATGTGGGCATCGCTGGCGAGGCCGGCATTTATTGCCCTCGAGAAGGTGGTGGTGAGCCGCCTTCTTGAACCGCTGCAGTCCCTATGGTTAGCGAGATTTTACAACTGAGTGTCTTGCTGGGCCATTTCAGAGGGCGATTAAGAGTCAACCACATTGCTGTGGGTCTGGAGTCACATATAGGCCAGACCGGGTGAGGACGGCAGGTTTCCTTCCCTCAAGGACATTAGTGAACCAGATGGGTTTTTACGACAATCTGGTAGTTTCATGGCCATCATTACTGATACTAGTATTTTAATTTCAGATTTTCCTCGGTGTGTGTTTGGTTTGTTTACAGCCGTCCTGCTCACCTGGGTGAAATTGCCAAACTCCCAGTGTCAGGTATTCATTCCGAGTCTGCCTGTACTTCCAGGACATTCGGCTGATTGAGAAGTGTTTGAGTTATTGGCCAACCTTCCCCTCAACCCTCACCCCCTCAACCCTCACCCCCTCAACCCTCACCCCCTCAACCCTCACCCCCTCAACCCTCACCCCCTCAACCCTCACCCCCTCAACCCTCACCCCCTCAACCCTCACCCCCTCAGCCCTCACCCCCTCAACTCTCACCCCCTCAACTCTCACCCCCTCAACCCTCACCCCCTCAACCCTCACCCCCTCAACCCCTCCGCCTTCTCCACATCCCTCAATCCCACCTACTCACCTTCAAACTCTGTGGCCTGAGCTGCAATGCAGCCTAAGGTCTTTCCTCTGTGCTTTGTAGTCAATGTGATGAAACAGATTCCCAGGGTGCGTGCGATGGGGAGGGTGGGGGCGGGATTGTGAGTAAAGCCCAAGAGCGGAAACGCCTCCTCTGTTTCTAACGTTGTTTTCCTGCCTCAGAGCGGAAGATGAGGCATCGATCTCAGGATGTGCCACTGGATGAAGAGGAGGAAGAAGATGATGATAAGCGTATTTCAGACATGAGCAGTCAGGGCACTGTGGTGATTGAAGGGGTCGAGTACAAGATTGAGAGGGTGGACGGCAGGAGTGGAGACTCTCCGAGCTCTGGGTATGTGCGTCCTGTGTTCCCACCAGCAGCAAACTCAAAGCACTGGATAGTGACTAACTTACAGCCAGGCCAGGCAATCAATCCAATCAACAGCAGCCTGGGGTAATGGGGTCTGTGATAGTCAGAGTCTGGTAACAGGGTACAGTGATACTGTGTGCGTGTGCGCGCGGGCGCGGGAGACGGTGGCGCCGGGCGCGCGCCGAGAGACGGTGGCGCCGGGCGCGCGCGAGAGACAGTAACAGTGCCCCAGGTGAGCGGGTCACTGCACCTGATTGACGGTTTGTTCTGTCTCAAAGGGGCTCCCGATTTGATGTTCAGGGAGATCAGAGGACTGCAGCAGGAGACAGAACAGCAAGTGAGGAACAACGACCAAATTCAATGACCGGGTAAGACAGGGTTTGCGGACTGTTTATTCATAGTATCACTGTAGGTACAGAGCAGGAGGAGGCCGTTCAGCCCATCATGTCTGTGCCAGCATTTTGAAAGAACTATCCAATTAGTCCCACTCCCGCCCCCCGCTGATTCCCCAATTCCCTTTTGAAAGTTATTATTGAATCTGCTTCCACCGCCCTTTCAGGCAGTGAATTCCAGATCATCACAAATCGCTGCCATGTGTGTGTGTGTGTGTGTGTATTAAAGTAATATAGTTACTTTGTGTGTGTATTAAAGTAATATAGTTACTGTGTGTATTAAAGTAATATAGTTACTGTGTGTGTGTGTGTGTGTGTGTGTGTGTATTAAAGTAATATATGTAAGGAGTCTTACAACACCAGGTTATAGTCCAACAGTTTTATTTGAAATCACAAGCTTTCAGAGCTTTCCTCCTTCGTCAGGTGAGTGAAGGGTTCCATAAAGGCACAGCATATATAGTCAGAGAACAATGCCTGGTGATTAAAGATAATCTTTCCAACTGCCCGTTATCAGACCTCGGCAGAGAGATAATCAAAGCAATCAAAGGAGTGGATGGGTGCGGAACTTGGCTATCAATTTCTGCTCGACGATTTTGCGTTGTCGTGTGTCTCGAAGGCCGCCTTGAAGATCGGAGGCTGAATGTCCTTGACTGCTGAAGTGTTCCCCGACTGGGAGGGAACCCTCCTGTCTGGCGATTGTTGCGCGGTGTCCGTTCATCCGTTGTCGCAGTGTCTGCATGGTCTCGCCAATGTACCATGCTCCGGGGCATCCTTTCCTGCAACGTATGAGGTAGACAACGTTGGCCGAGTCACAGGAGTATGAACCATGTACCTGGTGGGTGGTGTCCTCTCATGTAATGGTGGTATCTGTGTCGATGATCTGGCATGTCTTGCAGAGGTTGCCGTGGCAGGGTTGTGTGGTGTCGTGGAAGCTGTTCTCCTGAAAGCTAGGTAATTTGCTGCGAACGATGGTCTGTTTGAAAAATCACATAGACCTCCTCAGAAGACAAACACGGGACACAACCAACAGAGTACCCTTCGTCGTCCAGTACTTCCCCGGAGCGGAGAAACTACGCCATGTTCTTCGCAGCCTTCAACATGTCATCGATGACGACGAACACCTCGCTAAGGCCATCCCCACGCCTCCACTACTCGTCTTCAAACAACCACCTAACCTCAAACAGACCATCGTTCGCAGCAAATTACCCAGCTTTCAGGAGAACAGTGTCCACGACACCACACAACCCTGCCACGGTAACCTCTGCAAGACATGCCAGATCATCGACACAGATACCACCATCACACGAGAGGACACTGTCATTGTGTTCTGACCGTTTGTGTATTCAGTAGTCTTGGATGTAATGTTCCCCTGTCTGAACACCATCCACTCCTTTGATTGCTGTGATTATCTCTCTGCCGAGGTGTGATAACGGGCAGTTGGAAAGATTATCTGTAATCACCAGGCATTGTTCTCTGACTATATATGCTGTGCCTTTATAGAATCATAGAAGTTACAACATGGAAACAGGCCCTTCGGCCCAACATGTCCATGTCGCCCAGTTTATACCACTAAGCGAGTCCCAATTGCCTGCACTTGGCCCATATCCCTCTATACCCATCTTACCCATGTAACTGTCCAAATGCTTTTTAAAAGACAAAATTGTACCCGCCTCTACTATAGTTTATGGAACCCTTCACTCACCTGACGAAGGAGGAAAGCTCTGAAAGCTTGTGATTTCAAATAAAGCTGTTGGACTATAACCTGGTGTTGTGTGACTCCTTACATTTGTCCACCCCAGTCCGTCACCGGCATCTCCACATTAAAGTAATATAGTTACTGTGTGTGTATTAAAGTAATATAGTTACTGTGTGTGTGTATTAAAGTAATATAGTTACTGTGTGTGTATTAAAGTAATATAGTTACTATGTGTGTGTATTAAAGTAATATAGTTACTGTGTGTGTGTATTAAAGTAATATAGTTACTGTGTGTGTGTGTATTAAAGTAATATAGTTACTGTGTGTGTGTATTAAAGTAATATAGTTACTTTGTGTGTGTATTAAAGTAATATAGTTACTGTGTGTGTGTATTAAAGTAATATAGTTACTGTGTGTGTGTATTAAAGTAATATAGTTACTGTGTGTGTGTATTAAAGTAATATAGTTACTGTGTCATAGAGTTATACAGCACGGATAGAGGCCCTTCGGCCCATCGTGTCCGCGCCGGCCATCAGCCCTGTCTACTCTAATCCCATATTCCAGCATTTGGTCCGTAGCCTTGTATGCTATGGCATTTCAAGTGCTCATCCAAATGCTTCTTGAATGTTGTGAGGGTTCCTGCCTCCACAACCCTTTCAGGCAGTGAGTTCCAGACTCCAACCACCCTCTGGGTGAAAAAGTTCTTTCTCAAATCCCCTCTAAACCTCCCACCTTTTACCTTGAATCTATGTCCCCTTGTTGTCGAACCCTCAACGAAGGGAAAAAGCTCCTTAGTATCCATCCTATCTGTGCCCCTCATAATTTTGTACACCTCAATCATGTCCCCCCTCAGCCTCCTCTGCTCCAAGGAAAACAAACCCAATCTTCCCAGTCTCTCTTCATAGCTGAAGCGCTCCAGCCCTGGTAACATCCTGATGAATCTCCTCTGCACCCTCTCCAAAGCGATCACATCCTTCCTGTAGTGTGGCGACCAGAACTGCACACAGTACTCCAGCTGTGGCCTAACCAGTGTTTTATACAGCTCCATCATAACCTCCTTGCTCTTATATTCTATGCCTCGGCTAATAAAGGCAAGTATCCCATATGCCTTCTTTACCACCTTATCTACCTGTTCCGCCGCCTTCAGGGATCTGTGAACTTGCACACCAAGATCCCTCTGACCCTCTGTCTTGCCTAGGGTCCTCCCATTCATTGTGTATTCCCTTGCCTTGTTAGTCCCTCCAAAGTGCATCACCTCGCACTTTTCCGGGTTAAATTCCATTTGCCACTGTTCCGCCCATCTGACCAACCCATCTATATCGTCCTGCAGACTGAGGCTATCCTCCTCGCTATTTACCACCCTACCAATTTTTGTATCATCAGCGAACTTACTGATCATACCTTTTACATTCATATCCAAGTCATTAATGTAGACCACAAACAGCAAGGGACCCAGCACCGATCCCTGTGGTACCCCACTGGCCACAGGCTTCCAGTCACAAAAACAACCTTCGACCATCACCCTCTGCCTTCTGCCACTAAGCCAGTTTTGTATCCAAAGTGCCAAGGCACCCTGGATTCCATGGGCTCGTACCTTCTTGACCAGTCTCCCGTGGGGGACTTTATCGAAGGCCTTACTGAAATCCATGTATACCACATCCACTGCGTTACCCTCATCCACACGCCTAGTCACCCCCTCAAAAAATTCAATCAACTTAGTCAGACATGATCTTCCCTTGACAAAGCCATGTTGACTATCCCTGATTAATCCTTGCTTCTCCAAGTGGAGACTAATTTTGTCCTTCAGAATTTTTTCCAATAATTTTCCTACCACTGATGTTAGGCTCACTGGCCTGTAGTTCCCCGGTTTTTCCCTACTCCCCTTCTTGAATAATGGTACTACATTAGCGGTTCTCCAGTCCTCTGGCACATCCCCTGTGGCCAGAGAGGTTCTGAATATATGTGTCAGAGCCCCCGCAATCTCCTCCTTTGCCTCACACAGTAGCCTGGGATACATTTCGTCCGGGCCTGGGGATTTATCCATTTTTAGGCCTGCTAAAACCGCCAATACCTCCTCCCGCTCGATGTTAATATGTTCGAGTATATCACAGTCCCCCTGCCGTATTTCTATGTCTACATCGTCCTTCTCCATAGTGAAAACAGATGCAAAATATTCATTTAGAATATTGTATTAAAGTAATATAGTTACTGTGTGTGTGTATTAAAGTAATATAGTTACTGTGTGTGTGTGCATTAAAGTAATATAATTACTGTGTGTGTGTATTAAAGTAATATAGTTACTGTGTGTGTGTATTAAAGTAATATAGTTACTGTGTGTGTGTGTGTGTGTGTGTGTGTGTGTGTATTAAAGTAATATAGTTACTGTGTGTGTGTATTAAAATAATATAGTTGCTGTGTGTATTAAAGTAATATAGTTACTGTGTGTGTGTGTATTAAAGTAATATAGTTACTGTGTGTGTGTGTATTAAAGTAATATAGTTACTGTGTGTGTGTATTAAAGTAATATAGTTACTGTGTGTGTGTATTAAAGTAATATAGTTACTGTGTGTGTGTATTAAAGTAATATAGTTACTGTGTGTGTGTATTAAAGTAATATAGTTACTGTGTGTGTATTAAAGTAATATAGTTACTGTGTGTGTATTAAAGTAATATCGTTACTGTGTGTGTATTAAAGTAATATAGTTACTGTGTGTATTAAAGTAATATAGTTACTGTGTGTGTGTGTGTGTGTGTGTGTGTGTGTGTATTAAAGTGATATAGTTACTGTGTGTGTATTAAAGTGATATAGTTACTGTGTGTATTAAAGTAATATAGTTACTGTGTGTATTAAAGTAATATAGTTACTGTGTGTGTATTAAAGTAATATAGTTACTGTGTGTGTGTATTAAAGTAATATAGTTACTGTGTGTGTGTATTAAAGTAATATAGTTACTGTGTGTGTATTAAAGTAATATAGTTACTGTGTGTGTGTGTATTAAAGTGATATAGTTACTGTGTGTGTATTAAAGTAGTATAGTTACTGTGTGTATTAAAGTAATATAGTTACTGTGTGTGTGTGTGTATTAAAGTAATATAGTTACTGTGTGTGTGTATTAAAGTAATATAGTTACTGTGTGTGTGTATTAAAGTAATATAGTTACTGTGTGTGTGTGTATTAAAGTAATATAGTTACTGTGTGTGTGTGTATTAAAGTAATATAGTTACTGTGTGTGTGTATTAAAGTAATATAGTTACTGTGTGTGTGTATTAAAGTAATATAGTTACTGTGTGTGTATTAAAGTAATATAGTTACTGTGTGTGTATTAAAGTAATATTGTTACTGTGTGTGTATTAAAGTGATATAGTTACCGTGTGTGTATTAAAGTGATATAGTTACTGTGTGTATTAAAGTGATATAGTTACTGTGTGTGTGTGTGTGTGTGTGTGTGTGTGTGTATTAAAGTGATATAGTTACTGTGTGTGTATTAAAGTGATATAGTTACTGTGTATTAAAGTAATATAGTTACTGTGTGTGTATTAAAGTAATATAGTTACTGTGTGTGTGTATTAAAGTAATATAGTTACTGTGTGTGTGTGTATTAAAGTGATATAGTTACTGTGTGTGTATTAAAGTAATATAGTTACTGTGTGTATTAAAGTAATATAGTTACTGTGTGTATTAAAGTAATATAGTTACTGTGTGTGTGTATTAAAGTAATATAGTTACTGTGTGTATTAAAGTAATATAGTTACTGTGTGTATTAAAGTAATATAGTTACTGTGTGTATTAAAGTAATATAGTTACTGTGTGTGTGTATTAAAGTAATATAGTTACTGTGTGTGTATTAAAGTAATATAGTTACTGTGTGTGTATTAAAGTAATATAGTTACTGTGTGTGTATTAAAGTAATATAGTTACTGTGTGTGTATTAAAGTAATATAGTTACCGTGTGTGTATTAAAGTAATATTGTTACCGTGTGTGTATTAAAGTAATATAGTTACTGTGTGTGTATTAAAGTAATATAGTTACTGTGTGTGTATTAAAGTAATATAGTTACCGTGTGTGTATTAAAGTAATATTGTTACTGTGTGTGTATTAAAGTGATATAGTTACCGTGTGTGTATTAAAGTGATATAGTTACTGTGTGTATTAAAGTGATATAGTTACTGTGTGTGTGTGTGTGTGTGTGTGTGTGTGTGTGTGTGTATTAAAGTGATATAGTTACTGTGTGTGTATTAAAGTGATATAGTTACTGTGTATTAAAGTAATATAGTTACTGTGTGTGTATTAAAGTAATATAGTTACTGTGTGTGTGTATTAAAGTAATATAGTTACTGTGTGTGTGTGTATTAAAGTGATATAGTTACTGTGTGTGTATTAAAGTAATATAGTTACTGTGTGTATTAAAGTAATATAGTTACTGTGTGTATTAAAGTAATATAGTTACTGTGTGTGTGTATTAAAGTAATATAGTTACTGTGTGTATTAAAGTAATATAGTTACTGTGTGTATTAAAGTAATATAGATACTGTGTGTATTAAAGTAATATAGTTACTGTGTGTGTGTATTAAAGTAATATAGTTACTGTGTGTGTGTGTATTAAAGTAATATAGTTACTGTGTGTGTGTATTAAAGTAATATAGTTACTGTGTGTATTAAAGTAATATAGTTACTGTGTGTATTAAAGTAACATAGTTACTGTGTGTATTAAAGTAACATAGTTACTGTGTGTATTAAAGTAATATAGTTACTGTGTGTATTAAAGTAATATAGTTACTGTGTGTATTAAAGTAATATAGTTACTGTGTGCGTGTATTAAAGTAATATAGTTACTGTGTGTGTATTAAAGTAATATAGTTATTGTGTTTGTGTGTATTAAAGTAATATAGTAACTGTGTGTGTATTAAAGTAATATAGTTACTGTGTGTGTGTGTGTGTGTGTGTGTATTAAAGTAATATAGTTACTGTGTGTTACTGTAACTGTGTGTGTGTGTTACTGTAACAGTGTGTGTGTGTGTTGCTGTAACAGTGTGTGTGTGTGTTGCTGTAACAGTGTGTGTGTGTGTGTGTGTTACTGTAACTGTGTGTGTGTGTGTTACTGTAACAGTGTGTGTGTGTGTTGCTGTAACAGTGTGTGTGTGTGTTGCTGTAACAGTGTGTGTGTGTGTGTGTGTGTGTTACTGTAACTGTGTGTGTGTGTGTTACTGTAACAGTGTGTGTGTGTGTGTGTTACTGTAACAGTGTGTGTGTGTTTGGTTAGCATATCATGGGTTACGGAACCAAGGTGGGTGGATGGAGTTAAAGTAAATAACAGCCTTTACCTAATTGAATGGCAGAACAGGCTCGAGGGGCTGAAGGGCCTCTCCTGCTTCTATAATAGACCGATCTTGTTTCCACGCAGGTTGTCCCCAGCGTATCCTGAGCCTGCGGCTCCCATTCGTACTGCGAAGGCCGAAAGACGGTACCAGGAGAGGCTGCGGGTACAGAGTCCGGACCTGCCCGCGGGACGAGACAAGGAGATGTCCCCAGCAGAACGGCGGGCGCAGGAAGCAGAGAAACGAGCCATGTGGAGGGCAGCGAGGTGAGGCCCCGACCCCCGGGATGCCACACCAACCCCTGACCCCCGGGAAGCCACCCCAGACCCCCGCGCCGACCCCTGAACCCCCGGGACATCCCCGACCCGCAGGACATCCCCGCAACCCCTGACCCCCGGGATGCCACCTGTGACCCCTGAACCCCCGGGACAGCCCCGATCCCTAGGACACCCCAACCCCGGGACACCCAACTGGCCTCCAGGTCTCCGTGTGCATTGGCCGTGACATCCCCCCGGATAGAAATGGCAGGGGGTTTGTGCTGAAATCACCTGGGTCACTCAGGAACATTCCAGGCTCAGTCCTGGTCTGTGCTGAATTAGGTGGGATCCCAGAACGAGGAATTGGCCTCAGTACTGACCCTCTCCCCCAACCTCCATCCCTCCCCAGAACTGTGGTGGGGGAAAGGGTCAGGATTATGGCCCTGGTTACTGTCTAGTGAGCCCTGCTGGAGAGTAACGGGGAATAGGGTAGCGGCAGGATTGGGCTCACCTCAGCCATGAGGCAGCCTCGCGGTTTAGGCTTAAACGTGGCCATGAGTCCCGTACCCCAGTGAGAGTCAGTGTCTGTGGGACCCGTACCCCAGTGAGAGTCAGTGTCTGTGGGACCCGTACCCCAGTGAGAGTCAGTGTCTGTGGGACCCGTACCCCAGTGAGAGTCAGTGTCTGTGGGACCCGTACCCCAGTGAGAGTCAGTGTCTGTGGGACCTGTACCCCAGTGAGAGTCAGTGTGTGTGGGACCCGTACCCCAGTGAGAGTCAGTGTGTGTGGGACCCGTACCCCAGTGAGAGTCAGTGTCCGTGGGACCCGTACCCCAGTGAGAGTCAGTGTGTGTGGGACCCGTACCCCAGTGAGAGTCGGTGACTGTGGGACCCGTACCCCAGTGAGAGTCGGTGTGTGTGGGACCCGTACCCCAGTGAGAGTCAGTGTCTGTGGGACCCGTACCCCAGTGAGAGTCAGTGTCTGTGGGACCCGTACCCCAGTGAGAGTCGGAGTCTGTGGGACCCGTACCCCAGTGAGAGTCGGAGTCTGTGGGACCCGTACCCCAGTGAGAGTCGGTGTCTGTGGGACCCGTACCCCAGTGAGAGTCGGTGTCTGTGGGACCCGTACCCCAGTGAGAGTCGGTGTCTGTGGGACCCGTACCCCAGTGAGAGTCAGTGTCTGTGGGACCCGTACCCCAGTGAGTCAGTGTCCGTGGGACCCGTACCCCAGTGAGAGTCGGTGTGTGTGGGACCCGTACCCCAGTGAGAGTCAGTGTCTGTGGGACCCGTACCCCAGTGAGAGTCAGTGTCTGTGGGACCCGTACCCCAGTGAGAGTCGGAGTCTGTGGGACCCGTACCCCAGTGAGAGTCGGAGTCTGTGGGACCCGTACCCCAGTGAGAGTCGGTGTCTGTGGGACCCGTACCCCAGTGAGACTCGGTGTCTGTGGGACCCGTACCCCAGTGAGAGTCATTGTCTGTGGGACCCGTACCCCAGTGAGAGTCATTGTCTGTGGGACCCGTACCCTAGTGAGAGTCCGTGTCTGTGGGACCCGTACCCCAGTGAAAGTCGGTGTCTGTGGGACCCGTACCCCAGTGAGAGTCGGTGTCTGTGGGACCCGTACCCCAGTGAGAGTCGGTGTCTGTGGGACCCGTACCCCAGTGAGAGTCATTGTCTGTGGGACCCGTACCCCAGTGAGAGTCATTGTCTGTGGGACCCGTACCCCAGTGAGAGTCATTGTCTGTGGGACCCGTACCCCAGTGAGAGTCAGTGTCTGTGGGACCCGTACCCCAGTGAGAGTCAGTGTCTGTGGGACCCGTACCCCAGTGAGAGTCAGTGTCTGTGGGACCCGTACCCCAGTGAGAGTCAGTGTGTGTGGGACCCGTACCCCAGTGAGAGTCAGTGTGTGTGGGACCCGTACCCCAGTGAGAGTCAGTGTGTGTGGGACCCGTACCCCATTGAGAGTCAATGTCTGTCGGTCTGGAAACTAAATTAAGAGGATGTGTTTGCCGTATTCGGGGTAGGGTTAACACCAGTGGGACATGTTAGAGGTGTTTTGGGGAGTGTAACAGTAATAGAAGATTGTGGAATTGTTGTAAGGGGCCTGGGTGCAATTGGCGATGTGTTTGAGAGCAGGCTGGGACTGACTGAGCTGCCTCAGATTCCCGAGTCCTTTCCTCGTTACGGTCACCTGGTACTCTTTCCTTTTCTGCTCTTTCCCTCCGCGTGCCTCTCCTATTTCTGATTGCTCCTTTGTCTTTGTGCTTTTCTCCTTTCCTTTCCAACGCCTCCTCTGCTCACGGTTCAGACACCAAGCCCTCGAGGACGATCTCAGACAGTACGAACAGGACCGCGCGCGCCGCCTGTACCAGTCCCGTCAGCGGGCGGCTCAGGGGGCCGTCCCAGGCCAGGGTGCCGGTCTCAAACACCTTCCGCTGGCTAGGCAGGAGCTCCCCTACAGTGACTTCAGGTGTGGAGCTGACTCGTGCCTGCTGCCTGCTGCATGCTGCATTCTGTATTCCAGCCTCACGCTAAACTTCCTGTGTCTTCAATAACTTCAGTGTCCACTGCTGGACTGACCTTAACACCAACAACTCGCATTTAACATAGCAAAACGTCCCAAGGCACTTCACAGGAACAGAAATAAGGAGGCCACGTACTGCTCGGATAATAAGAGTCTAACTGGGGGTAGAGGAGCAGAGGGATCTGGGGGTACAGATACACAAATCACGAGAAGTAGTGACGCAGGTTAATAAGGCCATAAAAAAGGCAAACCAAGCACTGGGGTTCATTTCTAGAGGGATAGAATTAAAAAGCAGGGAAGTTACGTTAAACTTGTATCGAACCTTGGTTGGACCACACTTGGAGCAATGAGCACAGTTCTGGTCTCCATATTATAGAAAGGAGGCACTGGAGAAGGTGCAAAAAGGATTCACAAGGTTGATACCAGAACTGAGACCTATCAGGAAAGACTGAACAGGCTGGGGCTCTTTTCTCTAGAAAAGAGAAGCTTTTACCTGATAGAGGTCTTTAAGATAATGAAGGGGTTTCCTCGGGTAAACGTAGAGAAAATGTTTCCACTTGTGGGGGAGACCAGAACTAGAGGTCATAAATATAAAATAGTCACTAATAAATCCAATTGGGAATTCAGGAGAAACTTCTTTACCCAGAGAGTGGTGAGAATGTGGAACTCGCTCCCACAAGGAGTAGTTGAGGTGAATAGTGTCGATACATTTAAGTTAGATAAACGCATGAGGGAGAAAGGAATAGAAGGATATGCTGATAGAGAGGGAGGAGGCTCATGCGGAGGATAAACACCGGAATAGACCAGTTGAGCTGAATGGCTGTGCTTGTCCTGTACATTCTGTGTAGTTCTGCAGTGTACGGAGCAGGAGCACTGAGCGCTCATCATCTCCGTCAGGGACTGTCAACAGCAACCGGGAGCGAGACAAGCGGAATGCGGCCGTTGCGTCTTAATGTCGGTGACGGGCAGTGTGGGGGTCGTACAGGCTGGACAGTGACCTGGACAGACTCGGGGTCTCACAGCGATATGCTCCTTGACTCTGATGGTGGGATTATGGGATGTTAGATAGGACAGTTGCCGTGAAGTGGGTGCGTTGCATGGGGTGCGGACCTGCATGTTGTGATTCAGGTGGGGGCGGGACGGGACGGGACGGGACGCGGCCACTTTCCCAGTGAAGGGGTGTGTGCACGGAGTGCTGCACTGCCGTACGTTCACCATCCAGCCCAGACCGACACACACTGCTCACTGCAACAATCCCCTGTGAAACATGCTGGGGTTTTTAAATGTATTTATATGCTGGGGTTTTTAAATGTGTTTACATGCTGGGGTTTTTAAATGTGTTTACATGCTGGGGTTTTTAAATGTATTTACATGCTGGGGTTTTTAAATGTATTTACCTCAATGCGAGGAGTATAGGAAATAAGGCGGATGAGCTGAGGGCACAGATAGACACGTGGCAGTATGATATCATAACTATTACAGAAACACGGCTTAAAGAGGGGCAGGAATGGCAGCTCAACGTCCCTGGCTACAGGGTTTTCAGATGCGATGGGGGATAAATAAGGAGGGGGGGTGGCAATTTTGGTTATGGAAACAATTTGCGGAGCAGGCTCGAGGGGCCGATTGGCCCACTCCTGCTCCTATTTCTTAATTACAGTTGTATGGAGGGATGATATTTTAGAAGGAGCATCAAATGAGGCCTTATGGGTTGAGCTAAAGAACAAAAAAGGGGCAGTCACACTATGGGAGTGTACTATAGACCCCCAAACGGTCAGAGGGAGACAGAGGAGCAAATATAAAGGCAAATTTCTGAGAAGTGCAAAAACAATAGGGCAGTAATAGCAGGGGATTTCAACTACCCGAATATTAACTGGGATACAATCAGTGTGAATGGTATAGAGGGCACAGAATTCTTAAATTGCATACAGGAGAATTTTTTTAGCCAGTATATAGCAAGCCCAACAAGAGAGGGGGGGCAGTTCTGGATTTAGTTCCAGGAAATGAAGAGGGGCAGGTGGAAGGAGTATCAGTGGGAGAGCATTTTGGTGGTAGTGATCATAATACAGTTAGTTTTAGCATAGTTATGGAAAAGGACAAAGACAGAGCAGGAGTTAAAGTTCTCAATTGGGGAAAGGCCAATTTTACTAAACTGAGAAATCATTTAGCAGAAGTAAACTGGAAACAGCGACTTGAAGGTAAATCAGTGTCAGAGCAGTGGGAGACATTCAAAGGGGAGATTCAAGGGGTTCAGAGTAAACATGTTCCCACAAAGAAAAAGGGAGGGGCTGCCAAATCTAGAGCCCCCTGGATGTCGAGAAGCATGCAGGGTAAGATAAGGCAAAAAAAGGAAGCCTATAATCGACGCCGGGAACTCAATACTACGGAAAGCTTAGAGGAGTATAGAAAGTGCAGGGGTGAAGTTATAAAGGAAATTAGGAAAGCAAAGAGAGGGCATGAAAAAATATTAGCAAGTAAAAATCAAAGAAAACCCAAAGATGTTTTATAAATACATTAAGAGCAAGAGGACAAGTAAGGAAAGAGTCGGGCCTATTAGAGACCAAAAAGGTAAACTGTGTGGGGGCAGAAGATGTGGGGATGGTTCTTAATGAATACTTTGCATCTGTCTTCACAAAGGAGAGGGATGATACAGGGATTGTAGTTAAGGAGGAGGAGTGTGAAATATTGGATGGGATAAACATAGTGAGAGAGGAAGTATTAAGGGGATTAGCATCTTTGAAAGTGGATAAATCACCAGGGCCGGATGAAATGTATCCCAGGCTGTTAAAAGAAGCCAGGGAGGAAATAGCGGAGGCTCTGACCATCATTTTCCAAACTTCACTGGATACAGGCGTGGTGCCGGAGGATTGGAGGACTGCGAACATTGTACCGTTGTTTAAAAAGGGAGCGAGGGATAGACCGAGTAATTACAGGCCAGTCAGTCTAACCTCGGTGGTGGGCAAATTATTGGAATCAATTCTGAGGGACAGGATAAACCGTCACTTAGAAAGGCGTGGACTAATCAAGGACAGTCAGCACGGATTTGTTAAGGGAAGGTCGTGTCTGACTAACTTGATTGAATTTTTCGAGGAGGTGACAAGGAGGGCCGATGAGGGTAACATGTTTGATGTAGTCTACATGGATTTTAGCAAGGCTTTTGACAAGGTCCCACATGGCAGATTGGTCAGAAAAGTAAAGGCCCATGGGATCCAAGGGAATGTGGCAAATTGGATCCAAAATTGGCTCAGTGGCAAGAAGCAAATGGTAATGGTCGACAGGTGTTTTTGCGACTGGAAGGCTGTTTCCAGTGGGGTTCAGCAGGGCTCGGTACAAGGTCCATTGCTTTTTGTGGTATACATTAACGATTTGGACTTAAACGTAGGGGGCATGATTAAGAAATTTGTGGATGACACAAAGATAGGCCGTGTGGTTGATAGTGAGGAGGAAAGCTGTAGACTGCAGGAAGATATCAATGGACTGGTCAGGTGGGCAGAAAAGTGGCAAATGGAATTCAATCCGGAGAAGTGTGAGGTAATGCATTTGGGGAAAGCAAACAAGGCAAGGGAATACACAATAAATGGGAGGATACTGAGAGGTGTAGAGGAAGTGAGGGACCTTGGAGTGCATGTCCACAGATCCCTGAAGGTAGCAGGACAGGTAGATAAAGTGGTTGAGAAGGCATATGGAATGCTTTCCTTTATTAGGGACAGGGACTCAATAAAATTAACATAAGTAAAGTAACAGTAATGAAGAAAATCAGAGCACTAAAGAGTGACAAATCCCCAGGACCAGATGGTTTCCATCCCAGGGTTTTAAAGGAAGTAGGTGAGCACATTGCAGATGCCCTAACTATAATCTTTCAAAGTTCTCTAGATTCAGGAACTGTCCCTCCAGATTGGAAAATTGCACATGTCACTCCGCCTTTTTAGAAAGGAGAGAGAGGG
Organism: Heptranchias perlo; assembly: GCF_035084215.1. Taxonomy (NCBI): domain Eukaryota; kingdom Metazoa; phylum Chordata; class Chondrichthyes; order Hexanchiformes; family Hexanchidae; genus Heptranchias; species Heptranchias perlo. The sequence continues at coordinate 171,507,377 of NC_090326.1, read as the reverse complement.
AGACCGGGGAATTATAGACCAGTTAGCCTAACATCTGTTGTGGGGAAAATGCTGGAGTCTATAATTAAGGATAGGGTGACTGAACACCTCGAGAATTTTCAGTTAATCAGGGAGAACCAGCATGGATTTGTGAAAGGTAGGTCGTGCCTGACAAACCTGATTGAATTTTTTGAAGAGGTGACTAAAGTAGTGGACAGGGGAATGTCAATGGATGTTATTTATATGGACTTCCAGAAGGCATTTGATAAGGTCCCACATAAGAGACTGCAAGCTAAGACAGAAGCCCATGGAATCGAGGGAAAAGTATGGACTTGGTTAGGAAGTTGGCTGAGCGAAAGGCGACAGAGAGTAGGGATAATGGGTAGGTCTCAAGGGCAATAAATGCTGGCCTCGCCAGCGACACCCACATCCCATGAACGAATTTTTAAAAAGGTACTCACATTGGCAGGATGTGACTAGTGGAGTCCCGCAGGGATCTGTCTTGGGGCCTCAATTATTCACAATATTTATTAACGACTTAGATGAAGGCATAGAAAGTCTCATATCTAAGTTTGCCGATGACACAAAGATTGGTGGCATTGTAAGCAGTGTAGATGAAAACATAAAATTACAAAGGGATATTGATAGATTAGGTGAATGGGTAAGACTGTGGCAAATGGAATTCAATGTAGACAAATGTGAGGTCATCCACTTTGGATCAAAAAAGGATAGAACAGGGTACTTTCTAAATGGTAAAAAGTTAAAAACAGTGGATGTCCAAAGGGACCGAGGGGTTCAGGTACATTGATCATTGAAGTGTCATGAACAGGTGCAGAAAATAATCAATAAGGCTAATGGAATGCTGGCCTTGATATCTGGAGGACTGGAGTACAAGGGGGCAGAAGTTATGCTGCAGCTATACAAAACCCTGGTTAGACCGCACCTGGAGCACTGTGAGCAGTTCTGGGCACCTCACCTTCGGAAGGACATATTGGCCTTGGAGGGAGTGCAGCGTAGGTTTACTAGAATGTTACCCAGACATCAAGGGTTAAGTTACGAGGAGAGATTACACAAATTGGGGTTGTATTCTCTGGAGTTTCGAAGGTTATGGGGTGATCTGATCGAAGTTTATAAGATATTAAGGGGAACGGATAGGGTGGATAGAGAGAAACTATTTCCACTGGTTGGGGATTCTAGGAGTCGGGGGCACAGTCTAAAAATTAGAGCCAGACCTTTCAGGAGTGAGATTAGAAAACATTTCTCAACACAAAGGGTGGTAGAAGTTTGGAACTCTCTTCCGCAAACAGCAATTGATACTAGCTCAATTGCTAAATTTAAATCTGAGATAGATAGCTTTTTGGCAACCAAAGGCATTAAGGGATATGGGCCAAAGGCAGGAAAATGGAGTTAGATCATAGATCAGCCAGGCTCCAGGCTCGAGGGGCTGAATGGCCTACTCCTGTTCCTATGTCCCATGTTCCTATGAGCCGAGGCATAGAATATAAGTGTAAACAATTTTACAACACCAAGTTATAGTCCAACTTAAATAAACTTGAAAAATAAAATCGTTGGACTATAACTTGGTGTTGTAAAATTGTTTACAATAGAATATAAGAGCAGGGAGGTTATGCTGGAACTGTATAAAACACTAGTTAGGCCACAGCTTGAGTACTGTGTGCAGTTCTGGTCACCACATTACAGGAAAGATGTGATTGCACTAGAGAGAGTACAGAGGAGATTTACGAGGATGTTGCCAGGACTGGAGAATTTTAGCGATGAGGAAAGATTGGATAGGCTGGGGTTATTTTCCTTGGAACAGAGGAGGCTGAGGGGAGATTTAATTGAGGTGTATAAAATTATAAGGGGCCGAGATAAAGTGGATAGGAAGGACCTATTTCCCTTAGCGGAGGGGTCAATAACCAGGGGACATAGATTTAAAATAATTGGTAGAAGGATTAGAGGGGAGCTGAGGAGAATGTTTTCCCCCAGAGGGTGGTGGGGGTCTGGAACTCACTGCCTGAGAGGGTGGGAGATGCAGAAACTCTCAACTCATTTAAAATTCCCTGGATGTGCACCGGAAGAGCCGTGACCTACAGGGCTACGGACCGAGTGCGGGAAAGTGGGATTAGGCTGGGTGGCTCGTTTCTCAGCCGGCACGGACACGATGGGCCGAATGGCCTCCTTCTGTGCCGTAAATTTTCTATAATTCTGTCAGACCATTTTCTGGTGGCTCTCAGATGCCTGGTGTGGTACATGGTTAGAGCTTTACTCTGTATCTAACCCGTGCTGTACCTGACCCTGGGAGTGTTTGATGGGACAGTGTAGAGGGAGCTTTACTCTGTATCTAACCCGTGCTGTACCTGCCCTGGGAGTGTTTGATGGGACAGTGTAGAGGGAGCTTTACTCTGTATCTAACCCTGTACCTGCCCTGGGAGTGTTTGATGGGACAGTGTAGAGGGAGCTTTACTCTGTATCTAACCCGTGCTGTACCTGCCCTGGGAGTGTTTGATGGGACAGTGTAGAGGGAGCTTTACTCCGTATCTAACCCTGTACCTGCCCTGGGAGTGTTTGATGGGACAGTGTAGAGGGAGCTTTACTCTGTATCTAACCCGTGCTGTACCTGCCCTGGGAGTGTTTGATGGGACAGTGTAGAGGGAGCTTTACTCTGTATCTGACCCATGCTGTACCTGCCCTGGGAGTGTTTGATGGGAGAGTGCAGGGGGAGCTTTACTCTGTATCTGACCCATGCTGGGAGTGTTTGATGGGAGAGTGCAGGGGGAGCTTTACTCTGTATCTAACCCTGTACCTGCCCTGGGAGTGTTTGATGGGAGAGTGTAGAGGGAGCTTTACTCTGTATCTGACCCGTACTGGGAGTGTTTGATGGGACAGTGTAGAGGGAGCTTTACTCTGTATCTGACCCGTACTGGGAGTGTTTGATGGGACAGTGTCGAGGGAGCTTTACTCTGTATCTGACCCGTGCTGGGAGTGCTCTCCCCCGAACCAAAATCCTCCAGCCACTAACATTCCTTTGTAGAGATGAGCACAAAAATTCACTAAATACAAACATTTGATATATTTCAGCCTGGATTCCATTCTTTTTTTTTTATTCGTTCACGGGATGTGGGCGTCGCTGGCAAGGCCGGCATTTATTGCCCATCCCTAATTGCCCTCGAGAAGGTGGTGGTGAGCCGCCTTCTTGAACCGCTGCAGTCCGTGTGGTGAAGGTTCTCCCACAGTGCTGTTAGGAAGGGAGTTCCAGGATTTTGACCCAGCGATGATGAAGGAACGGCGATATATTTCCAAGTCGGGATGGTGTGTGACTTGGAGGGGAACGTGCAGGTGGTATTGTTCCCATGCGCCTGCTGCCCTTGTCCTTCTAGGTGGTAGAGGTCGCGGGTTTGGGAGGTGCTGTCGAAGAAGCCTTGGCGAGTTGCTGCATTGCATCCTGTGGATGGTGCACACTGCAGCCACAGTGCGCCGGTGGTGAAGGGAGTGAATGTTTAGGGTGGTGGATGGGGTGCCAATCAAGCGGGCTGCTTTGTCCTGGATGGTGTCGAGCTTCTTGAGTGTTGTTGGAGCTGCACTCATCCAGGCAAGTGGAGAGTATTCCATCACACTCCTGACTTGTGCCTTGTAGATGGTGGAAAGGCTTTGGGGAGTCAGGAGGTGAGTCACTCGCCGCAGAATACCCAGCCTCTGACCTGCTCTTGTAGCCACAGTGTTTATATGGCTGGTCCAGTTAAGTTTCTGGTCAATCGTCTGTGTTACGAGATCCTCTCCTGCCCTGTTTACCTGTTGAGGTAATGGGTGCTGATTGTGGAGTAGGGGCCGGTAGATCAGGATCATAGGATGCAGAGCTGAAGGGCAGGTGTCTGTGGTCTACCCACTCAGAACTATAGTAACAAACACGGGCGCCATTCACCAGTGAACGCTGCTCTGGCAATACGTAAATTAACCGCGGAATGTAGCCAGCTCCTGAGAGCCTGAGGGTCCCTCTCCTACTGCGGACCCTACCCTCCCCTCCCCTGCTGGTAGCACTAACATTCTCACCTCTCTCCCTCAGGATGAAGTCTCTTGAACAGGACGCACTAAAAGCACAAATGGTTATCGCCAAGTCGAAGGAACCGAAGAAACGCAGCCCACTGGACCAGCTATCGGAGTCCCCATCACCAGCCCCGACCCCGTCCCCCACACCGCTGGACGGTACGTACAGTCCCCATCACCAGCCCCGACCCCCTCCCCAACACCGCTGGACGGTACGTACAGTCCCCGTCACCAGCCCCGACCCCCTCCCCAACACCGCTGGATGGTACGTACAGTCCCCGTCACCAGCCCCGACCCCCTCCCCAACACCGCTGGACGGTACGTACAGTCCCCGTCACCAGCCCCGACCCCCTCCCCAACACCGCTGGACGGTACGTACAGTCCCCGTCACCAGCCCCGACCCCGTCCCCCACACCGCTGGACGGTACGTACAGTCCCCATCACCAGCCCCGACCCCGTCCCCCACACCGCTGGACGGTACGTACAGTCCCCATCACCAGCCCCGACCCCCTCCCCCACACCTCTGGACGGTATGTACAGTCCCCGTCACCAGCCCCGACCCCCTCCCCAACACCGCTGGACGGTACGTACAGTCCCCGTCACTAGCCCCGACCCCGTCCCCCACACCGCTGGACGGTACGTACAGTCCCCATCACCAGCCCCGACCCCCTCCCCCACACCGCTGGACGGTACGTACAGTCCCCGTCACTAGCCCCGACCCCCTCCCCAACACGTCCCAGACTCTTCCACCATCATCTCTGGTCGGTCTGTTCTGTCCCACTGACAGGACAGACCCACCAGAGGTGGCGGTACAGTGATATACAGTCAGGAGGGAGTGGCCCTGGGAGTCCTCAACATTGACTCCGGACCCCATGAAATCTCATGGCATCAGGTCAAACATGGGCAAGGAAACCTCCTGCTGATTACCACCTACTGCCCTCCCTCAGCTGATGAATCAGTCCTCCTCCATGTTGAGCACCACTTGGAGGAAGCACTGAGGGTAGCAAGGGCACAGAATGTACTCTGGGTGGGGGACTTCAATGTCCATCACCAAGAGTGGCTCGGCAGCACCACGACTGACCGAGCTGGCTGAGTCCTGAAGGACACAGCTGCTAGACTGGGCCTGCGGCAAGTGGTGAGCGAACCAACACGAGGGAAAAACTTACTTGACCTCGTCCTCACCAATCTACCTGTCGCAAATGCATCTGTCCATGACAGTATTGGTAGGAGTGACCACCGCCCAATCCTCGTGGAGACGAAGTCCCGTCTTCACACTGAGGACACCATCCAACGTGTTGTGTGGCACTATCACCGTGCTAAATGGGATAGATTCAGAACAGATCCAGCAGCTCAAAACTGGGCATCCATGAGGTGCTGTAGGCCATCAGCAGCAGCAGAATTGTATTCCAGCACAATCTGTAACCTCATGGCCCGGCATATTCCTCACTCTACCATTACCAACAAGCCAGGGGATCAACCCTGGTTCAATGAGGAGTGTAGAAGAGCATGCCAGGAGCAGCACCATGCGTACTTAAAAATGAGGTGCCAACCTGGTGAAGCTACAACACAGGATTACATGCATGCTATAGACAGAGCTAAGCGATTCCACAACCAATGGATCAGATCAAAGCTCTGCAGTCCTGCCACATCCAGTCGTGAATGGTGGTGGACAATTAAACAACTAACGGGAGGAGGAGGCTCTGTAAACATCCCCATCCTCAATGATGACGGAGTCCAGCACGTGAATGCAAAAGACAAGGCTGAAGCGTTTGTAACCATCTTCAGCCAGAAGTGTCGAGTGGATGATCTATCTCGGCCTCCTCCCGAAATCCCCACCATCACGGAAGCCAGTCTTCAGCCAATTCGATTCACTCCACGTGATATCAAGAAATGGCTGAGTGCACTGGATACAGCAAAGGCTATGGGCTCTGACAACATCCCGGCTGTAGTGCTGAAGTCTTGTGCTCCAGAACTAGCCGCACCTCTAGCCAAACTGTTCCAGTACAGCTACAACACTGGCATCTACCCGACAATGTGGAAAACCGCTCAGGTATGTCCTGTCCACAAAAAGCAGGACAAATCCAATCCGGCCAACTGCTGCCTCATCAGTCTACGCTCAATCATCAGCAAAGTAATGGAAGCTGTCGTCGACAGTGCTATCAAGCGGCACTTACCAATAACCTGCTCACCGATGCTCAGTTTGGGTTCCGCCAGGACCACTCGGCTCCAGACCTCATTACAGCCTTGGTCCAAACATGGACAAAGGAGCTGAATTCCAGAGGTGAGGTGAGAGTGACTGCCCTTGACATCAAGGCAGCATTTGACCGAGTGTGACATCAAGGAGTCCTCGTAAAAATTGACGTCAATGGGAATCAGGGGGAAAACTCTCCAGTGGCTGGAATCATGCCTAGCACAAAGGAAGATGATAGTGGTTGTTGGAGGCCAATCATCTCAGCCCCAGGACATTGCTGCAGGAGTTCCTCAGGGCAGTGTCCTAGGCCCAACGATCTTCAGCTGCTTCATCAATGACCTTCCCTCCATCATAAGGTCAGAAATGGGGATATTCGCTGATGATTGCACAGTGTTCAGTTCCATTCGCAACCCCTCAAATAATGAAGCAGTCCGAGCCCGCATGCAGCAAGACCTGGACAACATCCAGGCTTGGGCTGATAAGTGGCAAGTAACATTCGCACCAGACAAGTGCCAGGCAATGACCATCTCCAACAATGATGTGGAGATGCCGGTGATGGACTGGGGTTAACAATTGTAAACAATTTTACAACACCAAGTTATAGTCCAACGATTTATTTTTAATCCCACAAGCTTTCGGGGGCTTTCCCCTTCCTCAGGCGGTGACTTCCACACTTCCACACCGCCTGAGGAAGGGGAAAGCCCCCGAAAGCTTGTGGGATTAAAAATAAAATCGTTGGACTATAACTTGGTGTTGTAAAATTGTTTACAATTGTCATCTCCAACAAGAGAGAGTCTAACCACCTCCCCTTGACATTCAACGGCATTATCATCGCCGAATCCCCCACTATCAACATCCTGGGAGTCACCATTGACCAGAAACTTAACTGGACCAGCCATATAAATACTGTGGCTACGAGAGCAGGTCAGAGGCTGCGTATTCTGCGGCGAGTGACTCACCTCCTGACTCCCCAAAGCCTTTCCACCATCGACAAGGCACAAGTCAGGAGTGTGATGGAATACTCTCCACTTGCCTGGATGAGTGCAGCTCCAACAACACTCACGAAGCTCAACACCATCCAGGACAAAGCAGCCCGCTTGATTGGCACCCCATCCACCACCCTAAACATTCACTCCCTTCACCACCGGCGCACTGTGGCTGCAGTGTGTACCGTCCACAGGATGCACTGCAGCAACTCGCCAAGGCTTCTTCGACAGCACCTCCCAAACCCGCGACCTCTACCACCTAGAAGGACAAGAGCAGCAGGCACATGGGAACAACACCACCTGCACGTTCCCCTCCAAGTCACACACCATCCCGACTTGGAAATATATCGCCGTTCCTTCATCGTCACTGGGTCAAAATCCTGGAACTCCCTTCCTAACAGCACTGTGGGAGAACCTTCACCACACGGACTGCAGCGGTTCAAGAAGGCGGCTCACCACCACCTTCGCAAGGGCAATTAGGGATTGGCAATAAATGCCGGCCTTGCCAGCGACGCCCACATCCCATGAACGAATAAAAAAAATCACCCCTGGACGGTACGTACAGTCCCCGTCACCAGCCCCGACCCCCACACCCACACCGCTGGACAGTACATACAGTCCCCGTCACCAGCGCCGACACCCACACCGCTGGACAGTACATACTGTCCCCGTCACCAGCCCCGACACCCACACCGCTGGACAGTACATACAGTCCCCGTCACCAGCCCCGACCCCCTCCCCCACACCCCTGGACGGCAGGTACAGTCTCCACAAGCCCCTCCTCCAGACCCCTGAATGGTACATACAGTCCCCATCACCAGTCCCGACCCCTTCCCCCAACCCTCCTGGATGGCAGGTACAGTCTCCATCAGCTGTGGTCAGTAAAGTAATACTGGCAGGGACCCAGTACCTGTGGTCAGTAAAGTAATCCCCGCAGGGACCCAGTACCTGGTCAGTAAAGTAATCCCCGCAGGAACCCAGTACCTGGTCAGTAAAGTAATCCCCGCAGGGACCCAGTATCTGTGGTCAGTAAAGTAATCCCCGCAGGGACCCAGTACCTGGTCAGTAAAGTAATACTGGCAGGGACCCAGTACCTGTGGTCAGTAAAGTAATACTGGCAGGGACCCAGTACCTGTGGTCAGTAAAGTAATCCCCGCAGGGACCCAGTACCTGGTCAGTAAAGTAATCCCCGCAGGGACCCAGTATCTGTGGTCAGTAAAGTAATCCCCGCAGGGACCCAGTACCTGGTCAGTAAAGTAATACTGGCAGGGACCCAGTACCTGTGGTCAGTAAAGTAATACTGGCAGGGACCCAGTACCTGTGGTCAGTAAAGTAATCCCCGCAGGGACCCAGTACCTGGTCAGTAAAGTAATCCCCGCAGGGACCCAGTACCTGTGGTCAGTAAAGTAATCCCCGCAGGGACCCAGTATCTGGTCAGTAAAGTAATCTCCGCAGGGACCCAGGACCTGGTCAGTAAAGTAATCCCCGCAGGGACCCAGTACCTGGTCAGTAAAGTAATCCCCGCAGGACCCAGTATCTGGTCAGTAAAGTAATCCCCGCAGGGACCCAGTATCTGGTCAGTAAAGTAATCTCCGCAGGGACCCAGTATCTGGTCAGTAAAGTAATCCCTGCAGGGACCCAGTACCTGGTCAGTAAAGTAATCCCCGCAGGGACCCAGTACCTGGTCAGTAAAGTAATCCCCGCAGGGACCCAGTACCTGGTCAGTAAAGTAATCCCCGCAGGGACCCAGTACCTGGTCAGTAAAGTAATCCCCGCAGGGACCCAGTATCTGTGGTCAGTAAAGTAATCCCCGCAGGGACCCAGTATCTGGTCAGTAAAGTAATCTCCGCAGGGACCCAGTATCTGGTCAGTAAAGTAATCCCCGCAGGGACCCAGTACCTGTGGTAAGTGAAGTAATCCCCGCAGGGACCCAGCATCTGGTCAGTAAAGTAATCCCCGCAGGGACCCAGTATCTGTGGTCAGTAAAGTAATCCCCGCAGGGACCCAGTATCTGTGGTCAGTAAAGTAATCCCCGCAGGGACCCAGTATCTGTGGTCAGTAAAGTAATCCCCGCAGGGACCCAGTATCTGTGGTCAGTAAAGTAATCCCCGCAGGGACCCAGTACCTGGTCAGTAAAGTAATCCCCGCAGGGACCCAGTATCTGTGGTAAGTGAAGTAATCCCCGCAGGGACCCAGTACCTGGTCAGTAAAGTAATTGCCGCAGGGACCCAGTACCTGTGGTCAGTAAAGTAATCCCCGCAGGAACCCAGTACCTGTGGTCAGTAAAGTAATCCCCGCAGGGACCCAGTATCTGGTCAGTAAAGTAATCTCCGCAGGGACCCAGTACCTGGTCAGTAAAGTAATCCCCGCAGGGACCCAGTACCTGGTCAGTAAAGTAATCCCCGCAGGGACCCAGTACCTGGTCAGTAAAGTAATCCCCGCAGGGACCCAGTACCTGGTCAGTAAAGTAATCCCCGCAGGGACCCAGTATCTGGTCAGTAAAGTAATCTCCGCAGGGACCCAGTATCTGGTCAGTAAAGTAATCCCTGCAGGGACCCAGTACCTGGTCAGTAAAGTAATCCCCGCAGGGACCCAGTACCTGGTCAGTAAAGTAATCCCCGCAGGGACCCAGTATCTGGTCAGTAAAGTAATCCCCGCAGGGACCCAGTATCTGTGGTCAGTAAAGTAATCCCCGCAGGGACCCAGTATCTGTGGTCAGTAAAGTAATCCCCGCAGGGACCCAGTATCTGTGGTCAGTAAAGTAATCCCCGCAGGGACCCAGTACCTGGTCAGTAAAGTAATCCCCGCAGGGACCCAGTATCTGTGGTAAGTGAAGTAATCCCCGCAGGGACCCAGTACCTGGTCAGTAAAGTAATTGCCGCAGGGACCCAGTATCTGTGGTCAGTAAAGTAATCCCCGCAGGGACCCAGTATCTGTGGTCAGTAAAGTAATCCCCGCAGGGACCCAGTATCTGTGGTCAGTAAAGTAATTCCCTCTTGACTGTTAAACTGTTTGTGTTACAGATCTGAGCCCTCGCAGTCTCACCTCCCCTGGGCGACTGGTGAGTGATTCCTGGCTTTTCATTGAGTAAATTGTTTTATAAAATGTATTAACATAAAGAACTGCTTCCAAATTCAACATGGCAGACCCTCTCCCCTGTCCCCAGCTCTCTCCAGACTCTCCCCTGTCCCCAGCTCTCTCCAGACTCTCCCCTGTCCCCAGCTCTCTCCGGACTCTCCCCTGTCCCCAGCTCTCTCCGGACTCTTCCCTGTCCCCAGCTCTCTCCGGACTCTCCCCTGTCCCCAGCTCTCTCCGTTCTCTCCCCTGTCCCCCGCTCTCTCCGGACTCTCCCCTGTCCCCAGCTCTCTCCGGACTCTCCCCTGTCCCCAGCTCTCTCCGTTCTCTCCCCTGTACCCAGCTCTCTCCAGACTCTCCCCTGTCCCCAGCTCTCTCCGGACTCTCCCCTGTCCCCAGCTCTCTCCGGACTCTCCCCTGTCCCCAGCTCTCTCCGGACTCTCCCCTGTCCCCAGCTCTCTCCGGACTCTCCCCTGTCCCCAGCTCTCTCCGGAATCTCCCCTGTCCCCAGCTCTCTCCGGACTCTCCCCTGTCCCCCGCCGTCTCCGGACTCTCCCCTGTCCCCAGCTCTCTCCGGACTCTCCCCTGTCCCCAGCTCTCTCCGGACTCTCCCCTGTCCCCTGCTCTCTCCGGACTCTCCCCTGTCCCCAGCTCTCTCCGGACTGTCCCCAGCTCTCTCCGGACTCTCCCCTGTCCCCAGCTCTCTCCGGACTCTCCCCTGTCCCCAGCTCTCTCCGGACTCTCCCCTGTCCCCAGCTCTCTCCGGACTCTCCCCTGTCCCCAGCTCTCTCCGGAATCTCCCCTGTCCCCAGCTCTCTCCGGACTCTCCCCTGTCCCCCGCCGTCTCCGGACTCTCCCCTGTCCCCAGCTCTCTCCGGACTCTCCCCTGTCCCCAGCTCTCTCCGGACTCTCCCCTGTCCCCTGCTCTCTCCGGACTCTCCCCTGTCCCCAGCTCTCTCCGGACTGTCCCCAGCTCTCTCCGGACTCTCCCCTGTCCCCAGCTCTCTCCGGACTCTCCCCTGTCCCCAGCTCTCTCCGGACTCTCCCCTGTTCCCCATCTCTCTCCGGACTCTCCCCTGTCCCCAGCTCTCTCCGGACTCTCCCCTGTCCCCAGCTCTCTCCGGACTCTCCCCTGTCCCCAGCTCTCTCCGGACTCTCCCCTGTCCCCAGCTCTCTCCGGACTCTCCCCTGTCCCCCGCTCTCTCCGGACTCTCCCCTGTCCCCCGCTCTCTCCGGACTCTCCCCTGTCCCCCGCTCTCTCCGGACTCTCCCTTGTCCCCCGCTCTCTCCGGACTCTCCCCTGTCCCCAGCTCTCTCCGGACTGTCCCCAGCTCTCTCCGGACTCTCCCCTGTCCCCAGCTCTCTCCGGACTCTCCCCTGTCCCCCGCTCTCCGTTCTCTCCCCTGTCCCCCGCTCTCTCCGTTCTCTCCCATGTTCCCCGCTCTCTCCGTTCTCTCCCCTGTCCCCCGCTCTCTCCGTTCTCTCCCCTGCCCCCCGCTCTCTCCGTTCTCTCCCCTGCCCCCCGCTCTCTCCGTTCTCTCCCCTGTCCCCCGCTCTCTCCGTTCTCTCCCCTGTCCCCCGCTCTCTCCGTTCTCTCCCCTGTCCCCCGCTCTCTCCGTTCTCTCCCCTGTCCCCCGCTCTCTCAGTTCTCTCCCCTGTCCCCCGCTCTCTCAGTTCTCTCCCCTGTCCCCCGCTCTCTCCGTTCTCTCCCCTGTCCCCCGCTCTCTCCGTTCTCTCCCCTGTCACCCGCTCTCTCCGTTCTCTCCGCTGTCCCCAGCTCTCTCCGGACTCTCCCCTGTCCCCAGCTCTCTCCGGACTCTCCCCTGTCCCCAGCTCTCTCCGGACTCTCCCCTGTTCCCCATCTCTCTCCGGACTCTCCCCTGTCCCCAGCTCTCTCCGTTCTCTCCGCTGTCCCCAGCTTTCTCCGGACTCTCCCCTGTTCCCCATCTCTCTCCGGACTCTCCCCTGTCCCCAGCTTTCTCCGGACTCTCCCCTGTCCCCAGCTTTCTCCGGACTCTCCCCTGTGCCCAGCTCTCTCCGGACTCTCCCCTGTCCCCAGCTCTCTCCGGACTCTCCCCTGTCCCCAGCTCTCTCCGGACTCTCCCCTGTCCCCAGCTCTCTCCGGACTCTCCCCTGTCCCCAGCTCTCTCCGGACTCTCCCCTGTTCCCCATCTCTCTCCGGACTCTCCCCTGTTCCCCATCTCTCTCCGGACTCTCCCCTGTTCCCCAGCTCTCTCCGGACTCTGCCCTGTCCCCAGCTCTCTCCGGACTCTCCCCTGTTCCCCAGCTCTCTCCGGACTCTGCCCTGTCCCCAGCTCTCTCCGGACTCTCCCCAGTCCCCAGCTCTCTCCGGACTCTCCCCTGTCCCCCGCTCTCTCCGGACTCTCCCCTGTCCCCCGCTCTCTCCGGACTCTCCCCTGTTCCCCATCTCTCTCCGGACTCTCCCCTGTTCCCCATCTCTCTCCGGACTCTGCCCTGTCCCCCGCTCTCTCCGGACTCTCCCCTGTTCCCCATCTCTCTCCAGACTCTCCCCTGTCCCCAGCTCTCTCTGGACTCTCCCCTGTTCCCCATCTCTCTCCGGACTCTCCCCTGTTCCCCATCTCTCTCCGGACTCTCCCCTGTCCCCAGCTCTCTCCGGACTCTCCCCTGTTCCCCAGCTCTCTCCGGACTCTCCCCTGTCCCCAGCTCTCTCCGGACTCTGCCCTGTCCCCAGCTCTCTCCGGACTCTCCCCTGTTCCCCATCTCTCTCCGGACTCTCCCCTGTCCCCAGCTCTCTCCGGACTCTCCCCTGTTCCCCAGCTCTCTCCGGACTCTCCCCTGTTCCCCAGCTCTCTCCGGACTCTCCCCTGTTCCCCAGCTCTCTCCGGACTCTCCCCTGTTCCCCAGCTCTCTCCGTTCTCTCCCCTGTTCCCCAGCTCTCTCCGGACTCTCCCCTGTTCCCCAGCTCTCTCCGGACTCTCCCCTGTCCCCAGCTCTCTCCGGACTCTCCCCTGTCCTCAGCTCTCTCCGGACTCTCCCCTGTTCCCCAGATCTCTCCGGACTCTCCCCTGTTCCCCATCTCTCTCCGGACTCTCCCCTGTTCCCCATCTCTCTCCGGACTCTCCCCTGTCCCCAGCTCTCTCCGGACTCTCCCCTGCCCCCCGCTCTCTCCGGACTCTCCCCTGTTCCCCAGCTCTCTCCGGACTCTGCCCTGTCCCCCGCTCTCTCCGGACTCTGCCCTGTCCCCCGCTCTCTCCGGACTCTGCCCTGTCCCCCGCTCTCTCCGGACTCTGCGCTGTCCCCAGCTCTCTCCGGACTCTCCCCTGTTCCCCAGCTCTCTCCGGACTCTGCCCTGTCCCCCGCTCTCTCCGGACTCTGCCCTGTTCCCCAGCTCTCTCCGGACTCTGCGCTGTCCCCAGCTCTCTCCGGACTCTCCCCTGTTCCCCAGCTCTCTCCGGACTCTGCGCTGTTCCCCAGCTCTCTCCGGACTCTCCCCTGTTCCCCAGCTCTCTCCGGACTCTGCCCTGTCCTCAGCTCTCTCCGGACTCTCCCCTGTTCCCCAGCTCTCTCCGGACTCTGCCCTGTTCCCCAGCTCTCTCCGGACTCTGCGCTGTCCCCAGCTCTCTCCGGACTCTGCGCTGTCCCCATCTCTCTCCGGACTCTCCCCTGTTCCCCATCTCTCTCCGGACTCTCCCCTGTTCCCCATCTCTCTCCGGTCTCTCCCCTGTCCCCCGCTCTCTCCGGACTCTGCCCTGTCCCCCGCTCTCTCCGGACTCTGCCCTGTCCCCCGCTCTCTCCGGACTCTGCCCTGTCCCCCGCTCTCTCCGGACTCTCCCCTGTCCCCAGCTCTCCGGACTCTCCCCTGTCCCCAGCTCTCTCCGGACTCTCCCCTGTCCCCAGCTCTCTCCGGACTCTCCCCTGTCCCCAGCTCTCTCCGGACTCTCCCCTGTCCCCAGCTCTCTCCGGACTCTCCCCTGTCCCCTATCCCCAGCTCTCAGGAGGATCCCTGGGACTTGCAGTAAGAGCAGCCTCCCACTGATGTTCAGGTTGCTGGTGTCCACAACCCGACCGTGTGTGCGTCTTTGTGCGCGCACGGGTGTGTGCCTGTGCCTTTGCGCGTGTGTGTGCGCGTGCGTCTTTGTGCGCGCACGGGTGTGTGCCTGTGCCTTTGCGCGTGTGGGTGCCTGTGCGCGTGCGTCTTTGTGCGTGTGCGCGTGCGTCTTTGCGCGTGTGGGTGCCTGTGCCTTTGCGCGTGTGGGTGCCTGTGCGCGTGCGTCTTTGTGCCTGTGCGCGTGCGTCTTTGTGCGTGTGGGTGCCTGTGCCTTGACGCGTGTGTGTGCGTGCGCGCGCCTGTGCGCTGTGCCTCCAAGCGTCTGTGTCCTCGCGCTGTGACTCTGCATGCGTGTGTTCCTTGCACCTTTCTAACCTGTTCTACCCACAGAGTAGTTTTGGATGTTGCTACGTCTTGTCCTCATTCCTCTTTACTGTACCTTACAGTCCTGGTCAGAAAAGAAGTTTGATTATCGGCAGTTTGCAGCTATCCCATCTTCCAAACCAGTTTACGATATCCAGGTACCGGCTGCATGCTGCGTGCCTCACCAGTGCCATTGTGGTTGGAGCCAGCTGCCTCTTGGTCCTTGTATTGTCCAGCGTGCTGTGTTAGGGGAGGGGGCATTGCTTGCCATCAGCATGGTGCTAAGGGATAGCATGCTAACAGGCATGGGGTATGGGCCTTGCTCAACACTGTTGCTTTGTGGAAAGCTCTCTTGGTGTCCTGTGGGTTGGATTGGCATGTGCTTGTTGCTATCGTGTTCCTGGCACTCTTGTGGATCAGACACAGGGCTTGGAATGAATTTCATGACCTCAGGATACTCGAAAGGCCAAACAGGCTGGGGCTCTTCTCTCAACAACAGAAAAGGCTGAGAAGTGGGACTGTCCTCACCTGGTTCCATTCTTATCCATCCAGTCATAGCCAGAGAATCACCCACAATGGTTCCTCTTCCCGCTCCCGCTCCGTTACCTCTGGAGTCCCCCAAGGATCTATCCTTGGCCCCTCCTATTTCTAATCTATAGGCTGGCCCTCGGTGACATCATCTGAAAACACGACGTCAGATTCCAAGTGTACGCTGACGACATCCAGCTCGACCTCACCACCACCTCCCTCGACCCCCCCAGTTTCTCTGATTTCTCACACTGCTTGTCCAACATCCAGTACTGGATGAGCAAAAAGTTCCTCCAACTAAATATCGGGAAGCCCGAAGCCATGGTCCCCGCCACAAACTCCGTTCCCTCGCCACCGACTCCATCCCTCTCCCCGGCCACTGTCTGAGGCTGAACCAGACCGATCACATCCTCGGCCTCCTATTTGACCCTGAGATGAGCTTCTGACCACATATCCGCTCCATCACCGAGACCACCTACTTCCACCTCCATAGCATCGCCCGTCTCCGCCCCCACCTCAGCTCATCTGCTGCTGAAACCCTCATCCGCGCCTTTGTTACCTCCAGACTGGACTATTCCAATGCTCTCCAGGCCGGCCTCCCATCTTCCACCCTCCATAAACTTGAGCTCATCTAAAACTCTGCTGCCTGTATCCTAACTCGCACCAAGTCCCGTTCACCCATCACCCCCTGCGCTCGCTGACCTACATTGGCTCCCGGTCCAGGAACGCCTCCATTTTAAAATTCTCATCCTTGTGTTCAAATCCCTACAAGGCCCTCGCCCCTCCCTATCTCTGTAACCTCCTCCAGCCCTACAACCCTCCGAGATCTCTGCACTCCTCCAATTCCGGCCTCTTGTGCGCCCCCGATTTTAATCGCTCCCCCATTGGCAGCCGTGCCTTCAGCCCCTAAGCTCTGGAATTCCCTCCCTAAACCTCTCCGCCTCTCTCTCCTCCTTTAAGACGCTCCTTAAAACCTACCTCTTTGACCAAGCTTTTGGTCACCTGTCCTAATATCTCCTTATGTGGCTTGGTGTCAAATTTTGTTTGATAATCGCTCCTGTGAAGCGCCTTGGGCCGTTTTACTACATTAAAGGCGCAAAATAAATGCAGGTTGTTGTTGTTTAGGTGACCCGATAGAGGTCTTCAAGATTATGAAAGGGTTTGATAGGGTTGAGGTAGAGAAGATATTTCCACTTGTGGGGGAGTCCCGAACTAAGGGCCATAACTATAAGATAGTTACTAATAAAGCCAATCGGGAATTCAGGAGAAACTTCTTTACCCAGAGAGCAGTGAGAATGTGGAACTCGCTCCCACAAGGAGTAATTCAGGGGAACATAGGAACAGGAGTAGGCCATTCAGCCCCTCGTGCCTGCTCCGCCATTTGATAAGATCATGGCTGATCTGTGATCCAGCTCCATATACCTGCCTTTGGCCCATATCCCTTAATACCTTTGGTTGCCAAAAAGCTATCTATCTCAGATTTAAATTTAGCAATTGAGCTAGTATCAATTGCCGTTTGCGGAAGAGAGTTCCAAACTTCTACCACCCTTTGTGTGTAGAAATGTTTTCTAATCTCACTCCTGAAAGGTCTGGCTCTAATTTTTAGACTGTGCCCCCTACTCCTAGAATTCCCAACCAGCGGAAATAGTTTCTCTCTATCCACCCTATCCGTTCCCCTTAATATCTTATAAACTTCGATCAGATCACCCCTTAACTTCTAAACTCGAGAGAATACAACCCCAATTTGTGTAATCTCTCCTCGTAACTTAACCCTTGAAGTCCGGGTATCATTCTAGTAAACCTACGCTGCACTCCCTCCAAGGCCATTGTCCTTCTGACGGTGCGGTGCCCAGAACTGCTCACAGTACTCCAGGTGCGGTCTAACCAGGGTTTTGTATAGCTGCAGCATAACTTCTGCCCCCTTGTACTCCAGTCCTCGAGATATAAAGGCCAGCATTCCATTAGCCTTCTTGATTATTTTCTGCACCTGTTCATGACACTTCAATGATCTATGTACCTGAACCCCTAAGTCCCTTTGGACATCCACTGTTTTTAACTTTTTACCATTTAGAAAGTACCCTGTTCTATCCTTTTTTGATCCAAAGTGGATGACCTCACATTTGTCTACATTGAATTCCATTTGCCACAGTTTTGCCCATTCACCTAATCAATCAATATCCCTTTGTAATTTTATATTTTCATCTACACTGCTTACAATGCCATCTTTGTGTCATCGGCAAACTTAGATATGAGACTTTCTATGCCTTCATCTAAGTTGTTAATAAATATTGTGAATAATTGAGGCCCCAAGACAGATCCCTGCGGGACTCCACTAGTCACATCCTGCCAATGTGAGTACCTGCCCATTATCCCAACTCTCTGTCGCCTTTCGCTCAGCCAACTTCCTAACCAAGTCCGTACTTTTCCCTCGATTCCATGGGCTTCTATCTTAGCTAACAGTCTCTTATGTGGGACCTCATCAAATGCCTTCTGGACGTCCATATAAATAACATCCATTGACATTTCCCTGTCCACCACTTTAGTCACCTCTTCAAAAAATTCAATCAGGTTTGTCAGGCACGACCTACCTTTCACAAATCCATGCTGGCTCTCTCTGATTAACTGAAAATTCTCGAGGTGTTCAGTCACCCTATCCTTAATTATAGACTCCAGCATTTTCCCCACAACAAGCTAGATAAACACATCAGGGAGAAAGGAATAGAAGGATATGGTGATGAGGTTATATGAAGTAGTTTGCGAGGAAGCTCATGTGGAGCATAAACACTGGAATAGACCAATTGGGCTGAACGGCCTGTGATTGTCCTGAAAATTCCATGTAATTCTGTGTAGCTCTGCAGTGAACAGAGCAGGAGCACTGAGCGCTCATCATCTCCATCAGGGACTGTCAACAGCAACCAGGAGCGAAACAAGCGGAATAGTCCAGATTGACACTGCAGTGCAGTATTGAGGGAGCGCTGCGCTGTTGGAGGGTCAGTACTGAGGGAGCGCCGCACTGTCGGAGGGTCAGTACTGAGGGAGAGCTGCACTGTCGGAGGGTCAGTACTGAGGGAGAGCTGCACTGTCGGAGGGTCAGTACTGAGGGAGTGCTGCACTGTCGGAGGGTCAGTACTGAGGGAGCGCTGCACTGTTGGAGGGTCAGTACTGAGGGAGCGCTGCACTGTCGGAGGGTCAGTACTGAGGGAGCGCTGCACTGTCGGAGGGTCAGTACTGAGGGAGCGCTGCACTGTCAGAGGGTCAGTACTGAGGGAGCGCTGCGCTGTCTGAGGGTCAGTGCTGAGGGAGCGCTGCACTGTCGGAGGGTCAGTACTGAGGGAGCGCTGCACTGTCGGAGGGTCAGTACTGAGGGAGCGCTGCACTGTCGGAGGGTCAGTACTGAGGGAGCGCTGCACTGTCGGAGGGTCAGTACTGAGGGAGCGCTGCACTGTCGGAGGGTCAGTACTGAGGGAGCGCCGCACTGTCGGAGGGTCGGTACTGAGGGAGCGCTGCACTGTCGGAGGGTCGGTACTGAGGGACGCCGCACTGTCGGAGGGTCAGTACTGAGGGAGCGCTGCACTGTCGGAGGGTCAGTACTGAGGGAGCGCTGCACTGTCGGACCTTCAGATGTGACGTTAAACCGAGGTTCCGTTTAACAGTTCCGGTGGATGTTCGAAATCGCACAGTACAATTTGAACGAGTGTGTGGAAGTTTTCCCGGTGTCTGGGGCCAACGTTCCTTCCTCAACCCACAGCTCCAAAAAGAGATGAACCAGCCTTTCTCAGTGCTCTTTGTGGGATCTTGGTTACACTTTTACTCACCCAACAATGCACAGCATAATTCATTGAATGTGGAACTCCTTGGCACGTATTTGAGTAGCGTGACTTAATGTCACATGTCTCTGTCTGGGGTTAGTGGGGAGGGGACTGGACAGTATATGTCCGTCACTGGAGACGGGACAGTCTGTCTGTGTCCGTCTGTGGCGAGGGGACGGGGGCAGTCTGTCCGTGGAGAGGGGACGGGGGCAGTCCGTCCGTGGAGAGGGGACGGGGGCAGTCCGTCCGTGGAGAGGGGACGGGGGCAGTCCGTCCGTGGAGAGGGGACGGGGCAGTCCGTCCGTGGAGAGGGGACGGGGGCAGTCCGTCCGTGGAGAGGGCACGGGGGCAGTCCGTCCGTGGAGAGGGCACGGGGGCAGTCCGTCCGTGGAGAGGGGACATAAGAACATAAGAAATAGGAGCAGGAGTAGGCCAATCGGCCCCTCGGGCCTGCTCCGCCATTCAATAAGATCATGGCTGATCTGATCCTAACCTCAAATCTAAATTCATGCCCAATTTCCTACCCGCTCCCCGTAACCCCTAATTCCCTTTACTTCGAGGAAACTGTCTATTTCTGTTTTAAATTTATTTAATGATGTAGCTTCCACAGCTTCCTGGGGCAGCAAATTCCACAGACCTACCACCCTCTGAGTGAAGAAGTTTCTCCTCATCTCAGTTTTGAAAGAGCAGCCCCTTATTCTAAGATTATGCCCCCTAGTTCTAGTTTCACCCATCCTTGGGAACATCCTTACCGCATCCACCCGATCAAGCCCCTTCACAATCTTATATGTTTCAATAAGATCGCCTCTCATTCTTCTGAACTCCAATGAGTAGAGTCCCAATCTACTCAACCTCTCCTCATATGTCCACCCCCTCATCCCCGGGATTAACCGAGTGAACCTTCTTTGTACTGCCTCGAGAGCAAGTATGTCTTTTCTTAAGTATGGACACCAAAACTGTATGCAGTATTCCAGGTGCGGTCTCACCAATACCTTATATAACTGCAGCAATACCTCCCTGTTTTTATATTCTATCCCCCGAGCAATAAAAGCCAACATTCCGTTGGCCTTCTTGATCACCTGCTGCACCTGCATACTAACTTTTTGATCTTCTTGCACCAGGACCCCCAGATCCCTTTGTACTGCAGTACTTTCCAGTTTCTCGCCATTAAGATAATAACTTGCTCTCTGATTTTTCCTGCCAAAGTGCATAACATTACATTTTCCAATATTGTATTGCATCTGCCAAATCTCCGCCCACTCACCCAGCCTGTCTATATCCCCTTGTAGGTTTTTTATGTCCTCCTCACTCTCTACTTTCATAGAATCATAGAAGTTAACAACATGGAAACAGGCCCTTCGGCCCAACATGTCCATGTCGCCCAGTATATACCACTAAGCTAGTCCCAATTTCCTGCACTTGGCCCATATCCCTCTGTACCCATCTTACCCATGTAACTGTCCAAATGCTTTTTAAAAGACAAAATTGTACCCGCCTCTACTACTGCCTCTGGCAGCTCGTTCCAGACACTCACCACCCTTTGAGTGAAAAAATTGCCCCTCTGGACCCTTTTGTATCTCCCCCCTCTCACCTTAAATCTATGTCCCCTCGTTATAGACTCCCCGACCTTTGGGAAAAGATTTTGACTATCTACCTTATCTATGCCCCTCATTATTTTATAGACTTCTATAAGATCACCCCTTAACCTCCTACTCTCCAGGGAAAAAAGTCCCAGTCTATCCAACCTCTCCCTGTAAGTCAAACCATCAAGTCCCGGTAGCATCCTAGTAAATCTTTTCTGCACTCTTTCTAGTTTAATAATATCCTTTCTATAATAGGGTGACCAGAACTGTACACAGTATTCCAAGTGTGGCCTTACCAATGTCTTGTACAACTTCAACAAGACATCCCAACTCCTGTATTCAATGTTCTGACCAATGAAACCAAGCATGCCGAATGCCTTCTTCACCACCCTATCCACCTGTGTCTCCACTTTCAAGGAGCTATGAACCTGTACTCCTAGATCTCTTTGTTCTATAACTCTCCCCAACGCCCTACCATTAACGGAGTAGGTCCTGGCCCGATTCGATCTACCAAAATGCATCACCTCACATTTATCTAAATTAAACTCCATCTGCCATTCATCGGCCCACTGGCCCAATTTATCAAGATCCCGTATTTGTAGAAGCTCTTTGGATTCTCCTTTGCCTTATCTGCCAAAGCAATCTCATGTCCCCTTTTTGCCCTCCTGATTTCTCTCTTAACTCTACTCCGGCAATCTCTATACTCTTCAAGGGATCCACTTGATCCCAGCTGCCTATGCATGTCATATGCCTCCTTTTTGACGAGGGCCTCAATCTCCCGAGTCATCCAAGGTTCCCTACTTCTACCAGCCTTGCCCTTCACTTTATAAGGAATGTACTTACCCTGAACCCTGGTTAACACACTTTTGAAAGCCTCCCACTTACCAGACGTCCCTTTGCCTGCCAACAGACTCTCCCAATCAACTTCTGAAAGTTCCTGTCTAATACCATCAAAATTGGCCTTTCCCCAATTTAGAATTTTAACTTTTGGGCCAGACCTATCATTCTCCATAGCTATCTTAAAACTAATGGAATTATGATCACTGGCCCCAAAGAGATCCCTCACTAACACTTCTGTCACCTGCCCTTCCTTATTTCCCAAGAGGAGGTCAGGTTTTGCCCCCTCTCTCGTCGGGCCATCCACGTACTGAATGAGAAATTCCTCCTGAATACACTCAACAAATTTCTCTCCATCCAAGCCCCTAATGCTATGGCTGTCCCAGTCCCATCTTTGTATCATCTGCAAACTTTGATATGTTACACTCAGTCCCCTCCTCCAAATCGTTAATATAGATTGTAAAGAGTTGGGGACCCAGCACCGACCCCTGCGGAACACCACTGGCTACTGGTTGCCAGTCCAAGAATGAACCATTTATCCCAACTCTCTGCTTCCTGTTAGATAACCAATCCTTCACCCATGCCTGAATATTACCCCCAATCCAGTGATTCTTTATCTTGAACAATAATCTTTTATGTGGCACCTTGTCAAATGCCTTCTGGAAGTCTAAATACACTACGTCCACTGGTTCCCCTTTATCCACCCTGTACGTTATGTCCTCAAAGAACTCAAGCAAATTTGTCAGACATGACTTCCCCTTCATAAAGCCATGCTGACTTTGTCCTATTAAATTATGTTTATCCAAATGTTCCGCCACTATCTCCTTAATAATAGACTCCAAAATTTTACCCACCACAGATGTTAGGCTAACTGGTCTATAATTTCCAGCCTTCTGCCTACTACCCTTTTAAAATAAGGGTGTTACATTAGCAGTTTTCCAATCTGCCGGGACCTTTGCCGATTCCAGAGAATTTTGGAAAATTATTACCAAAGCATCCACAATCCCTACTGCTACTTCCCTCAAGACCCTAGGATGTAAGCCATCAGGTCCAGGGGATTTATCCGCCTTGAGTCCCATTAATTTACTGAGTACCAATTCCTTAGTGATTTTAATCATATTTAGCTCCTCGAGCCCCCTGTTTGTTCACTGTTGGGATATTCTTAGTGTCCTCTACTGTAAAGACTGAAACAAAATATTTGTTCAGCATTTTTGCCATCTCCATGTTTCCCACCATTAATTTCCTGGTCTCATCCTCTAAGGGACCTACGTTTGCCTTAGCCACCCTTTTTCTTTTTATATAACCATAGATACTCTTGCTATCTGTTTTTATATTTTTTGCTAATTTATTTTCATAATCTATCTTCCCTTTCTTAATCAATCCTTTGGTTACTTTTTGCTGTCTTTTGAAGACTTCCCAATCTTCTATCCTCCCACTAAGTTTGGCTACCTTATATGTCCTTGTTTTTAGTCGGATACTGTCCTTAATTTCTTTACTTAGCCACGGATGGCTGTCATTTCTTTTACACCCTTTTTTCCTCAGTGGAATATATTTATTTTGAAAGTTGTAAAATAACTCCTTAAATGAACACCACTGCTCATGTACCGTCTTACCCTTTAATCTATTTTCCCAGTCCACTTTAATCAATTCCGCTCTCATACCATCATAGTCTCCTTTATTCAAGCTCAGTACGCTTGTTTGAGAACCAACTTTTTCACCCTCTAATTGGAGGAATGGGGCAGTCCGTCCGTGGAGAGGGGACGGGGGCAGTCCGTCCGTGGAGAGGGGACGGGGGCAGTCCGTCCGTGGAGAGGGGACGGGGGCAGTCCGTCCGTGGAGAGGGGACGGGGGCAGTCCGTCCGTGGAGAGGGGACGGGGCAGTCCGTCCGTGGAGAGGGGACGGGGGCAGTCCATCCGTGAGAGGGGACGGGGGCAGTCCGTCCGTGGAGAGGGGACGGGGCAGTCCGTCCGTGGAGAGGGGACGGGGGCAGTCCGTCCGTGGAGAGGGGACGGGGGCAGTCCGTCCGTGGTGAGGGGACGGGGGCAGTCCGTCCGTGGAGAGGGGACGGGGCAGTCCGTCCGTGGAGAGGGGACGGGGGCAGTCCGTCCGTGGAGAGGGGACGGGGGCAGTCCGTCCGTGGAGAGGGGACGGGGGCAGTCCGTCCGTGGAGAGGGGACGGGGCAGTCCGTCCGTGGAGAGGGGACGGGGGCAGTCCATCCGTGAGAGGGGACGGGGGCAGTCCGTCCGTGGAGAGGGGACGGGGCAGTCCGTCCGTGGAGAGGGGACGGGGGCAGTCCGTCCGTGGAGAGGGGACGGGGGCAGTCCGTCCGTGGTGAGGGGACGGGGGCAGTCCGTCCGTGGAGAGGGGACGGGGCAGTCCGTCCGTGGAGAGGGGACGGGGCAGTCCGTCCGTGGAGAGGGGACGGGGGCAGTCCGTCCGTGGAGAGGGGACGGGGGCAGTCCGTCTGTCTTGTCTGGCGGAGAGGGGACGGGACTGTCTGTCTGGCGGAGAGGGGACGGGACTGTCTGTCTGGCGGAGACGGGACAGTCTGTCTGGCGGAGAGGGGACAGTCTGTCTGGCGGAGAGGGGACGGGACAGTCTGTCTGGCGGAGAGGGGACGGGACAGTCTGTCTGGCGGAGAGGGGACGGGACAGTCTGTCTGGCGGAGAGGGGACGGGACAGTCTGTCTGGCGGAGAGGGGACGGGACAGTCTGTCTGGCGGAGAGGGGACGGGACAGTCTGTCTGGCGGAGAGGGGACGGGACAGTCTGTCTGGCGGAGAGGGGACGGGACAGTCTGTCTGGCGGAGAGGGGACGGGACAGTCTGTCTGGCGGAGAGGGGACGGGACAGTCTGTCTGGTGGAGAGGGGACGGGACAGTCTGTCTGGCGGAGAGGGGACGGGACAGTCTCTGGCGGAGAGGGGACGGGACAGTCTGTCTGGCGGAGAGGGGACGGGACAGTCTGTCTTGCGGAGAGCGGACTGTCTGTCTGGCGGAGAGGGGACGGGACAGTCTGTCTGATGGAGAGGGGACGGGGCAGTCCGTCTGTGTTGGTTTGGTGGAGAGGGGACGGGATTGTCTGTCTGTTGGAGGGGGGACTGGACAGTCCGTCTGTGTCGGTCTGGTGGAGAGGGGACGGGATTGTCTGTCTGTTGGAGGGGGGACTGGACAGTCCGTCTGTGTCGGTCTGGTGGAGAGGGGACGGGATTGTCTGTCTGGCGGAGAGGGGACGGGACAGTCTGTCTGATGGAGAGGGGACGGGGCAGTCCGTCTGTGTTGGTTTGGTGGAGAGGGGACGGGATTGTCTGTCTGTTGGAGGGGGGACTGGACAGTCCGTCTGTGTCGGTCTGGTGGAGAGGGGACGGGATTGTCTGTCTGTTGGAGGGGGGACTGGACAGTCCGTCTGTGTCGGTCTGGTGGAGAGGGGACGGGATTGTCTGTTGGAGGGGGGACTGGACAGTCTGTCTGTGTCGGTCTGGTGGAGAGGGGACGGGATTGTCTGTCTGGCGGAGAGGGG
The DNA here is from genome assembly GCF_035084215.1 of Heptranchias perlo. Taxonomy (NCBI): domain Eukaryota; kingdom Metazoa; phylum Chordata; class Chondrichthyes; order Hexanchiformes; family Hexanchidae; genus Heptranchias; species Heptranchias perlo. The sequence goes on along the minus strand of NC_090326.1, from coordinate 171,482,434 downwards.
ACGGGACAATCTGTCTGTGTCTGTCTGGTGGAGAGGACAGGGGATTGTGTAATTAATTCTCATGCTGTGCTTTTTCTTCATTTAGTCTCCAGATCTCCTGGATGAGCTGATGTACATGGATGACGGCAGCACTTCAGGTCAGTGAGACTCCTCTTGGGTCTGGTGGGGCCGGGCGATGGGCAGAGCCTGCATTTTACACCTCTGACCACCTTCAGTACGGTGCCAACCAGCAGAGTGACAGGCAGACCCACAGATTGCTCACACCGGGACTGACCCAGAGTGAGTCACTCTCACCCCCGACACACTGCTCACACCGGGACTGACCCAGAGTGAGTCACTCTCACCCCCGACACACTGCTCACACCGGGACTGACCCAGAGTGAGTCACTCTCACCCCCGACACACTGCTCACACTGGGACTGACCCAGAGTGAGTCACTCTCACCCCCGACACACTGCTCACACCGGGACTGACCCAGAGTGAGTCACTCTCACCCCCGACACACTGCTCACACCGGGACTGACCCAGAGTGAGTCACTCTCACCCCCGACACACTGCTCACACCGGGACTGACCAAGTGAGTCACTCTCACCCCCGACACACTGCTCACACCGGGACTGACCCAGAGTGAGTCACTCTCACCCCCGACACACTGCTCACACCGGGACTGACCAAGTGAGTCACTCTCACCCCCGACACACTGCTCACACTGGGACTGACCCAGAGTGAGTCACTCTCACCCCCGACACACTGCTCACACCGGGACTGACCGAGTGAGTCACTCTCACCCCCGACACACTGCTCACACCGGGACTGACCGAGTGAGTCACTCTCACCCCCGACACACTGCTCACACCGGGACTGACCGAGTGAGTCACTCTCACCCCCGACACACTGCTCACACTGGGACTGACCCAGAGTGAGTCACTCTCACCCCCGACACACTGCTCACACCGGGACTGACCCAGAGTGAGTCACTCTCACCCCCGACACACTGCTCACACTGGGACTGACCCAGAGTGAGTCACTCTCACCCCCGACACACTGCTCACACCGGGACTGACCCAGAGTGAGTCACTCTCACCCCCGACACACTGCTCACACCGGGACTGACCCAGAGTGAGTCACTCTCACCCCCGACACACTGCTCACACCGGGACTGACCCAGAGTGAGTCACTCTCACCCCCGACACACTGCTCACACCGGGACTGACCGAGTGAGTCACTCTCACCCCCGACACACTGCTCACACCGGGACTGACCGAGTGAGTCACTCTCACCCCCGACACACTGCTCACACCGGGACTGACCGAGTGAGTCACTCTCACTCCCGACACACTGCTCACACCGGGACTGACCGAGTGAGTCACTCTCACTCCCGACACACTGCTAACACTGGGACTGACCCAGAGTGAGTCACTCTCACCCCCGACACACTGCTCACACTGGGACTGACCCAGAGTGAGTCACTCTCACTCCCGACACACTGCTCACACCGGGACTGACCCAGAGTGAGTCACTCTCACCCCCGACACACTGCTCACACCGGGACTGACCCAGAGTGAGTCACTCTCACCCCCGACACACTGCTAACACTGGGACTGACCCAGAGTGAGTCACTCTCACCCCCGTCACACTGCTCACACCGGTACTGACCCAGAGTGAGTCACTCTCACCCCCGACACACTGCTCACACTGGGACTGACCCAGAGTGAGTCACTCTCACTCCCGACACACTGCTCACACCGGGACTGACCCAGAGTGAGTCACTCTCACTCCCGACACACTGCTCACACCGGGACTGACCCAGAGTGAGTCACTCTCACTCCCGACACACTGCTCACACCGGGACTGACCCAGAGTGAGTCACTCTCACCCCCGACACACTGCTCACACTGGGACTGACCCAGAGTGAGTCACTCTCACCCCCGACACACTGCTCACACTGGGACTGACCCAGAGTGAGTCACTCTCACCCCCGTCACACTGCTCACACTGGGACTGACCCAGAGTGAGTCACTCTCATCCCCGTCACACTGCTCACCTAGATGAATTAACAGCGCAGATAGATATTAACGGTTTTGATATAGTTGCGATTACGGAGACATGGCTGCAGGGTGACCAAGGATGGGAACTGAATATCCAGGGGTATTCAATATTTAGGAAGGACAGGCAAAAAGGGAAAGGAGGTGGGGTAGCGTTGTTAGTAAAGGAGGAAATCAATGCAATAGTGAGGAAGGATATTGGCTCGGTAAATCACAATGTGGAATCTGTATGGGTGGAGCTAAGAAACACCAAGGGGCAGAAAACGTTGGTGGGGGTTGTCTATAGGCCCCCAAACACTACTGGAGATGTAGGGGAGGGCATTAAACAGGAAATTAGAGACACATGCAAGAAGAGTACAACTATAATCATGGGTGAATTTGATCTACATATAGATTGGTCAAACCAAATTAGCAATAATACTGTGGGGGAGGAATTCCTGGAGTGTGTACATGATGGTTTTCCAGACCAATACGTTGAGGAACCAACGAGAGAACAGGCGTTCCTGGACTGGGTATTGTGCAATGAGAAAGGATTAATTAACAATCTTGTTGTGCGGGGTCCCTTAGGGAAGAGCAACCATAACATGATGGAATTCCTCATTAAGATGGAGATTGAAGTTGTTGAATCCGAAACTAGAGTCCTGAATCTAAATAAAGGAAATTACGAAAGTATGAGGTGTGAGTTGGCGATGATAGATTGGGGAACTTTACTAAAAAGGATGATGGTGGATAGGCAATGGCTAATATTTAAAGAACGTGTGCAGGAATTACAACAATTATTCATTCCTGTCTGGTGCAAAAATAAAACAGGAAAGATGGCTCAACCGTGCTTACAAAAGAAATTAGGGATAGTATTAGATCCAAAGTGGAGACATATAAAATTGGCAGAAAAAGCGGCAAGCCTGAGGATTGGGAGCAGTTCAGAATTCAGCAAAGGAGGACAAAGAGATTGATTAAGAGGGGAAAAATAGAGTATGAGAGTAAACTGGCAGGGAACATAAAAACTGACTGTAAAAGCTTCTATAAATATGGTAAGAGAAAAAGATTAGTGAAGACAAATGTAGGTCCCTTATAGTCAGAAATGGGGGAAATTATAATGGGGAACAAAGAAATGGCAGAACAATTAAACACATACTTTGGTTCTGTCTTCACAAAGGAGGACACAAATAACCTGCCAGAAATGTTAGGGAACCAAGGGTCTAGTGAGAGGGAGGAATTGAAGGAAACCAGTATTAGTAAAAAAAATAGTGCCAGGGAAATTAATGGGGCTAAAGGCTGACAAATCCCCAGGGCCTGATAATCTACATCCCAGAGTACTAAAGGAAGTGGCCCTGGAAATAGTGGATGCATTGGTGATCATCTTCCAAAATTCTATAGACTCTGGAACAGTTCCTACAGATTGGAGGGTGGCAAATGTAACCCCACTATTTAAAAAAGGAGGGAGAGAAAAAACAGGGAATTACAGACCAGTTAGCCTAACATCAGTAGTGGGGAAAATGCTACAGTCTATTCTAAAAGATGTGATCACAGAACACTTGGAGGGCATTAACGGGATTGGACAAAGTCAGCATGGGTTTATGAAAGGGAAATCATGCTTAACAAATCTACTGGAGTTTTTTGAGGATGTAACTAGTAGAATAGATAGGGGAGAACCAGTGGATGTGGTGTATTTGGATTTTCAGAAGGCTTTTGATAAAGTCCCACACAAGAGGTTAGTGTGCAAAATTAAAGCACATGGGATTGGAGGGAATATACTGGCATGGATTGAGAATTGGTTGACAGACAGGAAACAGAGAGTAGGAATAAATGGGTCTTTTTCGGGGTGTCAGGCAGTGATTAGTGGGGTACCGCAGGGATCAGTGCTTGGGCCCCAGCTATTCACAATATATATCAATGATTTGGATGAGGGAACTGAATGTAACATTTCCAAGTTTGCAGACAACACAAAGCTGGGGTGGAATGTGAGCTGTGAGGAGGATGCAAAGAGGCTCCAATGTGATTTAGACAAGTTGGGTGAGTGGGCAAGAACATGGCAGATGCAGTATAATGTGGATAAATGTGAGGTTATCCACTTTGGTTGTAAAAACAGAAAGGCAGATTATTATTTGAATGGTGATAGATAGGGAAAAGGGGAGGTGCAACGAGACCTGGGTGTCCTTGTACACCAGTGGCTGAAAGCGAGCATTCAGGTGCAGCAAGCAGTTGGGAAGGCGAATGGTATGTTGGCCTTCATTGCAGGACGATTTGAGTACAGGAACAGGAATGTCTTACTGCAGTTATACAGGGCCTTGGTGAGACCACATCTGGAGTATTGTGTGCAGTTTTGGTCTCCTTATCTGAGGAAGGATGTCCTTGCCATGGAGGGAGTGCAACGAAGGTTTACCAGACTGATTCCTGGGATGGCAGGACTGACGTATGAGGAGAGATTGGGTCGACTCGGCCTATATTCACTAGAGTTTAGAAGAATGAGAGGTGATCTCATCGAAACATAAAATTCGAACAGGACTAGACAGACTAGATGCAGGGAGGATGTTCCCGATGGCTGGGGAGTCCAGAACCAGGGGTCACAGTCTCAGGATACGGGGAATGCCATTTAGAAGTGAGATGAGGAGACATTTCTTCACTCAGAGGGTGGTGAACCTGTGGAATTCTCTACCACAGAAGGCAGTGGAGGCCAAGTCATTAGATGTATTCAGGAAGGAGATAGATATATTTCTTAATACTAAAGGGATCAAGGGATATGGGGAAAAAGCGGGAACAGGGTACTGAGTTAGACGATCAGCCATGATCATTTTGAATGGCGGAGCAGGCCCGAAGGGCCGAATGGCCTACTCTTGCTCCTATTTTCTGTGTTTCACACTGGGACTGACTGAGTGAGTCACTCTCACCCCCGACACACTGCTCACACCGGGACTGACCCAGAGTGAGACACTCTCACTCCCGACATACTGCTCACACCGGGACTGACCCAGAGTGAGTCACTCTCACCCCCGACACACTGCTCACACCGGGACTGACCCAGAGTGAGTCACTCTCACCCCCGACACACTGCTCACACCGGGACTGACCCAGAGTGAGACACTCTCACTCCCGACATACTGCTCACACCGGGACTGACCCAGAGTGAGTCACTCTCACCCCCGACACACTGCTCACACCGGGACTGACCCAGAGTGAGTCACTCTCACTCCCGACACACTGCTCACACCGGGACTGACCCAGAGTGAGACACTCTCACTCCCGACATACTGCTCACACTGGGACTGACTGAGTGAGTCACTCTCACCCCCGACACACTGCTCACACCGGGACTGACCCAGAGTGAGTCACTCTCACCCCCGACACACTGCTCACACCGGGACTGACCCAGAGTGAGACACTCTCACTCCCGACATACTGCTCACACCGGGACTGACCCAGAGTGAGTCACTCTCACCCCCGACACACTGCTCACACCGGGACTGACCCAGAGTGAGTCACTCTCACTCCCGACACACTGCTCACACCGGGACTGACCCAGAGTGAGACACTCTCACTCCCGACATACTGCTCACACTGGGACTGACCCAGAGTGAGTCACTCTCATCCCCGTCACACTGGTCACACCGGGACTGACCCAGAGTGAGACACTCTCACCCCCGACACACTGCTCACACTGGGACTGACCCAGAGTGAGTCACTCTCACTCCCGACATACTGCTCACACCGGGACTGACCCAGAGTGAGACACTCTCACCCCCGACACACTGCTCACACTGGGACTGACCCAGGGTAAGACACTGTCACCCCCGACACACTGCTCACACCGGGACTGACCGAGTGAGTCACTCTCACTCCCGACACACTGATCACGCTGGTAATGACCCAGAGTGAGTCACTCTCACCCCCGACACACTGCTCACACCGGGACTGACCCAGGGTGAGTCACTCCCGTTCCCTGTCACACTGGGACTGACCCAGAGTGAGTCACTCCTGGTCCCCGACGCACTGCTCACACCAGGACTGACCCTGAGTGAGTCACTCCCACCCCTGACACTCTGCTCAAACCAGGACTGACCCAGGGTAAGACACTCCCCTTCCCTGTCACACTGAGACTGACCCAGAGTGATTCACTCCCTCTCCCGACACACTGCTCATACTGGGACTGACCCCAGAGTGAGTCACTCCAGGTCCCTGTCACACAGGGACTGACCCAGAGTGAGTCACTCTCTCTCCCAACACACTGCTCACACTGGGACTGACCCAGGGGAATCACACCCACCTGCACACGGCATGGTTTGATGGCTGAGGACCGGTTTGTATCCTCCCAGTCACGGATCTCTGCTCACGGTGCTCGGACGCCCCCTGACAATCTGATGCTTCTTTTGGTTCAGGAGAATCGCTGCTTTGAGGAGCTGAGGATTGTGGTCAGGTATACGCTCTCCATTGGTGTGTGCATGTTGTGTGTGTGGTGAGACGGAGGTGGGAGGTCTGGTTGGTCTTTGATGGTTTCACCTGGACATTGCATGCAGCATGTCTGCAACACACAACTACAGCAAGTGGCAGTGGCCTCCTTGGAACAAGAGGAGGCCATTCAGCCCCTCGAGCCTGTTCCACTATCCATTAGATCTCCATCTACCCGCCTTGGTTCCATGTCCTTAATACCCTTACCCAACAAAAATGTGTGGTTCTCAGTTTTGGCTTTTTGACTCAGCTTTTTGGGGGAGAGAGTTCCAGATTTCCACTCCCCCTTTTCCTGACATCACCCCTGAACGGCCGAGCTCTAATTTTAAGGTTATGCCCCTTGTTCTCGATTCTCGCACCAGAGGAAATAGTTTCTCTCTATCGAGTCCCTTCATCAGCTTAAACATCTTGATTAGACCACCCCTTAATCTTCTATACTCAGGGAACAAAGCCTAGTCTATGCAACCTGTCCTCATAATTTACCCATTTGTTCCCCGGTATCATTCTGGTGAATCTGCGCTGCACCCCCTCCAAGGCCGATATATCCTTCCTGGGGTGCGGGGCCCAGAACTGAACCCAGTGCCTCCTGGGGACCTCACCATGGTGTTGTCCCACCTTAGCCTTGACCCTCTCCCCACACATTTTAATAACCCCACTATTGTAAAACAACACTCACAGCGAGCACTACTACGGGATATCTGTGAGTATTTAACAGCCATTATACCACACAGGAGACATCATACCACAGCTCTACCTCACCACCACCTTGCTCGACCCCTTAACTGTCTCTGATTTCTCACACTGCTTGTCCGACATCCAGTACTGGATGAGCAAAGATTTCCTCCAAATAAATATTGGGAAGACTGAAGCCATTGTCTTCAGTCCCCGTCACAAATACCGTGCCCTCGTCACTGCCTCCATCCCTCTCCCCGGCCACTGTCTGAGGGGGAACCAGACCGTTCGCAACCTTGGCGTCCTATTTGACCCTGAGATGAGCTTCTGACCCCATATCCGCTCTATCACCAAGATCGCCTCCTTCCACCTCCATAACATCGCCCGTCTCCGCCCCCGTCTCAGCTCATCTGCTGCTGAAACCCTCATCCGTGCCTTTGTTACCCCCAGACTCGACTATTCCAATGCTCTCCTGGCCGGCCTCCCATCTTCCACCCTCCGTAAATTTGAGCTCATCCAAAACTCTGCTGCCCCGTCTCCTAACTCACACCAAGTCCCGTTCTCCCATCACCCCCTGTGCTCACTGACCTACATTGGCTCCCGGTCCAGGAACCCCTCGAATTCTTATCGTCGTGTTCAAATCCCTCCATGGCCTCGGTCCTCCCGATCCCTATACCCTCCTCCAGCCTGACACCCCTCCGTCAGATGAGATGTTAAACCAACGCCCCATCGGCCTATTCATGTGTCACTATTGGAAGAGCAGTGATTTCTCCTGGTGTCCTGGCCGATATTCCTCCCTTAACCAACACCACCAAAATCAGATTAACTCATCAGTAATTGGTTTGTGAGATCTTGCTGTGTACAAAATGGCACTTGCCTACGTAACAACTCTTAATTACTTAACACTTCAAGTGATTAATTTGTTTGTGAGATGTTTTGATGACGCCTGATGTAAACATTATGCGGACAAACCTCGAGTGAACTCAATCTCTGATTCCGACCCGTTAGACTCTGGGAGCCACAGCTCAGTTACAGGGCTGGGCTCCTGCCCCCACCCTGGGGCTCCTGCCCCCGGTTACAGGGCTGGGCTCCTGCCCCCACCCTGCGGGGCTCTCGTGCCCCCACCCTGCGGGGCTCTCGTGCCCCCACCCTGCGGGGCTCTCGTGCCCCCACCCTGCGGGGCTCTCGTGCCCCCACCCTGCGGGGCTCTCGTGCCCCCACCCTGGGGCTCCTGCCCCCACCCTGCGGGGCTCTCCTGCCCCCACCCTGCGGGGCTCTCGTGGCCCCACCCTGCGGGGCTCTCGTGCCCCCACCGTGGGGCTCCTGCCCCCACCCTGCGGGGCTCTCGTGCCCCCACCCTGGGGCTCCTGCCCCCACCTTGCGGGGCTCTCGTGCCCCCACCCTGGGGCTCCTGCCCCCACCCTGGGGCTCCTGCCCCCAGTTACAGGGCTGGGCTCCTGCCCCCACCCTGCGGGGCTCTCGTACCCCCACCCTCGGGGCTCCTGTGCTCTTTGACCTTCTCTAACAGTTGCCTCTCTCTCTCTCTCTCTGTTTCAGTCGCCCGGCTCCGTGCGGACGGGAAGGAGACAGGTGACGATCTCCCGTTGCCAACACTGACGGCGCTGGGTAATGCCGCCACATACAGCCACAAGCGCCCGCTGCAGCCTCACCTGCGGAGTGCGGAGACCACCGTGCCCACGTGAGCAGAGAGCTGGTGACGGACTCGTCACTCTCCCAGCACCGAGTGCCCTCGCACGCACTTTGCATCTGACAGACTCTGTTGTTCTTTTCTGTTTTTAGGTGAATTGGATTTTAATTTCTGGCAGAGACTAATCCCGTAGGATTTTGTACTGTTTTTAACAAGGAAGTGGGGGGATGGGGGAGGGGGTTAGAGGCCCACAGCTGCCTCTCATAGTTTGATACTGGGCTGCAGATCTCTCCCCTGGCCTGGCCAGCAGGATGTGGGGGATTTTGCCGAAGTTTGGGGGTGGGGGGGTGGGTGGGTGTGTGAGGCTGCAGTCTGATCCTAGTGCTTGATAGTGGTGGCAGATTGTGCAGCTTGGGGTATAGTTTATAAACCGGACGGAGCTCAGCACGGCAGGGACAATGGGATAGGACTCGGCTCCCAGCCGATATGTCGCAGGGGAGTGGGGGGGGCGATGGAGGGAAGGGGGGGGTGGGGGGGGGCAGCATGAACTGAAAGCCCCTCAGCCAAACTTCCGACTGAGCCACGGCCCCATCATGTGGGAGGACGCAGGCCCGCGAAGGAGAGGAGAGAATCGTCGGCCGTGGGGAGTGAGGCCTGAGGAAGCTGAGAAGCGGTAATCTGAATCAACCGTGAAGAACTGCTTCCCCTCGACCTCCCCCCACTCTCTGCGCTGCGGGGGGGGTCCGGTGAGTTCGACCTGCTGCAGTCTCTTACTACGGGGCGGGGGGGGGGGTTGGGGGAGTTATGAATAACACTAATAATATATCTGGGTGGGAGGCTGCTCCGACTCTCGGGGTCAGTGCAGGATGGGTCTGTGGAGATGGGGACTGACTGCATTCAGTAACTAACAGGCAGCCCTGCCCCCCCCCTCATCGAGGGGAGGGTCTCACCAATCGAGGACGCTCGACCCGCGGGGGGGGGGGGGGCGGATCTCACTCGCTCCCTCAAGTATCGCCAGGGTCACCGGGGTTGTGACCTTCACAGACAGGTCGTTGGAATCATGGGACACGATCGTGGACTCCTCGGAGCCAATCACAGAACTTGGCCTGAGAATTGGGAATCCAGGGGGGGTGGGCCCGATACTGACCGGTGACAGGGGACCGTGGGCCCGATACTGACCGGTGACAGGGACCGTGGGCCCGATACTGACCGGTGACAGGGGGCCGTGGGCCCGATACTGACCGGTGACAGGGAGGGTGGACCCGAAACTGACCGGTGACAGGGACCGTGGGCCCGATACTGACCGGTGACAGGGACCGTGGGCCCGATACTGACCGGTGACAGGGACCGTGGGCCCGATACTGACCGGTGACGGGGGCCGTGGGCCCGATACTGACCGGTGACAGGGACCGTGGGCCCGATACTGACCGGTGACAGGGACCGTGGGCCCGAAACTGACCGGTGACAGGGACCGTGGGCCCGATACTGACCGGTGACAGGGACCGTGGGCCCGATACTGACCGGTGACAGGGACCGTGGGCCCGAAACTGACTGGTGACAGGGGGGGTGGACCCGAAACTGACCGGTGACAGGGAGGGTGGACCCGAAACTGACCGGTGACGGGGGCCGTGGGCCCGATACTGACCGGTGACAGGGACCGTGGGCCCGATACTGACCGGTGACAGGGGGGGGTGGACCCGAAACTGACCGGTGACAGGGACCGTGGGCCCGATACTGACCGGTGACGGGGGGGGGTGGACCCGAAACTGACCGGTGACGGGGGCCGTGGGCCCGATACTGACCGGTGACAGGGACCGTGGGCCCGATACTGACCGGTGACAGGGGGGGGTGGACCCGAAACTGACCGGTGACAGGGACCGTGGGCCCGATACTGACCGGTGACGGGGGGGGGTGGACCCGAAACTGACCGGTGACAGGGGGCCGTGGGCCCGATACTGACCGGTGACAGGGACCGTGGGCCCGATACTGACCGGTGACAGGGGGGGGTGGACCCGAAACTGACCGGTGACGGGGGCCGTGGGCCCGATACTGACCGGTGACAGGGGGGGTGGACCCGAAACTGACCGGTGACAGGGGGGGGTGGACCCGAAACTGACCGGTGACAGGGAGGGTGGACCCAATACTGACCAGTGACAGGGGCCGTGGGCTCTCTGTATCGGTGCCCCCCCCTCTCTCGGGGTGGGAGGGGCTCTTTGTGTATCGGGTCCCCCCTCTTCTGGGTGGGAGGGGGCTCTCTGTGTATCGGGTCCCCCATTCTCGGGGTGGGAGGGGGCTCTCTGTGTATCGGGTCCCCCATTCTCGGGGTGGGAGGGGCTCTCTCTGTATCGGGGGCCCCCCTCTCTCGGGGTGGGAGGGGCTCTCTCTGTATCGGGGGCCCCCCTCTTCTGGGTGGGAGGGGGCTCTCTGTGTATCGGGTCCCCCGTTCTCGGGATGGGAGGGGGCTCTCTGTGTATCGGGTCCCCCCTCTCTCGGGGTGGGAGGGGGCTCTCTGTGTATCGGGTCCCCTGTTCTCGGGATGGGAGGGGGCTCTCTGTGTATCGGTGACCCCCTCTCTCGGGGTGGGAGGGGGCTCTCTCTGTATCGGGTCCCCCCTCTCTCGGGGTGGGAGGGGGCTCTCTCTGTATCGGGTCCCCCCTCTCTCGGGGTGGGAGGGGGCTCTCTCTGTATCGGGGCCCCCCTCTCTCGGGGTGGGAGGGGGCTCTCTCTCTGTATCGGGTCCCCCGTTCTCGGGATGGGAGGGGGCTCTCTGTGTATCGGTGACCCCCTCTCTCGGGGTGGGAGGGGGCTCTCTCTGTATCGGGTCCCCCCTCTCTCGGGGTGGGAGGGGGCTCTCTCTGTATCGGGTCCCCCCTCTCTCGGGGTGGGAGGGGGCTCTCTCTGTATCGGGGCCCCCCTCTCTCGGGGTGGGAGGGGGCTCTCTCTCTGTATCGGGTCCCCCGTTCTCGGGATGGGAGGGGCTCTCTGTGTATCGGGTCCCCCCTCTCTCGGGGTGGGAGGGGGCTCTCTCTGTATCGGGTCCCCCCTCTCTCGGGGTGGGAGGGGGCTCTCTCTGTATCGGGGCCCCCCTCTCTCGGGGTGGGAGGGGGCTCTCTCTCTGTATCGGGTCCCCCGTTCTCGGGATGGGAGGGGCTCTCTGTGTATCGGGTCCCCCCTCTCTCGGGGTGGGAGGGGGCTCTCTCTGTATCGGGTCCCCCCTCTCTCGGGGTGGGAGGGGGCTCTCTCTGTATCGGGTCCCCCCTCTCTCGGGGTGGGAGGGGGCTCTCTCTGTATCGGGTCCCCCCTCTCTCGGGGTGGGAGGGGGCTCTCTCTGTATCGGGGCCCCCCTCTCTCGGGGTGGGAGGGGGCTCTCTGTGTATCGGGGCCCCCCTCTCTCGGGGTGGGAGGGGGCTCTCTCTGTATCGGGGCCCCCCTCTCTCGGGGTGGGAGGGGGCTCTCTCTGTATCGGGGCCCCCCTCTCTCGGGGTGGGAGGGGGCTCTCTCTGTATCGGGGCCCCCCTCTCTCGGGGTGGGAGGGGGCTCTCTCTGTATCGGGGCCCCCCTCTCTCGGAGGTATATTTGCTGATTCCTCTTTGTAGAAACCTTGTCCCAGGTCCTCGTAGGTTTGTAAGTGCTGCTAATGGGGTGAATTTGGTAGAAATTATTTGGGGGGGGGTGGGTGTGGGCGGGGCGGGGGGGTCTATATGCAGAAGGATTTTTAAAATCCCTCACCAGATGAGGATCCTGATGAATGGGTAGTCTAATAATGTTCCTCCTCTGGGTTTGATTTTGAATTGTGTAACTGGAACGGTTCTGGGAGATATCTGGGGAGAAGATCGGCCAAGATCCCTGGGGACAAGATGGAGTTCCCCGATCACTACATTGAACAAGGAGCAAGCTCACTGCTCTCCTCTGGGGCTGACAGCTCGTCTGAGACTGGAACTAGTGAATTTGTACAACCAAAGACGTATATTTTGTGCTCCAGGGTTCATTAAAGTTTACTTTTCATTTTATAAATGGCGGTGCGGTTTATCGATGGTTCGCGGAGTCTGCTCGACGCCAGCAGTGATCGCCTTTACAGATAAACAGTCGGCATCGAGGGACCTTCCACTTTCCACAGCTCTTTTCACAACCTCGGGACGTCCCAGAGCCTTTTATCATTTGTCTCAATAGAGTTCAGGAGAAATATAATCCTCCAAAAAAAACAAGAACAAACTCGCCAATAAAGCAACACCACGGGAGAATAAAGAGATAACGGTGACATTGAAACTGAAGAAAACGGCTTAAACGGAGGACAAAGACAATAAGGGAGAGGATGGGAAACGGGAAATACGAAGGGCATAGGAAAGTAAAGAACATAAGAAATAGGAGCAGGAGTTGGCCAATCGGCCCCTCAAGCCTGCTCCGCCATTCAATAAGATCATGGCTGATCTGATCCTAACCTAAAATCTAAATTCATGTCCAATTTCCTACCCGCTCCCCGTAACCCCTAATTCCCTTTACTTCTAGGAAACTGTCTATTTCTGTTTTAAATTTATTTAATGATGTCGCTTCCACAGCTTCCTGGGGCAGCAAGTTCCACAGACCTACTACCCTCTGAGTGAAGAAGTTTCTCCTCATCTCAGTTTTGAAAGAGCAGCCCCTTATTCTAAGATTATGCCCCCTAGTTCTAGTTTCACCCATCCTTGGGAACATCCTTACCGCATCCACCCGATCAAGCCCCTTCACAATCTTATATGTTTCAATAAGATCGCCTCTCGTTCTTCTGAACTCCAATGAGTAGAGTCCCAATCTACTCAACCTCTCCTCATATGTCCGCCCCCTCATCCCCGGGATTAACCGAGTGAACCTTCTTTGTACTGCCTCGAGAGCAAGTATGTCTTTTCTTAAATATGGAGACCAAAACTATGCAGTATTCCAGGTGCGGTCTCACCAATACCTTATATAACTGCAGCAATACCTCCCTGTTTTTATATTCTATCCCCCGAGCAATAAAAGCCAACATTCCGTTGGCCTTCTTGATCACCTGCTGCACCTGCGTACTAACCTTTTGATTTTCTTGCACTAGGACCCCCAGATCCCTTTGTACTGCAGTACTTTCCAGTTTCTCGCCATTAAGATAATAACTTGCTCTCTGATTTTTCCTGCCAAAGTGTATAACCTCACATTTTCCAATATTGTATTGCATCTGCCAAATCTCCGCCCACTCACCCAGCCTGTCTGTATCCCCTTGTTGGTTTTTTATGTCCTCCTCACTCTCTACTTTCCCTCCCATCTTTGTATCATCTGCAAACTTTGATATGTTACACTCGGTCCCCTCCTCCAAATCGTTAATATAGATTATAAAGAGTTGGGGACCCAGCATCGACCCCTGCAGAACACCACTGGCTACAGGTTGCCAGTCCAAGAATGAACCATTTATCCCAACTCTCTGCTTCCTGTTAGATAACCAATCCTTCACCCATGCCAGAATATTACCCCCAATCCAGTGATTCTTTATCTTGAGCAATAATCTTTTATGTGGCACCTTGTCGAATGCCTTCTGGAAATCTAAATACACTACGTCCACTGGTTCCCCTTTATCCACCCTGTACGTTATGTCCTGAAAGAACTCAAGCAAATTTGTCAGACATGACTTCCCCTTCATAAAGCCATGCTGACTTTGTCCTATTAAATTATGTTTATCCAAATGTTCCGCTACTGTCTCCTTAATAATAGAATCCAAAATTTTACCCACCACAGATGTTAGGCTAACTGGTCTATAATTTCCAGCCTTCTGCCGACTACCCTTTTTAAATAAGGGTGTTACATTAGCAGTTTTCCAATCTGCCGGGACCTTTGCCGAGTCCAGAGAATTTTGGAAAATTATTACCACAGCATCCACAATCTCTACTGCCACTTCCCTCAAGACCCTCGGATGTAAGCCATCAGGTCCAGGGGATTTATCCGCCTTGAGTCCCATTATTTTACTGAGTACCAATTCCTTAGTGATTTTAATCGTATTTAGCTCCTCCCCACCTAGAGCCCCCTGTTTGTCCAGTGTTGGGATATTCTTAGTGACCTCTACCATAAAGACTGAAACAAAATATTTGTTCAGCATTTTTGCCATCTCCATGTTTCCCACCATTAATTTCCCAGTCTCATCCTCTAAGGGACCTACGTTTGCCTTAGCCACCCTTTTTCTTTTTATATAACTATAGAAACTCTTGCTATCTGTTTTTATATTTTTTGCTAATTTATTTTCATAATCTATCTTCCCTTTCTTAATCAATCCTTTAGTTTTTGCTGTCTTTTGAAGACTTCCCAATCTTCTATCCTCCCACTAAGTTTGGCTACCTTATAGGTCCTTGTTTTTCATCGGATACTATCCTTAATTTCTTTACTTAGCCACGGATGGCTGTCAATTCTTTTACACCCTTTTTTCCTCAGTGGAATATATTTTTTTTGAAAGTTGTAAAATAACTCCTTGAATGAACACCACTGCTCATGTACCGTCTTACCCTTTAATCTATTTTCCCAGTCCACTTTAATCAATTCCGCTCTCATACCATCATAGTCTCCTTTATTCAAGCTCAGTACGCTTGTTTGAGAACCAACCTTCTCACCCTCTAATTGGATATGGAATGTAACCATGTTATGGTCACTCATTCCCAGGGGATCCTTAACTAGGACATTATTAACTAATCCTGGCTCATTACACAGGACCAGGTCCAAGGTTGCTTGCCCCCTCATAGGATCAGTGACATACTGCTCAAGAAATCCATCCCTAATACACTCAACAAACTCTTCCTCAAGGCTGCCCTGCCCAATTTGATTTGTCCAGTTAATATGATAGTTAAAATCCCCCATAATTATAGCTGTTCCCTTATTACATGCCCCGACTATTTCCTGATTAATACTTCTTCCAGCAGAGTTGCAACTATTAGGAGGCCTATATACTACGCCCACTAGTGTTTTTTCCCCCTTATTATTCCTTATCTCTACCCAAACTGTTTCATTATCCTGATCCTTTGTCCCAATATCCACCGCACAGTCCTCGTGAAGATGAAGTCCCGTCTTCGCACTGAGGACACCATCCAACGTGTTGTGTGGCACTACCACCGTGCTAAATGGGATAGATTCAGAACAGATGTAGCAGCTCAAAACTGGGCATCCATGAGGTGCTGTGGGCCATCAGCAGCAGCAGAATTGTATTCCAGCACAATCTGTAACCTCATGGCCCGGCATATTCCTCACTCTACCATTACCAACAAGCCAGGGGATCAACCCTGGTTCAATGAGGAGTGTAGAAGAGCATGCCAGGAGCAGCACCAGGCGTACCTAAAAATGAGGTGCCAACCTGGTGAAGCTGCAACTCAGGACTACATGCATGCTAAACAGCGGAAGCAACATGCTATAGACAGAGCTAAGCGATTCCACAACCAACGGATCAGATCAAAGCTCTGCAGTCCTGCCACATCCAGTCGTGAATGGTGGTGGACAATTAAACAACTAACGGGAGGAGGAGGCTCTGCAAACATCCCCATCCTCAATGATGGCGGAGTCCAGCACGTGAGTGCAAAAGACAAGGCTGAAGCGTTTGTAACCATCTTCAGCCAGAAGTGCCGAGTGGATGATCCATCTCAGCCTCCTCCCGATATCCCCACCGTCACAGAAGCCAGTCTTCGGCCAATTCGATTCACTCCACGTGATATCAAGAAACGGCTGAGTGCACTGGATACAGCAAAGGCTATGGGCCCCGACAACATCCCAGCTGTAGTGCTGAAGACTTGTGCTCCAGAACGAGCTGCGCCTCTAGCCAAGCTGTTCCAGTACAGCTACAACACTGGCATCTACCCGACAATGTGGAAAATTGCCCAGGTATGTCCTGTCCACAAAAAGCAGGACAAATCCAATCCGGCCAACTACCGCCCCATCAGTCTACTCTCAATCATCAGCAAAGTGATTGAAGGTGTCGTCGACAGTGCTATCAAGCGGCACTTACTCACCAATAACCTGATCACTGATGCTCAGTTTGGGTTCCGCCAGGACCACTCGGCTCCAGACCTCATTACAGCCTTGGTCCAAACATGGACAAAAGAGCTGAATTCCAGAGGTGAGGTGAGAGTGACTGCCCTTGACATCAAGGCAGCATTTGACCGAGTGTGGCACCAAGGAGCCCTTGTAAAATTGAAGTCAATGGGAATCAGGGGAATAACTCTCGAGTGGCTGGAGTCATACCGAGCACAAAGGAAGATGGTAGTGGTTGTTGGAGGCCAATCATCTCAGCCCCAGGACATTGCTGCAGGAGTTCCTCAGGGCAGTGTCCTAGGCCCAACCATCTTCAGCTGCTTCATCAATGACCTTCCCTCCATCATAAGTTCAGAAATGGGGATGTTCGCTGATGACTGCACAGTGTTCAGTTCCATTCGCAACCCCTCAGATAATGAAGCAGTCCGAGCCCGCATGCAGCAAGACCTGGACAACATCCAGGCTTGGGCTCATAAGTGGCAAGTAACATTCGCGCCAGATAAGTGCCAGGCAATGACCATCTCCAACAAGAGGGAGTCTAACCACCTCCCCTTGACATTCAACGGCATTACCATCGCCGAATCCCCCACCATCAACATCCTGGGGGTCACCATTGACCAGAAACTTAACTGGACCAGCCACATAAATACTGTGGCTACTGGAGCAGGTCAGAGGCTGGGTATTCTGCGGCGAGTGACTCACCTCCTGACTTCCCCAAAGCCTTTCCACTGTCTACAAGGCACAAGTCAGGAGTGTGATGGAATACTTTCCACTTGTCTGGATGAGTGTAGCTCCAACAACACTCAAGAAGCTCGATACCATCCAAGATAAAGCAGCCCGCTTGATTGGCACCCCATCCACCACCCTGAACATTCACTCCCTTCACCACCGGCGCACCGTGGCTGCAGTGTGCACTATCCACAGGATGCACTGCAGCAACTCGCCAAGGCTTCTTCGACAGCACCTCCCAAACCCGCGACCTCTACCACCTAGAAGGACAAGAGCAGCAGGCACATGGGAACAACACCACCTGCACGTTCCCCTCCAAGTCACACACCATCCCGACTTGGAAATATATCGGCCGTTCCTTCATTGTCGCTGGGTCAAAATCCTGGAACTCCCTTCCTAACAGCACTGTGGGAGAACCGTCACCACACGGACTGCAGCGGTTCAAGAAGGCGGCTCACCACCACCTTCTCAAGGGCAATTAGGGATGGGCAATAAATGCTGGCCTTGCCAGCGACGCCCACATCCCGTGAACGAATAAAAAAAATATATAATTTCTCTGTATTACAGTGATTCCTTCCTTTATTAACATGGCCACCCCACCTCCCCTTCCTGCCTGTCCTTCCTGATTGTTAAATACCCTGGCATATTTAATTCCCAGTCGTTGTCACCCTGCAGCCATGTTTCTGTAATGGCCACAAGATCATACCCATACGTAGTTATTTGTGCCGTTAACTCGTCCATTTTGTTACGAATGCTACGTGCATTCAGATAAAGAACTTTCAAATATGTTTTGTGACACTTAGTTCCTGCTTTTTCCTTTTTTAACACTTTACCTTTTACTCCATACCTTCTGTCCCTTCCTGACACGCTTTCCTCTGTCTCCCTGCTCAGGTTCCCAACCCCCTGCCACAGCTTTGATGCTTGGTTAATCGCCTTACGCCTTCTAGTTTTTATTTTATCTGTCGTGCCTAAAGTACACTTTCTTTACGCTGCTCTACGCTTTTCCCTTTCACTTGTTCTTGAACAACTGTTTGTACTATTTGTATTGTAAATTTCCCCTGGGTCTTCCCCTCTCTTGCTGCTCTCAACTTTATTCCCTTCTGACTCCCCGCTCAGGTTCCCATCCCCCTGCCACTCTAGTTTAAACCTTCCCCAACAGCACTAGCAAACACCCCCGCGAGGACATTGGTCCCGGTCTTGCTCGGGTGTAACCCGTCCCGCTTGTACAGGTCCCACCCTCCCCAGAACTGGTCCCAATGTCCCAGGAATCTCAATCCCTCCCTCCTACACCATCCCTGCAGCCACACATTCATCCTGTCTATTCTCCTGTTCCTATACTCACTAGCACGTGGCACCGGTAGTAATCCTGAGATCACTACCTTTGAAGTCCTGCTTTTTAATTTATCTCCTAACTCCTTAAATTCACCTTGCAGGACCTCATCCCTTTTTTTACCTATGTCGTTGGTACCAATATGGACCACAACTACTGGCTGTTCACCCTCCCCCTCCAGAATGCCCTGCAGCCGCACCGTGACATCCTTGACCCTAGCACCAGGGAGGCAACATACCATCCTGGTGTCACGTTTGCGGCCGCAGAAACGCCTATCTGTTCCCCTTACAATTGAATCCCCTATCACTATAGCCCTGCCACTCTTCTTCCTCCCCTCCTGTGCAGCAGAGCCACCCATGTTGTCCCGAACCTGGCTCTTGCTGCTTTCCCCTGATAAGCCATCTCCCCCAACAGTATCTGAAGCAGAATATCTGTTGGAGAGGGAGATGGCCCCAGGGGACTCCTGCTCTACCTGCCTAGTCCTTTTACTTTGCCTGGCAGTCACCCATTTCCTTTCTGCCTGCGTAATCTTTACCTGCGGTGTGACCACCTCACTGAACGTGCTATCCACGATAATCTCAGCATCACGGATGCTCCACAGTGAATCCACCCGCAGCTCGAGCTCCGAAAGACGGTTAGCCAGTAGCTGCAGCTGGACACACTTCCTGCACACATGGTCGCCAGGGACACTGGTCGTGTCCATGACTTCCCACATAGTGCAGGAGGAGCATATCACGGGTGCGAGCTCTGCTGACATGACTTGCCTTCTACTCTCAGACTCCTCCCGCTCTAGGTCTCTCCTTTTTGTCCTGTGCTCACCTCTCGGACTCTCCTGCCTCACCTGTGACGTCGCACAGCAGTTGTCTCTTGTTGCAGGTCTGCTGCTGCTTTTATTCCTCAATCTCAGTCTTCTACTCTCAGGTCCACTGCCGCTCTGGGGAAAAAGTTCGGAAAAGCAAGGCAAAGCAGCACCTCCTTCCCCCACTTCACCGAACTCCCACACTCACCAAACTCTCAGAAGAACTAGGAAATAAAATCTTCAAGGAATAGAAAAAGAAATGGTGAAGTATTCTACAGATAGATAAATAATGAAAGAAAAATCAGGGTAGTGATAGGGAGAGGGCCATTAAGGGAAACATCGAAGCATGGAAAATAGGAGCAGGAGCAGGCCATTCGGCCCTTTGAGCCTGCCCCACCATTCAATATGATCATGGCTGATCCTCTCTCTCAATACCATATTCCCGCTCTCTCCCCATACCCCTTGATGCCTTTTGTGTCTAGAAATCTATCCCGCTCCTTAAATATATTCAGTGACTTGGCCTCCACTGCCTTCTGTGGTAGAGAATTCCACAGGTTCACCACCCTCTGAGTGAAGAAATTTCTCCTCATCTCAGTCCTAAATGTCCTACCCTGTATCCTGAGACTGTGACCCCTCGTTCTGGACCCCACAGCCAGGGGAAACATCCTCCCTGCATCCAGTCTGTCTAGACCTGTCAGAATTTTATATGTTTCAATGAGATCCCCTCTCATTCTTCTGAACTCGAGTGAATACAGGCCAAGTCGACCCAATCTCTCCTCATACGACAGCCCTGCCATCCCAGGAATCAGTCTGGTGAACCTTCGCTGCACTCCCTCCATGGCAAGTATATCCTTTCTTAGGTAAGGAGGTTAAAACTGCACAGGTAATGACAGCGAAATGGCAGAAATATTAAATTATTACTTTGCCTCAGTGTTTACCAGGGAGACTAACGGGATGGGCAGGACATTAGAAGCAGAGATCAAAAAAAGATATTAAAACATTTAAGATAGAAAGGGGAGAGATAATTGATAAACTAATCAAACTTAGAATCATAGAAAGGTTACTGCATGGAAGGAGGCCATTCGGCCCATCGAGTCTGGGCTGGCTCTATGCAAGAGCAATCCAGCTGGTCCCACTCCCCCGTCCTATATCTGTAGCCCTGCAAATTAAAGCCACTTAGGAAACAAACCCCTGGTCCGGATGGATTACATCCGTGCATATTAAAAGAAGTTAGGGAAGAGATAGCAGAGGCACTATTACATATATATAAAAAATCAATAGAATAGGGAATAGTGCCAGAGGACTGGCGGACAGATAATGTGATTCCAAATTTAAAAAGGGAGATAGAACCAGTCCAGGGAACTATAGACCAATGAGCTTAATGTCGGTGGTAGAAAAGATAATGGAATCCTTGCTCAAAGATGTAATAGAAAATCATCTAGAAACCGAAAATATAATAGCACGGATTTCAGAAGGGAAGGTCGTGTTTGACCAAACTTATTGAATTCTTTGAAGAAGTAACAGAAAGAGTAGACAAGAGTAATGCAGTAGATGTAATATATTTGGATTTTCAAAAGGCCTTCGATAAGTCACTGCATTGTAGACTCATGATTAAGGACAGAGCATGTGGAGTCAGGGGACAGGTAGCAGAATGGATAGCAAGCTGGCTACAAAACAGAAAACAGAGAGTAGGGGTTAAGGGTAGTTACTCAGACTGGCAAAAGGTGGGACGGATGTACGGCAGGGATCAGTACACAAGACCACAAGACACTCTGTTCCTTCATCCAAGTCATTGATATATATTGTAAATAGTTGAGGCCCCAGCACTGAGCCCTGCGACATCCCACTAGTTACAGATTGCCATTTTGAAAATGACCCTTTTATCCCGACTCTTTGTTTTCTGTTAGTTAGCCAATCCTCTATCCATGCCAGTAGATTAGCCCCAAAACTATGAGCTCTTATCTTGTGCTTTTATGTGGCACCTTATCGAATGCCTTTTGGAAATCCAAATGTACTGCATCCATTGGTTCCCCTTTATCCACCCTGCCTGTTACTTCCTCAAAGAACTCTAATAAATTTGTCAGACCTGATTTCCCCTTCATAAAACCATGTTGACTCTCCTTGATTGTATTATGAGTCTCCAAATGTCCTGCTACTACTTCCTTAATAATGGATTCTAGCATTTTCCCAATGACAGATGTTAGGCTAACTGGTCTATAGTTACCTGCTTTCTGTCTCACTCTCTTCTTGAATAGGGGTGTTACGTTTGCGGTTTTCCAATCCGCTGGGACCTTTCCAGAATCTGGTGAATTCTGGAAGATTACAACCAATGCATCCACTATCTCTGTAGACACTTCCTTTCAGACCCTCGGATGCAAGCCATCAGGTCCAGGGGACTTGTCAACCTTTAGACCCATTAGTTTACCTAGTACTTTTTCTCTAGTGATCCCTCACAATCTTATATGTTTCAATAAGATCACTTCTCATTCTTCTAAACTCCGGAGAGTATAGGTCCATTCTACTCAATCTCTTCTCACAGGACAACCCTCTCATCCCAGGAATCAATCTAGTGAACCTTTGTTGCACCGCCTCTAAGGCAAGTATATCCTTCCTTAGATAAGGAGACCAAAACTGTACACAGTACTCCAGGTGAGGTCTCACCAATACCCTGTACAATTGCAGTAAGACTTTCTTGCTCTTGTACTCCAACCCCTTTGCAATAAAGGTCAACATACCATTTGCCTTTCTAATTGCTTGCTTTACCTGCATGCTAACTTTTTGTGTCTCTTGTATGAGGACACCCAAATCTCTCTCAACACCAACATTTAATAGTTTCTCACCACAAAGGGACAGGGAGAGCGTCTGTGGAGAGAGACAGGGTCCAGGAAGCGAGAGAGAGGATCTGGGAAGAGAGTCTGGGGGGAGAGAGAGAGAGAGGGATGCTCTGGGAAGGGAGAGAGTTGGTCTGGGATTAGAGAGAGGGGGGGAATCGGTGGAGAGAGAGAGAGTCCAGGGACGGAGGGCGGGTCCGGGGAGAGAGCAAGGGTTCGGGGGCAGAGAGTGAGGGTCTGGGGTGAGATGGAGAGTCCCCGAGTGTGGAGAAAGGTTCCCCAGGTATGGAGTGAGGATTTGGGGACAGAGAGGATCCAGGTCATAGAGTCATAGAGTTATACAGCACGGATAGAGGCCCTTCGGCCCATCGTGTCCGCGCCGGCCATCAGCCCTGTCTACTCTAATCCCATATTCCAGCATTTGGTCCGTAGCCTTGTATGCTATGGCATTTCAAGTGCTCATCCAAATGCTTCTTGAATGTTGTGAGGGTTCCTGCCTCCACAACCCTTTCAGGCAGTGAGTTCCAGACTCCAACCACCCTCTGGGTGAAAAAGTTCTTTCTCAAATCCCCTCTAAACCTCCCGCCTTTTACCTTGAATCTATGTCCCCTTGTTGTCGAACCCTCAACGAAGGGAAAAAGCTCCTTAGTATCCATCCTATCTGTGCCCCTCATAATTTTGTACACCTCAATCATGTCCCCCCTCAGCCTCCTCTGCTCCAAGGAAAACAAACCCAATCTTCCCAGTCTCTCTTCATAGCTGAAGCGCTCCAGCCCTGGTAACATCCTGGTGAATCTCCTCTGCACCCTCTCCAAAGCGATCACATCCTTCCTGTAGTGTGGCGACCAGAACTGCACACAGTACTCCAGCTGTGGCCTAACCAGTGTTTTATACAGCTCCATCATAACCTCCTTGCTCTTATATTCTATGCCTCGGCTAATAAAGGCAAGTATCCCATATGCCTTCTTTACCACCTTATCTACCTGTTCCGCCGCCTTCAGGGATCTGTGAACTTGCACACCAAGATCCCTCTGACCCTCTGTCTTGCCTAGGGTCCTCCCATTCATTGTGTATTCCCTTGCCTTGTTAGTCCCTCCAAAGTGCATCACCTCGCACTTTTCCGGGTTAAATTCCATTTGCAGTGATCCAGGGTTGGGGAGCGAGGGTCCCGACAATGTTTGCAGCACTGGCACAATCCGTGAGCACCTAAGTCACAACAAAAGGAAGAATGAAAAGGAGTATTGGGGGGCTCGGTGTGCCAGTATCGGGGGGCTCGGGGTGCCAGTATCGGGGGGCTCGGTGTGCCAGTATCGGGGGGCTCGGGGTGCCAGTATCGCGGGGCTCGGGGTGCCAGTATCGGGGGCTCGGTGTGCCAGTATCGGGGGGCTCGGTGTGCCAGTATCGGGGGGCTCGGGGTGCCAGTATCGGGGGGCTCGGGGTGCCAGTATCAGGAGGCTCAGGATGCCAGTTTCGGGGGTTTGGGATGCCAGAATCGGAGGGCTTGGGGTGCTAGTATTGGGGGGCTTGGGAACAATATTAATGTTTTCATGAGGTTTTCAGTAACAGTACTGATGTATCAGGAGTCCGAGTAATACTGTCAGTGTAGCGGGAGTTACAGTGTAACTGTCAGTGCATTCACTAGAGGGTGTGGCTATAGTAACAGACATAAGGAGAGTTACAAATACCGAGGGAATAACAGAGACATGGAATAACAGACACAGGCCAAGAGTTACAGACATGGGGAGAGCAAAACATACACAGTAAGAGTATCTGTTACTCTGTGTCATTGTCACTCACTAGACAGCTGCAAGAAAAATAGGGTGGTAATAGTAGGGGACTTTAACTTTCCCAACATTGACTGGGACAGCCATAGCATTAGGGGCTTGGATGGAGAGAAATTTGTTGAGTGTATTCAGGAGGAATTTCTCATTCAGTATGTGGATGGCCCGACTAGAGAGGGGGCAAAACTTGACCTCCTCTTGGGAAATAAGGAAGGGCAGGTGACAGAAGTGTTAGTGAGGGATCACTTTGGGACCAGTGATCATAATTCCATTAGTTTTAAGATAGCTATGGAGAAGGATAGGTCTGGCCCAAAAGTTAAAATTCTAAATTGGGGAAAGGCCAATTTTGATGGTATTAGACAGGAACTTTCAGAAGTTGATTGGGAGAGTCTGTTGGCAGGCAAAGGGACGTCTGGTAAGTGGGAGGCTTTCAAAGGTGTGTTAACCAGGGTTCAGGGTAAGCACATTCCTTATAAAGTGAAGGGCAAGGCTGGTAGAAGTAGGGAACCTTGGATGACTCGGGAGATTGAGGCCCTAGTCAAAAAGAAGAAGGAGGCATATGACATGCATAGGCAGCTGGGATCAAGTGGATCCCTTGAAGAGTATAGAGATTGCCGGAGTAGAGTTAAGAGAGAAATCAGGAAGGCAAAAAGGGGACATGAGATTGCTTTGGCAGATAAGGCAAAGGAGAATCCAAAGAGCTTCTACAAATACATAAAGGGCAAAAGGGTAACTAGGGAGAGAGTAGGGCCTCTTAAGGATCAACAAGGTCATCTATGTGCGGAACCACAAGAGATGGGTGAGATCCTGAATGAATATTTCACATCGGTATTTACGGTTGAGAAAGGCATGGATGTTAGGGAACTTGGGGAAATAAATAGTGATGTCTTGAGGAGTGTACATATTACAGAGAGGGAGGTGCTGGAAGTCTTAACGCGCATCAAGGTAGATAAATCTCCGGGACCTGATGAAATGTATCCCAGGACGTTATGGGAGGTTAGGGAGGAAATTGCGGGTCCCCTAGCAGAGATCTTTGAATCATCCACCGCTACAGGTGAGGTGCCTGAAGATTGGAGGGTAGCAAATGTTTAAGAAGGGCGGCAGGGAAAAGCCTGGGAACTGCAGACCGGTGAGCCTGACATCTGTAGTGGGTAAGTTGTTAGAGGGTATTCTGAGAGACAGGATCTGCAGGCATTTGGAGAGGCAGGGACTGATTAGGAACAGTCAGCATGGTTTTGTGAGTGGAAAATCATGTCTCATGAATTTGATTGAGTTTCTTGAAGGGGTAACCAAGAAGATAGATGAGGGCTGTGCAGTAGACGTGGTCGACATGACTTCAGCAAAGCCTTTGACAAGGTACCGCATGGTAGGTTGTTACATGAGGTTAAATCTCACGGGATCCAAGGTGAGGTAGCCAATTGGATACAAAATTGGCTTGACGACAGAAGACAGAGGGTGGTTGTAGAGGGTTGTTTTTCAAACTGGAGGCCTGTGACCAGCGGTGTGCCTCAGGGATCAGTGCTGGGTCCGCTGTTATTTGTTATTTATATTAATGATTTGGATGAGAATTTAGGAGGCATGGTTAGTAAGTTTGCAGATGACACCAAGATTGGTGGCATTGTGGACAGTGAAGAAGGTTATCTAGGATTGCAACGGGATCTTGATAAATTGGGCCAGTGGGCCGATGAATGGCAGATGGAGTTTAATTTAAATAAATGTGAGGTGATGCATTGTGGTAGATTGAATCGGGCCAGGACCTACTCCGTTAATGGTAGGGCGTTGGGGAGAGTTATAGAACAAAGAGATCTAGGAGTACAGGTTCATAGCTCCTTGAAAGTGGAGTCACAGGTGGATAGGGTGGTGAAGAAGGCATTCGGCATGCTTGGTTTCATTGGTCAGAACATTGAATGCAGGAGTTGGGATGTCTTGTTGAAGTTGTACAGGGCATTGGTGAGGCCACACTTGGAGTACTGTGTACAGTTCTGGTCACCCTATTATAGAATGGATATTATTAAACTAGAAAGAGTGCAGAAAAGATTTACTAGGATGCTACCTGGACTTGATGATTTGACTTATAGGGAGAGGTTAGATCGACTGGGACTTTTTTCCCTGGAGAGTAGGAGGTTAAGGGGTGATCTTATAGAAGTCTATAAAATAATGAGGGGCATAGATAAGGTAGATAGTCAAAATCTTTTCCCAAAGGTAGGGGAGTCTATAACGAGGGGACATAGATTTAAGGTGAGAGGGGAGAGATACAAAAGGGTCCAGAGGGGCAATTTTTTCACTCAAAGGGTGGTGAGTATATGGAACGAGCTGCCAGAGGCAGTAGTAGAGGCGGGTACAATTTTGTCTTTTAAAAAGCATTTGGACAGTTACATGGGTAAGATGGGTATAGAGGGATATGGGCCAAGTGCAGGCAATTGGGACTAGCTTAGTGGCATAAACTGGGCGACATGGACGTGTTGGGCCGAAGGGCCTGTTTCCATGTTGTAACTTCTATGATTCTATGAATTACTGCACACAGAGGGGAGGGAATGGACAGACCGGATAGAATTACTGTACACAGGGGAGGGAATGGACAGATCAGATGGAGTTACTGTACACAGAGGGGAGGGAATGGACAGATCAGATAGAATTATTGTGCACAGTAAATTAATGGGACTCAAGGCGGATAAATCCCCTGGACCTGATGGCTTACATCCTAGGGTCTTGAGGGAAGTGGCAGTAGGGATTGTGGATGCTTTGGTGATAGTTTTCCAAAATTCCCTGGACTCGGCAAAGGTCCCGGCAGATTGGAAAACTGCCAATGTAACACCCTTATTTAAAAAGGGTAGTCGGCAGAAGGCTGGAAATTATAGACCAGTTAGCTTAACGTCTGTGGTGGGTAAAAGTTTGGAGTCTATTATTAAGGAGACAGTAGCAGAACATTTGGACAAACATAATTTAATAGGACAAAGTCAGCATGGCTTTACAAAGGGGAAGTCATGTCTGACAAATTTGCTTGAGTTCTTTGAGGATATAACGTACAGGGTGGATAAAGGGGAATCAGTGGACGTAGTGTATTTGGACTTCCAGAACGCATTCGACAAGGTGCCACATAAAAGATTATTGCTCAAGATAAAGAATCACTGGATTGGGGGTAATATTCTGGCATGGGTGGAGGATTGGTTATCTAACAGGAAGCAGAGAGTTGGGATAAATGGTTCATTCTCGGACTGGCAACCAGTAGCCAGTGGTGTTCCACAGGGGTCGGTGCTGGGTCCCCAACTCTTTACAATCTATATTAACGATTTGGAGGAGGGGACCGAGTGTAACATATCAAAGTTTGCAGATGATACAAAGATGGGAGGGAAAGTAGAGAGTGAGGAGGACATAAAAAACCTACAAGGGGATATAGACAGGCTGGGTGAGTGGGCGGAGATTTGGCAGATGCAATACAATATTGGAAAATGTGAGATTATGCACTTTGGCAGGAAAAATCGGAGAGCAAGTTATTATCTTAATGGCGAGAAACTGGAAAGTACTGCAGTACAAAGGGATCTGGGGGTCCTAGTGCAAGAAAGTCAAAAAGTTAGTTTGCAGGTGCAGCAGGTGATCAAGAAGGCCAACGGAATGTTGGCTTTTATTGCTCGGGGGATAGAATATAAAAACAGGGAGGTATTGCTGCAGTTATATAAGGTATTGGTGAGACCGCACCTGGAATACTGCATACAGTTTTGGTCTCCATACTTAAGAAAAGACATACTTGCTCTCGAGGCAGTACAAAGAAGGTTTACTTGGTTAATCCCGGGGATGAGGGGGCGGACATATGAGGAGAGGTTGAGTAGATTGGGACTCTGCTCATTGGAGTTCAGAAGAACGAGAGGCGATCTTATTGAAACATATAAGATTGTGAAGGAGCTTGATCGGGTGGATGCGGTAAGGATGTTCCCAAGGATGGGTGAAACTAGAACCAGGGGGCATAATCTTAGAATAAGGGGCTGCTCTTTCAAAACTGAGATGAGGAGAAACTTCTTCACTCAGAGGGTAGTAGGTCTGTGGAATTTGCTGCCCCAGGAAGCTGTGGAAGCTACATCATTAAATAAATTTAAAACAGAAATAGACAGTTTCCTAGAAGTAAAGGGAATTAGGGGTTACGGGGAGCGGGCAGGAAATTGGACATGAATTTAGATTTGAGGTTAGGATCAGATCAGCCATGATCTTATTGAATGGCGGAGCAGGCTCGAGGGGCCGATTGGCCTACTCCTGCTCCTATTTCTTATGTTCTTATGTTCTTATGTACACAGAGGGGAGGGAATGGACAGATCAGATAGAATTACTGTACACAGAGGGGAGGGGAATGTACAGATCAGATAGAACTACTGTACACAGAGGGGAGGGGAATGGACAGATCAGATAGAATTACTGTACACAGAGGGAGGGGAATGGACAGATCAGATAGAATTACTGTACACAGAGGGAGGGAATGGACAGATCAGATAGAATTACTGTACACAGAGGGGAGGGGAATGTACAGATCGGATAGAATTACTATACACAGAGGGGAGGGGAATGGACAGATTGGATAGAATTACTGTACACAGAGGAGGGAATGGAGAGATCAGATAGAATTACTGTACACAGAGGGGATGGGAATGGACAGATCGGATAGAATTACTGTACACAGAGGAGGGAATGGACAGATCAGATAGAATTACTGTACACAGAGGGGAGGGAATGGACAGATCAGATAGAATTACTGTACACAGAGGGGTGGGAATGGACAGATCAGATAGAATTACTGTACACAGAGGGGAGGGGAATGGAGAGATCAGATAGAATTACTGTACACAGGGGAGGGGAATGGACAGATCAGATAGAATTACTGTACACAGAGGGGTGGGAATGTACAGATCAGATAGAATTACTGTACACAGGGGAGGGGAATGGACAGATCAGATAGAATTACTGTACACAGGGGAGGGGAATGGACAGATCAGATAGAATTACTGTACACAGAGGGGAGGGGAATGGAGAGATCAGATAGAATTACTGTACACAGAGGGGAGGGGAATGGACAGATCAGATAGAATTACTGTACACAGAGGGGGGAATGGACAGATCAGATAGAATTACTGTACACAGAGGGAGGGGAATGGACAGATCAGATAGAATTACTGTACACAGAGGGGAGGGGAATGGAGAGATCAGATAGAATTACTGTACACAGAGTGAGGGAATGTACAGATCAGATAGAATTACTGTACACAGAGGGGAGGGGAATGGAGAGATCAGATAGAATTACTGTACACAGAGTGAGGGAATGTACAGATCAGATAGAATTACTGTACACAGAGGGGAGGGGAATGGACAGATCAGATAGAATTACTGTACACAGAGGGAGGGAATGGAGAGATCAGATAGAATTACTGTACACAGAGGGAGGGGAATGGACAGATCAGATAGAATTACTGTACACAGAGGGAGGGAATGGAGAGATCAGATAGAATTACTGTACACAGAGGGGAGGGGAATGTACAGATCAGATAGAATTACTGTACACAGAGGGGAGGGGAATGGACAGATCAGACAGAATTACTGTACACAGGGGAGGGGAATGGACAGATCAGATAGAATTACTGTACACAGAGGGGTGGGAATGGAGAGATCAGATAGAATTACTGTACACAGAGGGAGGGAATGGACAGATCATATAGAATTACTGTACACAGAGGGGAGGGGAATGGAGAGATCAGATAGAATTACTGTACACAGAGGGAGGGAATGGAGAGATCAGATAGAATTACTGTACACAGAGGGGAGGGGAATGTACAGATCAGATAGAATTACTGTACACAGAGGGGAGGGGAATGGACAGATCAGATAGAATTACTGTACACAGAGGGAGGGGAATGGACAGATCAGATAGAATTACTGTACACAGAGGGAGGGGAATGGACAGATCAGATAGAATTACTGTACACAGAGGGAGGGGAATGGACAGATCAGATAGAATTACTGTACACAGAGGGAGGGAATGGACAGATCAGATAGAATTACTGTACACAGAGGGAGGGGAATGGACAGATCAGATAGAATTACTGTACACAGAGGGAGGGAATGGACAGATCAGATAGAATTACTGTACACAGAGGGAGGGGAATGGACAGATCAGATAGAATTACTGTACACAGAGGGGAGGGGAATGGAGAGATCAGATAGAATTACTGTACACAGAGTGAGGGAATGTACAGATCAGATAGAATTACTGTACACAGAGGGGAGGGGAATGGAGAGATCAGATAGAATTACTGTACACAGAGTGAGGGAATGTACAGATCAGATAGAATTACTGTACACAGAGGGGAGGGGAATGGACAGATCAGATAGAATTACTGTACACAGAGGGAGGGAATGGAGAGATCAGATAGAATTACTGTACACAGAGGGAGGGGAATGGACAGATCAGATAGAATTACTGTACACAGAGGGAGGGAATGGAGAGATCAGATAGAATTACTGTACACAGAGGGGAGGGGAATGTACAGATCAGATAGAATTACTGTACACAGAGGGGAGGGGAATGTACAGATCAGATAGAATTACTGTACACAGAGGGGAGGGGAATGGACAGATCAGACAGAATTACTGTACACAGGGGAGGGGAATGGACAGATCAGATAGAATTACTGTACACAGAGGGAGGGAATGGACAGATCAGATAGAATTACTGTACACAGAGGGGAGGGGAATGTACAGATCAGATAGAATTACTGTACACAGAGGGGAGGGGAATGGAGAGATCAGATAGAATTACTGTACACAGAGGGAGGGAATGGACAGATCAGATAGAATTACTGTACACAGAGGGAGGGGAATGGAGAGATCAGATAGAATTACTGTACACAGAGGGAGGGAATGGACAGATCAGATAGAATTACTGTACACAGAGGGAGGGGAATGGACAGATCAGATAGAATTACTGTACACAGAGGGAGGGAATGGACAGATCAGATAGAATTACTGTACACAGAGGGAGGGGAATGGACAGATCAGATAGAATTACTGTACACAGAGGGAGGGGAATGGACAGATCGGATAGAATTACTGTACACAGAGGAGGGAATGGACAGATCGGATAGAATTACTGTACACAGAGGAGGGAATGGACAAATCAGATAGAATTACTGTACACAGAGGGGATGGGAATGGACAGATCGGATAGAATTACTGTACACAGGGGGAGGGGAATGGACAGATCAGATAGAATTACTGTACACAGAGGGAGGGGAATGGACAGATCGGATAGAATTACTGTACACAGAGGAGGGAATGGACAGATCAGATAGAATTACTGTACACAGAGGGGATGGGAATGGACAGATCGGATAGAATTACTGTACACAGAGGAGGGAATGGACAGATCAGATAGAATTACTGTACACAGAGGGAGGGGAATGGAGAGATCAGATAGAATTACTGTACACAGAGGGGAGGGGAATGTACAGATCAGATAGAATTACTGTACACAGAGGAGGGGAATGGACAGATCAGATAGAATTACTGTACACAGAGGGGATGGGAATGGACAGATCGGATAGAATTACTGTACACAGAGGAGGGAATGGACAGATCAGATAGAATTACTGTACACAGAGGGAGGGGAATGGAGAGATCAGATAGAATTACTGTACACAGAGGGAGGGAATGGAGAGATCAGATAGAATTACTGTACACAGAGGGGAGGGGAATGTACAGATCAGATAGAATTACTGTACACAGAGGGGAGGGGAATGGACAGATCAGATAGAATTACTGTACACAGAGGGAGGGGAATGGAGAGATCAGATAGAATTACTGTACAGAGAGGGGAGGGGAATGTACAGATCAGATAGAATTACTGTACACAGAGGGAGGGAATGGAGAGATCAGATAGAATTACTGTACACAGAGGGGAGGGGAATGGAGAGATCAGATAGAATTACTGTACACAGAGGGAGGGAAATGTTGAGATCAGATAGAATTACTGTACACAGAGGGAGGGGAATGGAGAGATCAGATAGAATTACTGTACACAGAGGGAGGGGAATGGAGAGATCAGATAGAATTACTGTACACAGAGGGAGGGAATGGACAGATCAGATAGAATTACTGTACACAGAGGGAGGGGAATGGAGAGATCAGATAGAATTACTGTACACAGAGGGAGGGAAATGTTGAGATCAGATAGAATTACTGTACACAGAGGGAGGGAAATGTTGAGATCAGATAGAATTACTGTACACAGAGGGAGGGAATGGACAGATCAGATGGAATTACTGTACACAGAGGGGAGGGAATGGACAGATCAGATAGAATTACTGTACACAGAGGGAGGGAATGGACAGATCAGATGGAATTACTGTACACAGAGGGGAGGGAATGTACAGATCAGGTAGAATTACTGTACACAGAGGGGAGGGAATGGACAGATCAGGAAGAAGTGTTGGGGGGGGTTTAAACTAACTTGGCAGGGGGATGGGATACAGAGTGGAGCTACAATAGGGGGTGATGTGCAGCCAAATATAGAGAAAAAAACAAGTCAGCTTAGAAGACAGGGCAAATATGTGAGGGCAAGGCTGGATGGCATCTATTTTAATGCAAGGAGTCTTGCGAATAAGGTGGATGAACTGAAGGTGTTGATAAACACATGGGAGTATGATATTGTTGCTGTCACAGAGACATGGTTGAGGGAGGGGCAAGACTGGCAGCTCAATATTCCAGGGTACAGAATCTTCAGGCGAGACAGAGGGGGAGGTATAAGGGGAGGGGGGGTCGCAATATTAATTAAAGAATCAATTACTGCCATAAGGAGGGATGATATATTAGCAGGTTCCTCTAATGAGGCCATATGGGTGGAGCTTAAAAACAAAAAGGGGGCAAGCACTTTGATGGGAGTGTACTATAGGCCCCCAAACAGTCAGGGGGAGATAGAGGAACAGATATGTAGGCAAATCTCAGAAAATTGTGCAAATAATAGGGTAATAATAGTGGGGGATTTCAACTTCCCCAATATTAACTGGGATACTCAGAGTGTAAAAGCTTAGAGGGTACAAAATTCTTAACGTGCATCCAGGAGAGCTTTTTGAGCCAGCATGTAGAAAGTCCGACAAGAGAGGGGGCGGTACTGGACCTAATTCTAGGGAATGTGGCCGGCCAAGTGGAAGAAGTGCTAGTAGGTGAGCACTTTGGTGACAGTGACCATAATTTGGTGAGATTTAAGGTGGTCATGGAAAAGGACAGGGAGGGGCCGGAAATAAAGGTTCTAAATTGGGGGAAGGCCGATTTTAATAGGATAAGGCAGGATCTGGCCAAAATGGACTGGGATCAGCTGCTTGTAGGAAAATCCGCATCGGAGCAATGGGAGTCTTTCAGAAGGGAGATTGAGACCATACAATGGCAACATGTTCCCGTAAAGGTCAAGGGTGGTTCCAAGAACTCCAGGGAACCTTGGATGTCAGGGGATATACGAGAATGGATTAGGAAAAAAAGGAGGGCTTTTGGCAGATACAAAAGGCTAAAGACGGAGGAAGCCCTAGAGGAGTACAAAAAGTGCAGGGGGATACTTAAAAAAGAAATTAGGAGATCAAGGAGGGGCCATGAAATAACACTGGCGAGCAAAATAAAGGAAAATCCTAAGATGTTTTATAAGTATATTAAGGGTAAGAGGATGACTAGGGAAAAAATAGGGCCCATTAGGGACAAAAATGGCAATGTGTGTGTGGAGCCGGCAGATGTAGGAGGGGTTCTAAATGAATTTTTTGCATCTGTTTTCACTATGGAGAAGGACGATGTAGACATAGAAATACGGCAGGGGGACTGTGATATACTTGAACATATTAACATCGAGCGGGAGGAGGTATTGGCGGTTTTAGCAGGCCTAAAAATGGATAAATCCCCAGGCCCGGACGAAATGTATCCCAGGCTACTGTGTGAGGCAAAGGAGGAGATTGCGGGGGCTCTGTCACATATATTCAGAACCTCTCTGGCCACAGGGGATGTGCCAGAGGACTGGAGAACCGCTAATGTAATACCATTATTCAAGAAGGGGAGTAGGGAAAAACCGGGGAACTACAGGCCAGTGAGCCTAACATCAGTGGTAGGAAAATTATTGGAAAAAATTCTGAAGGACAAAATTAGTCTCCACTTGGAGAAGCAAGGATTAATCAGGGATAGTCAACATGGCTTTGTCAAGGGAAGATCATGTCTGACTAATTTGATTGAATTTTTTGAGGGGGTGACTAGGCGTGTGGATGAGGGTAACGCAGTGGATGTGGTATACATGGATTTCAGTAAGGCCTTCGATAAAGTCCCCCACAGGAGACTGGTCAAGAAGGTACGAGCCCATGGAATCCAGGGTGCCTTGGCACTTTGGATACAAAACTGGCTTAGTGGCAGAAGGCAGAGGGTGATGGTCGAAGGTTGTTTTTGTGACTGGAAGCCTGTGGCCAGTGGGGTACCACAGGGATCGGTGCTGGGTCCCTTGCTGTTTGTGGTCTACATTAATGACTTGGATATGAATGTAAAAGGTATGATCAGTAAGTTCGCTGATGATACAAAAATTGGTAGGGTGGTAAATAGCGAGGAGGATAGCCTCAGTCTGCAGGACGATATAGATGGGTTGGTCAGATGGGCGGAACAGTGGCAAATGGAATTTAACCCGGAAAAGTGCGAGGTGATGCACTTTGGAGGGACTAACAAGGCAAGGGAATACACAATGAATGGGAGGACCCTAGGCAAGACAGAGGGTCAGAGGGATCTTGGTGTGCAAGTTCACAGATCCCTGAAGGCGGCGGAACAGGTAGATAAGGTGGTAAAGAAGGCATATGGGATACTTGCCTTTATTAGCCGAGGCATAGAATATAAGAGCAAGGAGGTTATGATGGAGCTGTATAAAACACTGGTTAGGCCACAGCTGGAGTACTGTGTGCAGTTCTGGTCGCCACACTACAGGAAGGATGTGATCGCTTTGGAGAGGGTGCAGAGGAGATTCACCAGGATGTTACCAGGGCTGGAGCGCTTCAGCTATGAAGAGAGACTGGGAAGATTGTGTTTATTTTCCTTGGAGCAGAGGAGGCTGAGGGGGGACATGATTGAGGTGTACAAAATTATGAGGGACACAGATAGGATGGATACTAAGGAGCTTTTTCCCTTCGTTGAGGGTTCTATAACAAGGGGACATAGATTCAAGGTAAAAGGCTGGAGGTTTAGAGGGGATTTGAGAAAGAACTTTTTCACCCAGAGGGTGGTTGGAGTCTGGAACTCACTGCCTGAAAGGGTTGTGGAGGCAGGAACCCTCACAACATTCAAGAAGCATTTGGATGAGCACTTGAAATGCCATAGCATACAAGGCTACGGACCAAATGCTGGAATATGGGATTAGAGTAGACAGGGCTGATGGCCGGCGCGGACACGATGGGCCGAAGGGCCTCTATCCGTGCTGTATAACTCTATGACTGTCTCTATGACTCTATGACTCTATGACTGTACAGAGAGGGAGGGGAATGTACAGATCAGGTAGAATTACTGTACACAGAGGGGAGGGAATGGACAGATCCTGTGGATGGTACACACTGCAGCCACAGTGCACCGGTGGTGAAGGGAGTGAATGTTTAGGGTGGTGGATGGGGTGCCAGTCAAGTGGGCTGCTTTGTCCTGGATGGTGTCGAGCTTCTTGAGTGTTGTTGGAGTTGCACTCATCCAGGCAAGTGGAGAGCATTCCATCACACTCCTGACTTATGCCTTGTAGATGGTGGAAAGGCTTTGGGGAGTCAGGAGGTGAGTCACTCGCCGCAGAATACCCAGCCTCTGACCTGCTCTCGTAGCCACAGTATTTATATGGCTGGTCCAGTTAAGTTTCTGGTCAATGGTGACCCCCAGGATATTGATGGTGGGGGATTCGGCGATGGTAATGCCGTTGAATGTCAAGGGGAGGTGGTTAGATTCTCTCTTGTTGGAGATGGTCATTGCCTGGCACTTATCTGGCGTGAATGTTACTTGCCACTTATGAGCCCAAGCCTGGATGTTATCCAGGTCTTGCTGCATGCGGGCACGGACTACTTCATTATCTGAGGGGTTGCAAATGGAACTGAACACTGTGCAATCATCAGCGAACATCCCCATTTCTGACCTTATGGTGGAGGGAAGGTCATTGATGAAGCAGCTGAAGATGGTTGGGCCTAGGACACTGCCCTGAGGAACTCCTGCAGCAATGTCCTGGGGCTGAGATGATTGGCCTCCAATAACCACTACCATCTTCCTTTGTGCTAGGTATGACTCCAGCCACTGGAGAGTTTTCCCCCTGATTCCCATTGACTTCAATTTTACAAAGGCTCCTTGGTGCCACACTCGGTCAAATGCTGCCTTGATGTCACAGTTTTGCCCATTCACCTAATCTATCAATATCGCTTTGTAATTTTATTTTTCCATCTACACTGCTTACAATGCCACCAATCTTTGTGTCATTGGCAAACTTCGATATGAGACTATCTATGCCTTCATCTAAGTCGTGAATAAATATTGTGAATAATTGAGGCCCCAAGACAGATCCCTGCGGGACTCCACTAGTCACATCCTGCCAATGTGAATACTTACCCATTATCCCTACTCTCTGTCGTCTTTCGCTCAGCCAACTTCCTAACCAAGTCCGTACTTTTCCCTCGATTCCATGGGCTTCAATCTTAGCTAACAGTCTCTAATGTGGGACCTTATCAAATGCCTTCTGGAAGTCCATATAAATAACATCCATTGACCTTCCCCTGTCCACCACTTTAGTCACCTCTTCAAAAAATTCAATCAGGTTTGTCAGGCACGACCTACCTTTCACAAATCCATGCTGGCTCTCTCTGATTAACTGAAAATTCTCGAGGTGTTCAGTCACCCTATCCTTAATTATAGACTCCAGCATTTTCCCCACAACAGATGTTAGACTAACTGGTCTATAATTCCCCGGTTTCCCTCTCTCTCCTTTCTTAAAAAGCGGAGTGACATGTGCAATTTTCCAATCTAGAGGGACAGTTCCTGAATCTAGAGAATTTTGAAAGATTATAGTTTGGGCATCTGCAATGTGCTCACCTACTTCCTTTAAAACCCTGGGATGGAAACCATCTGGTCCTGGGGATTTGTCACTCTTTGGTGCTATTATCTTCTTCATTACTGTTGCTTTACTTATGTTAATTTTATCGAGTCCCTGTCCCCGATTCAATATTAGTTTTCTTGGGATTTCCGGCATGCTATCCTCTTTCTACTGTAAATACTGACGCAAAGTAATTGTTCAACATGTCCGCCATTTCCCCATTGTCAATGACAATATCCCCACTTTCAGTTTTTAAGGGGCCAACACTGCTCCTGACCACCCTCTTTTTCCTAATATAACTATAAAAGTTCTTCCTATTGGTTTTGATATCCCTTGCAAGTTTCTTTTCATACTCTCTTTTTGTAGCTCTTACTATCTGTTTTGTGACCCTTTGTTGATCTTTGTATCTTTCCCATTCGTCAGGATCTGTGCCATTTTTTGCCTTTTTGTCTGCCCTTTCCTTATGTCTTATACTGTCCCTTACCTCTTTAGTTGCCCATGGCTGTTTTTTTTGGCAAATAGAATTCTTGCCCCTCGGGTATAAACCGATTCTGTATCACGTTAAATGTTTCTTTAAACATTTCCCACTGATCATCAGTCGTTTTACCCATTAACAGATTTGCCCAGTTTACTGTGGACAGTCTCTGTCTCATCCCATTGAAGCCGGCCTTACCCAAGTCTAGAACCTTAGCAGCTGATTCACTTTTTCCCTTTCAAACACTACATTGAACTCGATCATGTTATGATCGCTATTGGATTTATGTTCGCGTACAGTTAAGCCGTTAACTAAATCTGGTTCATTGCTCATTACTAAATCTAGTATGGCTTGCCCCCTTGTTGCCTCCAGGACATACTGCTGTAGAAAACTATCCCGAACACACTCAAGAAATTCACTACCTTTCTGACAGTTGCTAGTCTGCTTTCCCCAATCTATGTGAAGGTTAAAGTCCCCCATTAAGACCACTATGCCTTTGTTACACGCTTGTCTAATCTCTACATTTATACAATCTAGCACTTCAGAGCTGCTGCCAGGGCTCCTATACACAACTCCCACTATAGTCTTAGATCCTTTCCTATTTCTCAATTCAGCCCATAAGGGTGTAACATTTGCAATTCTCCAGTCCTCTGGCACCATCCCCGTATCTATGGATGTTTGGAAGATTATGGCCAGTATCTCTGCAATTTCCACCCTTACTTCCCTCAGCAATCTAGGATGCATCCCATCCGGACCGGGTGACTTATCTACTTTCAGTACAGCTAGCCTTTCTAGTACCTCCTCTTTATCAATTTTTAGCCCATCCAGTATCTCAACTATATCTTCCTTTACTGAGACTCTGGCAGCATCTTCTTCCTTGGTAAAGACAGATGCAACGTACTCATTTAGTACCTTGGCCATGCCCAGTGCCTCCACGAGTCGATCTCCTTTATGGTCCCTAATCAGCCCCACCCCTCCTCTTACTACCCGTTTACTGTTTACAGCCTGTAGAAGACTTTTGGATTCCCTTTTATGTTGGCCGCCAGTCTATTCTCATACTCTCTCTTTGCCCCTCTTATTTTCTTTTTCACTTCCCCTCTGAACTTTCTATATTCTGCCTGGTTCTCACTTGTGTTATCAACCTGACATCTGTCATAGGCCCCTTTTTTTCCATTTCATCTTACTCACCATCTCTTTTGTCATCCAGGGAGCTCTGGCTTTAGTTGCCCCTTTCTCCCTCGTGGGAATGTACCCAGACTGTACCTGAACCACCTCCTCTTTAAAGGCCGCCCACTGTTCAATTATAGTTTTGCCTGCCAATCTTTGATTCCAATTTACCCGGGCCAGATCTGTTCTCATCCCATTGAAATTGGCCCTCCTCCAATTGAGTATTTTTACTTTAGAGTGATCTGTGTCCTTCTCCATAGCTATTCTAATCCTTACGATACTATGATCGCTGCTCCCTAAATGCTCCCCTACTGACACTTGCTCCACTTGGCCCGTCTCATTCCCCAGAACCAAGTCCAGCAATGCCTCCTTCCTCATTGGACTGGAAATGTACTGGTCAAGAAAGTTATCCTGGACACATTTCAAAAATTATTCCCCCTCTTTGCCCCTTATATTATTATTGTTATCCCAGTCTATTTTAGGATAGTTGAAATCCCCAGTTATCATTACTCTATGGCTTTTGCACCTCTCTGTAATTTCCCTGCAAATTTGCTCCTCTATATCCTTCCCATTAGTTGGTGGCCTGTAGAATACACCCAGTAGTGTAATAGCTCTTTCAAAGAGCCAGCACAGGCACAATGCGACGAATGGCCTCCTCCTGTGCTGTACCTACCATGGTACTATGAACTACTGTACACAGAGGGGTAAGGCACATTCAAAATTCTGCTTCTCCTAATTTGTGCCAAGTCCCGTTCACCCATCAACGCTGTGCACGCTGACCTACATTGGCTCCCAGAGCAGCAGCGTATTTATAGGGTCATCCCTCCATGGCCCTCGCCCCCTCCCTATCGCTGTAACCTCCTCCCCTCTACAACCCTCCGAGATCTCTGCGCTCCTTCAATTCTGGCCTCTTGCCCATCCCCGATTTTCATCGCTCCACCATTGGCGGCCGTGCCTTCAGCTGCCTGGGCCCTAAGCTCTGGAATTCCCTCCCTAAACCTCTCCGCCTCTCTCTCCTCCTTTAAGACGCTTCTTAAAACCTACCTCTTTGACCAAGCTTTTGGTCACCTGTCCTAATGTCGTGTTTAACTAACCTGATAGAGTTTTTTGATGAGGTAACAGAGGGTAGATGAGGGCAATGCAGTTGATGTGGTGTATATGGATTTTCAAAAGGCATTTGATAAAGTGCCACATAATAGGCTTCATAGAATCATGGAAAAATTACGGCACAGAAGGAGGCCATTCGGCCCATCGTGTCAGTGCCAGCTGAGAAACGAGCTACCCAGCCTAATCCCACTTTCCCGCACTTGGTCCGTAGCCCTGCAGGTCACGGCTCTTCAGGTGCACATCCAGGTATTTTTTAAATGAGTTGAGGGTTTCTGCCTCTCCCACCCTCTCAGGCAGTGAGTTCCAGACCCCCACCACCCTCTGGGGGAAAACATTCTCCTCAGCTCCCCTCTAATCCTTCTACCAATCACTTTAAATCTATGCCCCCTGGTTATTGACCCCTCCGCTAAGGGAAATAGGTCCTTCCTATCCACTCTATCTGGGCCCCTCATAATTTTATACACCTCAATTAAATCTCCCCTCAGCCTCCTCTGTTCCAAAGAAAACAACCCCAGCCTATCCAATCTTTCCTCATAGCTAAAATTCTCCAGTCCTGGCAACATCCTCGTAAATCTCCTCTGCACCCTCTCTAGTGCAATCACATCTTTCCTGTAATGTGGTGACCAGAACTGTACACAGTACTCAAGCTGTGGCCTAACTAGTGTTTTATACAGTTCCAGCATAACCTCCCTGCTCTTATATTCTATGCCTTGGCTAATAAAGGAAAGTATCCCGTCTGCCTTCTTAGCCACCTTATCTACCTGTCCTGCTACCTTCAGGGATCTGTGGACATGCACTCCAAGGTCCCTCACTTCCTCTACACCTCTCAGTATCCTCCCATTTATTGTGTATTCCCTTGCCTTGTTTGCCCTCCCCAAATGCATTACCTCACACTTCTCCGGATTGAATTCCATTTGCCACTTTTCTGCCCACCTGACCAGTCCATTGATATCTTCCTGCAGTCTACAGCTTTCCTCCTCACTATCAACCACACGGCCTATCTTTGTCTTCCGCAAATTTCTTAATCATGCCCTGTTAGAGTAAAATTTGGGCTGTTGGGTTAAAGGCAAAGATGAAGTGACTATTGGGTACATGGCGGCGGTCATTGCCCTAAAACCACACCGAAATGCGCTTTGTGCAGACCAGACTAACCTTGATTAAAAGCTTAAGCATAACACTTGACTACTAACAAAATGGACTCTACTAAACAAAATGGATTCTGTGACTGTGGGAAAGACAGTTAAAGTGCTGAGTTTGTATATTCCGAAAACTGACTTACAGTCTGGGAATACAAAAGACATTTCACAACGAGCTGATAAAAACTACAGAACCAGACTGAATAGACAAAGCCCATACTGTCTTAAGGTGATAACAGTTGTTTTAATGTGATTGGAGGTCTGTGGTTGCTGTGTGGGCCTAATTGGTTAATGTGTACACTAATAAAGACTAATGATGTAATAGCTGCTGAAAATCTGTATTTCAAAGGTATAAAAAAGCATGACAACCATTTTGAAGTTGAGGAGGTAGTTGCGCACGCTGCGGAGCGTCCAGTTCTTCTCCCAAAGTACTTTGTCCAATAAACTGCATGTTGAATCTTTAAGTCTGACTCCGAGTGGTGATTTTCCCACAACATGCCCCCTACATTTAAGTCCAAATCATTAATATATACCACAAAAAGCAAGGGACCGAGTACCGAGCCCTGCTGAACCCCACTGGAAACAGCCTTCCAGTCACAAAAACACCTGTCGACCATTACCCTTTGCTTCCTGCCACTGAGCCAATTTTGGATCCAATTTGCCACATTCCCTTGGATCCCATGGGCTTTTACTTTTTTGATCAATCTGCCATGTGGGACCTTGTCAAAAGCCTTGCTAAAATCCATGTAGACTACATCAATTGCACTACCCTCATCGACCCTCCTTGTTACCTCCTCAAAAAATTCAATCAAGTTAGTCAGACATGACCTTCCCTTAACAAATCCGTGCTGACTGTC
Source organism: Heptranchias perlo (assembly GCF_035084215.1). Classification (NCBI taxonomy): domain Eukaryota; kingdom Metazoa; phylum Chordata; class Chondrichthyes; order Hexanchiformes; family Hexanchidae; genus Heptranchias; species Heptranchias perlo. The sequence goes on along the minus strand of NC_090326.1, from coordinate 171,440,314 downwards.
CTTGATCACTCCGTGCCTTTCTCAGTGACGGTTTATCCTGTCCCTCAGAATTGATTCCAATAATTTGCCCACCACCGAGGTTAGACTGACTGGCCTGTAATTACTCGGTCTATCCTTCGCTCCCTTTTTAAACAACGGTACAATGTTCGCAGTCCTCCAATCCTCCAGCACTACGCCTGTATCCAGTGAAGTTTGGAAAATGATGGTCAGAGCCTCCGCTATTTCCTCCCTGGCTTCTTTTAACAGCCTGGGATACATTTCATCCGGTCCTGGTGATTTATCCACTTTCAAAGATGCTAATCCCCTTAATACTTCCTCTCTCACTATGTTTATCCCATCCAATATTTCACACTCCTCCTCCTTAACTACAATCCCTGTATCATCCCTCTCCTTTGTGAAGACAGATGCAAAGTATTCATTAGGAACCATCCCCACATCTTCCGCCTCCACACATAGATTACCTTTTGGTCTCTAATAGGCCCTACTCTTTCCTTAATTATCCTCTTGCTCTTAATATATTTATAAAACATCTTTGGGTTTTCTTTGATTTTTACCTGCTAATATTTTTTCATGCCCTCTCTTATATTTCCTAATTTCCTTTATAACTTCACCCCTGCACTTTGTATACTCCTCGAAGCTTTCCGTAGTATTGAGTTCCTGGTGTCTATCATAGGCTTCCTTTTTCTGCCTTATCTTACCCTGAATGCTCCAAAGGCTTATCATTAAGATTGAAGCCCATGGAATAAAGGGGGCAGTAGCAACATGGATACAGAATTGGCTAAGCGACAGGAAACAGAGAGTAGTGGTGAACGGTTGTTTTTCGGACTGGAGGGAGGTGTACAGTGGTGTTCCCCAGGGGTCGGTGCTGGGACCACTGCCTTTCTTGATATATATTAATGACTTGGACTTGGGTGTACAGGGCACAATTTCAAAATTTGCAGGTGACACAAAACTTGGAATTGTAGTGAACAGTGAGCAAATAGTGTTATCTTCAAGAGGATATAGACAGGCTGGTGGAATGGGCGGACACGTGGCAGATGAAATTTAACGCTGAGAAATACAAAGTGATACATTTCAGTAGGAAGAACGAGGAGAGGCAATATAAACTAGAGGGTCCAATTCTAAAAGGGGTACAGGAACAGAGAGATCTGGGGGTATATGTACACAAATCGTTGAAGATGGCAGGGCAGGTTGAGAAAGCGGTTAAAAAAGCATACGGGATCCTGGGCTTTATAAATTTATAAATAGAGGCATAGAGTACAAAAGCAAGGAAGTCATGATGAACTTTTATAAAACACTGGTTCAGCCACAACTGGAGTATTGTGTCCAGTTCTGGGCACCGCACTTTAGGAAAGATGTGAAGGACTTAGAGAGGGTGCAGAAGAGATTTACTAGATTGATTCCAGGGATGAGGGACTTTAGTTGCATGGATAGACTGGAGAAGCTGGGGTTGTTCTCCTTGGAACAGAGACGGTTGCGAGGAGATTTGATCGAGGTGTTCAAAATCATGAAGGGTCCAGACAGAGTAGATAGAGAGAAACTGTGCGCATTGGCGGAAGGGTCAAGGACCAGAGGACACAGATTTAAGGTGATTGGCAAAAGAACCAAAGGTGACATGAGGAAAAACTTTTTTACACAGCAAGTGGTTAGGATCTGGAATGCACTGCCCGAGGGGGTGGTGGAGGCAGATTCAATCATGGCCTTCAAAAGGGAACTGGATAAGTACTTGAAAGGAAAAATTTACAGGGCTACAGGGAAAGAGCGGGGGAGTGGGACTAGCTGGATTGCTCGTGCGTAGAACTGACGTGGACTCGATGGGCCCAATGGCCTCCTTCCATGCTGTAACCGTTCTATAAATCTATAATTCCATATCTTCATGTGGGACTCAGTGTCATCATTTGTTTGATAATCGCTCCTGTGAAGCGCCTTGGGATATTTTACTATGTTAAAGGTGTGAAATAAATTCAAGTTGTTGTTGCAGGTCTCCCTCAGTACTGACCCCCCGACAGTGCAGCGCTCCCTCAGTACTGACCCTCCGACAGTGCAGCGCTCCCTCAGTACTGACCCTCCGACAGTGCAGCGCTCCCTCAGTACTGACCCTCCGACAGTACAGCGCTCCCTCAGTACTGACCCTCCGACAGTGCAGCGCTCCCTCAGTACTGACCCTCCAACAGTGCAGCTCTCCCTCAGTCCCACATAAGAGACTGTTAGCTAAGATAGAAGCCCACGGAATCGAGGGAAAAGTACGGACTTGGTTAGGAAGTTGGCTGAGCGAAAGGCGACAGAGAGTAGGGATAATGGGAAGGTACTCACATTGGCAGGATGTGACTAGTGGAGTCCCGCAGGGATCTGTCTTGGGGCCTCAATTATTCACAATTTTTATTAATGACTTAGATGAAGGCATAGAAAGTCTCATATCTAAGTTTGCCGATGACACAAAGATTGTTGGCATTGTAAGCAGTGTGGATGAAAACATAAAATTACAAAGCGATATTGATAGATTAGGTGAATGGGCAAAACTGTGGCAAATGGAATTCAATGTAGACAAATGTGAGGTCATCCACTTTGGATCAAAAAAGGATAGAACAGGGTACTTCCTAAATGGTAAAAAGTTAAAAACAGTGGATGTCCAAAGGGACTTAGGGGTTCAGGTACACAGATCATTGAAGTGTCATGAACAGGTGCAGAAAATAATCAATAAGGCTAATGGAATGCTGGCCTTGATATCTAGAGGACTGGAGTACAAGGGGGCAGAAGTTATGCTGCAGCTATACAAAACCCTGGTTAGACCGCACCTGGAGTACTGTGAGCAGTTCTGGGCACCGCACCTTCGGAAGGACATATTGGCCTTGGAGGGAGTGCAGCGTAGGTTTACTAGAATGATACCCGGACTTCAAGGGTTAAGTTACGAGGAGAGATTACACAAATTGAGGTTGTATTCTCTGGAGTTTCGAAGGTTAAGGGGTGATCTGATCGAAGTTTATAAGATATTAAGGGGAACGGATAGGGTGGATAGAGAGAAACTATTTCCACTAGTTGGGGATTCTAGGAGTAGGGGGCACAGTCTAAAAATTAGAGCCAGACCTTTCAGGAGTGAGATTAGAAAACATTTCTACACACAAAGGGTGGTAGAAGTTTGGAACTCTCTTCCGCAAACGGCAATTGATACTAGCTCAATTGCTAAATTTAAATCTGAGATAGATAGCCTTTTGGCAACCAAAGGTATTAAGGGATATGATCTTATCAAATGGTGGAGCAGGCTCGAGGGGCTGAATGGCCTACTCCTGTTCCTATGTTCCTAGGACTGCACTGAAGTGCCTGGATTGTAGATTCAGCTCTCTGGAGTGGGACTGAACCCATGACCTTCTGTCTGATGGGTGAACAGTTCACTGAACCACGATTGTCGCAAGCTTGTGAACATCTGTTTCAGGACCGAAGAAAACTTCTCTCCCACCAACTGACAATTGGGAAAGGACATCCTGGCTCAGCGAGATAACGGTTTGAAACACTGAGAGTTGTGCAATGTGCAACTGCTAAATTTCCCTCTCAATAAAACTCAGCGTCACACCAGGGTCAATCAAGGGTCATTCACTATAAAATTCTCAAACACAATTATCAATGAGCAGAATTATTTGGGTGTCGACCAGTCCTACAAAAATCAGAAACTGAACCCAGAAATATTAAGAAACATCACGACAAAATGGACCTGGATTGAGTCCAGACAGTAACAAGCTAATGTAATCCTGGTACAAACTGGATTGAATTCAGACAATTGCAATCGAATGTAATCCTGGTACAAACTGGATTGAATTCAGACAATTAGAATCTAATATAATCCTGGTACAAACTGGATTGAACTCAGACAATTACAATCTAATGTAATCCTGGTACAAACTGGATTGAATTTAGACAATTAGAATCTAATATAATCCTGGTACAAACTGGATTGAACTCAGACAATTACAATCTAATGTAATCCTGGTACAAACTGGATTGAATTCAGACAATTAGAATCTAATATAATCCTGGTACAAACTGGATTGAACTCAGACAATTACAATCTAATGTAATCCTGGTACAAACTGGATTGAATTTAGACAATTACAATCGAATGTAATCCTGATACAAACTGGATTGAATTCAGATAATTACAATCGAATGTAATCCTGGTACAAACTGGATTGAATTCAGACAATTACAATCGAATGTAATCCTGATACAAACTGGATTGAATTCAGACAATTACAATCGAATGTAATCCTGGTACAAACTGGATTGAATTCAGACAATTACAATCGAATGTAATTCTGATTTGAAAGAGCGTTTCTCTCCCATTATGTTGGGCAGGGATTTGCAGCCTGGGTCGTTCTTTGACATGTTTGATGTTCCTGATGGTAAATAAATATCAGCCCAGACGGCAGACACTAAAATAAAAGTGAAGTGTGGGATGATCTGGTTTGGAAGAGACCGCGGATCTGAATGCTGAGCTCTGCCTGGAGCCTGGGCTTTGCAATCTGTTGTTCATGTAGTTCCTGCCATGGGCTCGAGCTTGTTGCTCACTATATCACGCATGGTCACCCTGATTGCCACCATACGCACACTAGCAAAGCTCAGACTTACAGAACACAAGCAACTACTCAGCTCACACACAAACCTGCTAATCGAAGGAGAGGGGGCAGCGGTGGGAGACCCACATCAATGACATTAAGCAACAAATTAGATCGCACTTTCATGTAGAAAAACAGCCCTCGGCTTTTCACAGAGGTGTGAAGAAAATTAGAGGCAAATCCAGTGAAAGAAAGTGAGGTGACCAAAAGCTCGGTCAAAGAGGTGGTTGCTAAGGAGGAGAGAATTCCAGAGCGTGGTGTCCACATGGCTGAAGGCACAGCGGCCAGTGGTGGGCTGATGCGAGGATGGGGAAATGCACAGGGGAGGATTTTTTAATTCATTCTCAGGATGTGGGCGTCGCTGGCGAGGTCGGCATTTATTGCCCATCCCTAATTGCCCTTGAGAAGGTGGTGGTGAGCCGCCTTCTTGAACCGCTGCAGTCCATGTGGTGAAGGTTCTCCCACAGTGCTGTTAGGAAGGGAGTTCCAGGATTTTGACCCAGCGACGATGAAGGAACGGCCGATATATTTCCAAGTCGGGATGGTGTGTGACTTGGAGGGGAACGTGCAGGTGGTGTTGTTCCCATGTGCCTGCTGCTCTTGTCCTTCTAGGTGGTAGAGGTCGCGGGTTTGGGAGGTGCTGTCGAAGAAGCCTTGGCGAGTTGCTGCAGTGCATCCTGTGGATGGTACACACTGCAGCCACAGTGCGCCGGTGGTGAAGGGAGTGAATGTTTAGGGTGGTGGATGGGGTGCCAATCAAGCGGGCTGCTTTGTCCTAAATGGTGTCGAGCTTCTTGAGTGTTGTTGGAGCTGCACTCATCCAGGCAAGTGGAGAGTATTCCATCACACTCCTGACTTGTGCCCTGTAGATGGTGGAAAGGCTTTGGGGAGTCAGGAGGTGAGTCACTCGCCGCAGAATACCCAGCCTCTGACCTGCTCTTGTAGCCACAGTATTTATGTGGCTGGTCCAGTTAAGTTTCTGTCTTGACCCTTCATGATTTTGAACACCTCTATCTAGTTGAGGAGAATAGTGTAGATGCAATTAAACAATAACAACAACTTGCATTTATTTTGCGCCTTTAACGTAGTAAAACGACCCAAGGTGCTTCACGTTATCAAATAAAATTTGACACCGAGCCACATAAGGAGATATTAGGACAGGTGACCAAAAGGTTACAGAGATATGATGTGGAGATGCCGGTGATGGACTGGGGTTGACAATTGTAAACAATTTTACAACACCAAGTTATAGTCCAGCAATTTTATTTTAAATTCACAAGCTTTCGGAGATTTTCTCCTTCCTCAGGTAAATGTTTCAAGAGCTCCTTGAAGCCTACGCATTTATACATATTGAATAATACATGGTGTTTACAGACTGCCCCTGCAACTGCCCGTTGCCAAGGCAATCACCGTGTTCAGACAGAGAGGTGTCACCTGCAGAACCCCCGAATACACATTCAACAAAAAAACAAACAGGGAAAAAAAAAACAGAGAAAAAAAAACACAGAGAGAGGCAGAAACATCCATGAGGCAGAAACATTTGCTGGCTCTCTCTGCCTTCCGGATGTTTCTGCCTCTCTCTGTGTTTTTTTTTCTCTGTTTTTTTTTCCCCGTTTGTTTTTTTGTTGAATGTGTATTCGGGGGTTCTGCAGGTGACACCTCTCTGTCTGAACACGGTGATTGCCTTGGCAACGGGCAGTTGCAGGGGCAGTCTGTAAACACCATGTATTATTGTTCAATATGTATAAATGCGTAGGCTTCAAGGAGATCTTGAAACATTTACCTGAGGAAGGAGAAAATCTCCGAAAGCTTGTGAATTTAAAATAAAATTGCTGGACTATAACTTGGTGTTGTAAAATTGTTTACAAGTTACAGAGATAGGGAGGGGGTGAGGCCACGGAAGGATTTGAAAACAAGGATGAGTAACCCCCTCCCCCCTACACCCCTCCCTCTCTCTGTAACCCCCTCCCCTCTACACCCCTCCCTCTCTCTGTAACCCCCTCCCCCCTACACCCCTCCCTCTCTCTGTAACCCCCTCCCCCCTACACCCCTCCCTCTCTCTGTAACCCCCTCCCCCCTACACCCCTCCCTCTCTCTGTAACCCCCTCCCCCCTACGCCCCTCCCTCTCTCTGTAACCCCCTCCCCCCTACACCCCTCCCTCTCTCTGTAACCCCCTCCCCCCTACACCCCTCCCTCTCTCCGTAACCCCCTCCCCCCTACACCCCTCCCTCTCTCTGTAACCCCCTCCCCTCTACACCCCTCCCTCTCTCTGTAACCCCCTCCCCCCTACACCCCTCCCTCTCTCTGTAACCCCCTCCCCCCTACGCCCCTCCCTCTCTCTGTAACCCCCTCCCCCCTACACCCCTCCCTCTCTCTGTAGCCCCCTCCCCCCTACACCCCTCCCTCTCTCTGTAACCCCCTCCCCCCTACACCCCTCCCTCTCTCTGTAACCCCCTCCCCCCTATGCCCCTCCGTATCTCTGTAACCCCCTCCCCCCTACACCCCTCCCTCTCTCTGTAACCCCCTCCCCCCTATGCCCCTCCCTCTCTCTGTAACCCCTCCCCCCTACACCCCTCCCTCTCTCTGTAACCCCCTCCCCCCTACGCCCCTCCCTCTCTCTGTAACCCCTCCCCCCTACACCCCTCCCTATCTCTGTAATCTCCTCCCCCCTACACCCCTCCCTATCTCTCTAACCTCCCCCAGCCCTACAACCCTCCGAGATCTCTGCGCTCCTCCAATTCTGGCCTCTTGCACATCCCCGATTTCCTTCGCTCCACCATTGGCGGCCGTGCCTTCAGCTGCCTGGGCCCTAAGCTCTGGAATTCCCTCCCTAAACCTCTCCGCCTCTCTCTCCTCCTTTAAGTCACTCCTTAAAACCTGCCTCTTTGACCAAGCTTTTGGTCACCTGTCCTAATATCTCCTTATGTGGCTCGGTGTCAAATTTTATTTGCTCATTGCTCCTGTGAAGCTCCTTGGGACGTTTTATGACTTTAAAGGCACAAATTAAATGCAAGTTGTTGTTGCACAGTCAAACCCAGAGCGCCACATACCGCACCCAGAGCACCACATACCGCACCCAGAGCGCCACATACCGCACCCAGAGCACCACATACCGCACCCAGAGCACCACATACCACACCCAGAGCGCCACATACCGCACCCAGAGCACCACATACCGCACCCAGAGCGCCACATACCGCACCCAGAGCGCCACATACCACACCCAGAGCGCCACATACCGCACCCAGAGCACCACATACCACACCCAGAGCGCCACATACCGCACCCAGAGCACCACATACCGCACCCAGAGCACCACATACCGCACCCAGAGCACCACATACCACACCCAGAGCGCCACATACCGCACCCAGAGCGCCACATACCGCACCCAGAGCACCACATACCGCACCCAGAGCGCCACATACCGCACCCAGAGCACCACATACCGCACCCAGAGCACCACACACCACACCCAGAGCACCACATACCACACCCAGAGCGCCACATACCGCACCCAGAGCACCACATACCGCACCCAGAGCACCACACACCGCACCCAGAGCACCACATACCGCACCCAGAGCACCACATACCGCACCCAGAGCACCACATACCGCACCCAGAGCACCACATACCGCACCCAGAGCACCACATACCGCACCCAGAGCACCACATACCGCACCCAGAGCGCCACATACCGCACCCAGAGCGCCACATACCGCACCCAGAGCACCACATACCGCACCCAGAGCACCACATACCGCACCCAGAGCACCACATACCACACCCAGAGCGCCATATACCGCACCCAGAGCACCACTTACCGCACCCAGAGCACCACATACCGCACCCAGAGCACCACATACCGCACCCAGAGCACCACATACCGCACCCAGAGCACCACATACCGCACCCAGAGCACCACATACCGCACCCAGAGCGCCACATACCGCACCCAGAGCACCACATACCGCACCCAGAGCGCCACACTCAGCACCCAGAGCACCACATACCGCACCCAGAGCACCACATACCGCACCCAGAGCACCACATACCGCACCCAGAGCACCACATACCGCACCCAGAGCGCCGAGCAACCGCACCCAGAGCACCACATACCGCACCCAGACCACCACATACCGCACCCAGAGCACCACACTCAGCACCCAGAGCGCCACATACCGCACCCAGAGCGCCACATACCGCACCCAGAGCACCACATACCGCACCCAGAGCACCACATACCGCACCCAGAGCACCACACTCAGCACCCAGAGCACCACATACCGCACCCAGAGCACCACATACCGCACCCAGAGCACCACATACCGCACCCAGACCACCACATACCGCACCCAGACCACCACATACCGCACCCAGAGCACCACACTCAGCACCCAGAGCACCACATACCGCACCCAGAGCGCCGAGAAACCGCACCCAGAGCGCCACATACCGCACCCAGAGCGCCGAGCAACCGCACCCAGAGCACCACATACCACAACCAGAGCGCCGAGCAACCGCACCCAGAGCACCACATACCGCACCCAGAGCACCACATACCGCACCCAGAGCACCACATACCGCACCCAGAGCACCACACTCAGCACCCAGAGCACCACATACCGCACCCAGAGCACCACATACCGCACCCAGAGCACCACATACCGCACCCAGAGCACCACATACCGCACCCAGAGCACCACATACCGCACCCAGAGCGCCACATACCGCACCCAGAGCACCACATACCGCACCCAGAGCGCCACATACCGCACCCAGAGCACCACATACCGCACCCAGAGCGCCACATACCGCACCCAGAGCACCACATACCGCACCCAGAGCGCCACATACCGCACCCAGAGCGCCGAGCAACCGCACCCAGAGCACCACATACCGCACCCAGAGCACCACATACCGCACCCAGAGCACCACATACCGCACCCAGAGCACCACATACCGCACCCAGAGCGCCACATACCGCACCCAGAGCACCACACTCAGCACCCAGAGCACCACATACCGCACCCAGAGCGCCACATACCGCACCCAGAGCACCACATACCGCACCCAGAGCACCACATACCGCACCCAGAGCACCACATACCGCACCCAGAGCACCACATACCGCACCCAGAGCACCACATACCGCACCCAGAGCGCCGAGCAAACCGCACCCAGAGCACCACATACCGCACCCAGAGCACCACATACCGCACCCAGAGCACCACATACCGCACCCAGAGCACCACATACCGCACCCAGAGCACCACATACCGCACCCAGAGCACCACATACCGCACCCAGAGCACCACATACCGCACCCAGAGCGCCACATACCGCACCCAGAGCACCACATACCGCACCCAGAGCACCACATACCGCACCCAGAGCGCCACATACCGCACCCAGAGCACCACATACCGCACCCAGAGCACCACATACCGCACCCAGAGCGCCACATACCGCACCCAGAGCGCCACATACCGCACCCAGAGCACCACATACCGCACCCAGAGCACCACATACCGCACCCAGAGCGCTACATACCGCACCCAGAGCACCACATACCGCACCCAGAGCACCACATACCGCACCCAGAGCACCACATACCGCACCCAGAGCACTATAGAATATGGAGGCACTGGAGAAGGTGCAAAAAAGATTTACAAGGATGATACTGAGGTATTTAAAATGATAAAGTGATTTGATAGGTTGGAATGAGAGAAACTATTTCCTCTGGAGGGCGAGTCGAGAACAAGGGAGCGTAATCTTAAAATCTGGAGTGAAATCAGGAGGCACTTTTTCACACAAAGGGTATCAGAAATCTGGAACTCTCTCCCCCAAAAGACTGTGGATACTGGGGGTCAGTTGGAGCTTTCAATACTGAGATCGACAGATTTTTGTTGGGTATCGAGGGATATGGAGCAAAGGCGGGAAAATGGGATTGAGGTTCAGATCGGCCGTAATTGAACGCAGGCTCGAGGGGCTGAGTGACCTTCTGCCTGATCCTGTTCCCACACCCTGATTACCCGGAGTGTACTTTTACCCAGTTTATCCTTTCGTGGACCTGCCAGTTCTTTGACTTTCCTTCTACTCTTTACAGATTGTCGAACTTTTCCTGCTCCCCCCACGCCCCTCCCTTTTTCTAATCCCTCCTGTATTCCCAGTTGCTTTCTGACTGATTCCTAAACTTGCTTATTTCTGTTTCTTACACCTTTGGAAATATTTTTGTTTGATTTTCCTGCTCCTCTGACCTCATCTCCCCCCCGCCCCCCCTCCCCCCCGAGCCCTAGGTCTCGCTCCACTTCTCCATTCAAACAGAACATTCCCTCTTTCCCCATCCTCTGTAACGGCCCTACACATATTACATGTTCCTCCTGTTCCTCTATTTTTGGAGTGCGTTTCCCAAACAATATTGCCTCAGATTGACAAATGGCATCAAACTTTTGGCCAATAGAAACCCAGCTCCAGCAGCATGTGACCAGTTGTACACTGACCCCTCTCTAAACCTCGGTGATATAAACTCGGATCAAACCCGGACTCTCAGCTCCTGGGAAGATTCTGCGGAAGGTGAGGAACTTTTCCTGATCTCTGTTTTTGTCGTCTGAGAGTGTGGTCTGGGGGTCGGGGAGTGGGTCCGTGCTGGGAATTTACCCCAACACTCCTGCTCCAGTATGGATGAGAACAAAGGCTGCAGGGAGGATGGGCAAAGTGACCACGGCACCGTGGTACAGGAGGCCATTCGAGTGGGGGGGAGTAAAAAGGAATGTGGTGGTGTTGGGGGACAGTATCGTCAGGGGGATAGACACTGTTCTCTGCAGCCACGACCGGGAGTCCCGAAGGCTGTGTTGCCTGCCCGGTGCCAGGGTGAAGGACAGCTCCTCACGACTGGAGAAGAACTTGGAGCATGAGGGGAGGATCCAGTTGTCACGGTCCACGGAGGGACCGACAGCATAGGTGGAACTAGGAATGAGGTTCTGGTGAGAGAGTTTGAGGAGCTCGGGTCTAAATTAAAAAGCTGAATCTCAAAGGTAATAATCTCTGGATTACCACCTGATCCACACGCAAATTGGCACAGGGAGAAACAGATCGGAGAGTTAAATGTGTGGATCAAAGAGTGGTGTGGGAGACAGGGGTTTCGATTCATGGGGCACTGGCACCAGTACTGGGGAAAGAGGGAGCTGTTCCACTGGGACGGGCTTCACTTAAACCGGGCTGGGATCAGCGTTCTGGCGAATCGAATAACTGGGGCTGTAGATAGAGATTTAAACTAAAAACGGGAGGGGGTCAGGTGGGGGGAAATTTAGAAATCGAATGAGAAAAGTTAAGACAACAGAGCAGTGTGGTGATTTGGGTAAAGATAAACAGAGAGTGGCAGGAAGGGACAAAGAGTTTAACGATAATAGAGCAACAACAAGTAAGGTCAAAGCAGGAAAAAATGGTAAAAAGTCAAAATTAAAGGCTCTTTATCTGAATGCACGGAGCATTCGTAACAAGAGAGAGGAATTAATGGCACAAATAGAGATAAATGGGTTTGGTCTAATAGTCATTACAGAGACATGGTTACAAAGTGACCAAGGTTGGGAACTAAATATTCCAGAGTTTTTTGAGGATGTATCTAGCAGGGTGGATAAAAGGGAACTAGTGGGCGTGGTATATTTGGATTTCCAAAAGGCACTCGATAAGGAGCCACATAAAAGTTGGGCATGGGTGGGCACCAACGGGCATGGGGACACCGATGGGCAGAGAGACACCGATGGGCATGGGGACACCGATGAGCATGGGGACACCAATGGGCATGGGGACATTGGTGGGCAGAGAGACACCGATGAGCATGGGGACACCAATGGACATGGGGACATTGATGGGCAGAGACACCGATGAGCATGGGGACACCGATGGGCACAGAGACACCGATGGGTATGGAGGTCATGGGGGGTGTGGGTAGTCGGTCATGGCGGACGGGGAGAGATCGGGGGTCATGGGGGAAGCGATCGGGTGTCAGTCACTGGGGGGGGGTCCGCGATTGTTGGGGGGGTCCATAATCGTTGGAGGGGTCCGTGATCATTGGGTGGGGTGGTCCGCATTTGATTGGGGGAGGGGGTCTGCGGTCATTGGGGGGTTCTGTGATCATTGGGGGTGGGATCCATGATCATTGGGAGCGGGGTCCATGATCATTAGGGGCGGGGTCCAAGCTCATTAGGGGCGGGGTCCAAGCTCATTAGGGGCGGGGTCCATGATCATTGGAGGCGGGGTCCATGATCATTGGGGGCGGGGTCCATGATCATTGGAGGCGGGTCCATGATCATTAGGGGCGGGGTCCATGATCATTGGAGGCGGGGTCCATGATCATTGAGGGGAGGGGCCCATGATTGCTGGGGGCGGGATCCATGATTGCGGGAGGCGGAGCCCGTGATCATTGGGGGGGGGGGGGGGGGTCCACAATCATTGGGGACGGGGTCCGCGTTCATTTGGGAAGGTTCCATGATTGTTTGGTGGGGGGGGGGGGTCTGTGATCATCGGGGGGGGGGTCCGCGATTGTTGTAGGGGGTTGGCGGTCGCTGCATGTAGGCTTATTGGGCCTGGATGAAGCACTCCTGCTCCTCAGGGCCCACAAGCAGTGCTACAAAGGCACTGACCTGCAGTTTCGGGCCTTTTTTTTTCGTTCATGGGATGTGGGCGTCGCTGGCGAGGCCGGCATTTATTGACCATCCCTAATTGCCCTTGAGAAGGTGGTGGTGAGCCGCCTTCTTGAACCGCTGCAGTCCGTGTGGTGAAGGTTCTCCCACAGTGCTGTTAGGAAGGGAGTTCCAGGATTTTGACCCAGCGACGATGAAGGAACGGCGATATATTTCCAAGTCGGGATGGTGTGTGACTTGGAGGGGAACGTGCAGGTGGTGTTTTTCCCATGTGCCTGCTGCCCTTGTCCTTCTAGGTGGTAGAGGTCGTGGGTTTGGGAGGTGCTGTCGAAGAAGCCTTGGCGAGTTGCTGCAGTGCATCCTGTGGATGGTACACACTGCAGCCACAGTGCGCCGGTGGTGAAGGGAGTGAATGTTTAGGGTGGTGGATGGGGTGCCAATCAAGCGGGCTGCTTTGTCCTGGATGGTGTCGAGCTTCTTGAGTGTTGTTGGAGCTGCACTCATCCAGGCAAGTGGAGAGTGTTCCATCACACTCCTGACTTGTGCCTTGTAGATGGTGGAAAGGCTTTGGGGAGTCAGGATGTGAGTCACTCGCCGCAGAATACCCAGCCTCTGACCTGCTCTTGCAGCCACAGTATTTACATGGCTGGTCCAGTTAAGTTTCTGGTCAATGGTGACCCTCAGGACGTTGATGGTGGGGGATTCGGCAATGGTAATGCCGTTGAATGTCAGGGGGAGGTGGTTAGACTCTCTCTTGTTGGAGATGGTCATTGCCTGGCACTTGTCTGGCACGAAGGGTAGTAGGTCTGTGGAATTTGCTGCCCCAGGAAGCTACATCATTGAATAAATTTAAAACAGAAATCGACAGTTTCCTAGAAGTAAAGGGAATTAGGGGTTACGGGGAGCGGGCAGGAAATTGGACATGAATTTCGATTTGAGATTAGGATCAGATCAGCCATGATCTTATTGAATGGCGGAGCAGGCTCGAGGGGCCGATTGGCCTACTCCTGCTCCTATTTCTTATGTTCTTATGAATGTTACTTGCCACTTATCAGCCCAAGCCTGGATGTTGTCCAGGTCTTGCTGCATGCGGGCTCGGACTGCTTCATTATTTGAGGGGTTGCGAATGGAACTGAACACTGTGCAATCATCAGCGAACATCCCCATTTCTGACCTTATGATGGAGGGAAGGTCATTGATGAAGCAGCTGAAGATGGTTGGGCCGAGGACACTGCCCTGAGGAATTCCTGGAGCAATGCCCTGGGGCTGAGATGATTGGCCTCCAACAACCACTACCATCTTCCTTTGTGCTAGATATGACTCCAGCCACTGGAGAGTTTTCCCCCTGATTCCCATTGACATCAATTTTAGTCGGGCTCCTTGGTGCCACACTCGGTCAAATGCTGCCTTGATGTCAAGGGCAGTCACTCTCACCTCACCTCTGGAATTCAGTTCTTTTGTCCATGTTTGGACCAAGGCTATAATGAGGTCTGGAGCCGAGTGGTCCTGGCGGAACCCAAACCGAGCATCGGTGAGCAGGTTATTGGTGAGTAAGTGCTGCTTGATAGCACTGTCGACGACACCTTCCATCACTTTGCTGATGATTGAGAGTAGACTGATGGGGCGGTAATTGGCCGGATTGCATTTGTCCTCCTTTTTGTGGACAGGACATACCTGGGCAATTTTCCACATTGTTGGGTGGATGCCAGTGTTGTAGCTGTACTGGAACAGTTTGGCTCGAGGCGCAGCGAGTTCTGGAGCACAAGTCTTCAGCACTACAGCTGGGATGTTGTCGGGGCCCATAGCCTTTGCTGTATCCAGTGCACTCAGCCATTTCTTGATATCATGTGGAGTGAATCGAATTGGCTGAAGACTGGTTTCTGTGATGGTGGGGATATCGGGAGGAGGCCGAGATGGATCATCCACTCCGCACTTCTGGCTGAAGATGGTTGCAAACGCTTCAGCCTTGTCTTTTGCACTCACGTGCTGGACTCCGCCATCATTGAGGCTGGGGATGTTTACAGAGCCTCCTCCTCCCGTTAGTTGTTTAATTGTCCACCACCATTCACGACTGGATGTGGCAGGACTGCAGAGCTTTGATCTGATCCGTTGGTTGTGGAATCGCTTAGCTCTGCCTATAGCATGTTGCTTCCGCTGTTTAGCATGCATGTAGTCCTGAGTTGTCGCTTCACCAGGTTGGCACCTCATTTTTAGGTACGATTGGTGCTGCTCCTGGCATGCTCTTCTACACTCCTCATTGAACCAGGGTTGATCCCCTGGCTTGTTGGTAATGGTAGAGTGAGGAATATGCCGGGCCATGAGGTTACAGATTGTGCTGGAATACAATTCTGCTGCTGCTGATGGCCCACAGTGCCTCATGGATGCCCAGTTTTGAGCTGCTAGATCTGTTCTGAATCTATGCCATTTAGCACGGTGGTAGTGCCACACAACACGTTGGATGGTGTCCTCAGTGCGAAGACGGTACTTTGTCTCCACAAGGACTGTGTGGTGGTCACTCCTACCAATACTGTCACGGACAGATGCATTTGCGACAGGTAGATTGGTGAGGACGAGGTCAAGTAAGTTTTTCCCTCGTGTTGGTTCGCTCACCACCTGCCGCAGGCCCAGTCTGGCAGCTAAATCCTTCAGGACTCGGCCGGCTGTGGTGCTCCCGAGCCACTCTTGGTGATGGACATTGAAGTCCCCCACCCAGAGTACATTCTGTGCCCTTGCTACCCTCAGTGCTTGCTCCAACATGGAGGAGGACTGATTTTGGCACAAGTCCCTAGATGTTAGTGATGAGGATTTTGCAGGGTCGACTGGGCTTGGTTTGCCTTTGTCATGTCCGATGCCGGGTAGTCCATCCAGTTTTATTCTTATTATGACTTTTTTTAGCGAGATTGTACAACTGAGTGTCTTGCTAGGCCATTTCAGAGGGCAATTAAGAATCAACCACATTGCTGTGGGTCTGGAGTCACATGTCGGCCAGGCCGGGTGAGGACGGCAGGTTTCCTTCCCTGAAGGACATTAGTGAACCAGATGGGTTTTTACGACAATCCGGTCGTTTCATGGCCACCATTACTGATACTAGTATTTTAATTCCAGATTTTATTTATTTAATTGAATTTAAATTCCCCAGCTGCCGTGGCGGGATTTGAACTCATGACTCCGGATTATTAGTCCAGGCCTCTGGATTACGAGTCCAGTAAAATAACCGCCGTACCCGTGCCTTCTCCCCTCTTCTCACGGGGCGTGAAGGAGAAGGCACGGGAATCCCAGCCCCCCCTAAAATCGCAAAACCTTTCAAAATGGAGGCCCGCAGCCTCCTTGAAAGGTTTCAGTCACCAACCGCCCTCCTGGGAGCGGATTGGTCGCCCACCCCTCGTCCCGCCCGGTGAAAAAACCCACCCACTTTCACAGTTAAAATCCTGCTAAAAGAGTCTGCAAAGGGATATAGACAGGTTAAGTGAGTGGGCAAGAAGGTGGCAGATGGAGTATAATGTGGGGAAATGTGAGGTTATTCACTTTGGTAGGAAGAAAAGAAAAACAGAATGTTTTTTAACTGGTGAGAAACTATTAAATGTTGGTGTTCAGAGAGATTTGGGTGTCCTCGTACAAGAAACACAAGAAGTTAACATGCAGGTACAGCAAGCAATTAGGAAATCAAATGGCATGTTGGTCTTTATTGCAAGGGGGTTGGAGTACAAGAGTAAGGAAGTCTTATTATAATTGTACAGAGCATTGGTGAGACCACACCTGGAGTACTGTGTACAGTTTTGGTCTCCTTATCTAAGGAAGGATATACTTGCCTTAGAGGCGGTGCAACGAAGGTTCACTAGATTAATTCCTGGGATGAGAGGGTTGTCCTATGAGGAGAGATCGAGTAGACTGGGCCGATACTCTCTGGAGTTTAGAAGAATGAGAGATGATCTAATTGAAACATATAAGATTCTGAGTGGGCTTGACAGGGTAGATGCTGAGAGGCTGTTTCCCCTGGCTGGAGAGTCTAGAACTAGGGGGCATAGTCTCAGGATAAGGGGTCGGCCGTTTAAGACTGAGATGAGGAGAAATTTCTTCACTCAGAGGGTTGTGAATCTTTGGAATTCTCTACCCCAGAGGGCTGTGGATGCTCAGTCATTAAATATATTCAAATGTAAGGAGTCACACAACACCAGGTCACCTGACGAAGGAGGAAGCCTCTGAAAGCTTGTGATTTTAAATAAAGCTGTTGGACTATAACCTGGTGTTGTAAGACTCCTTACATTTGTCCACCCCAGTCCATCACCGGCATCTCCACATCATGAGTATATTCAAGGCTGAGATCGATAGATATTTAGAGTCTAGGGGAATTAAGGAATATGGGGATCGGGCGGGAAAGTGGAGTTGAGGTTGAAGATCAGCCATGATCTGATTGAATGGCGGAGGCGTATGGCCTACTCCTGCTCCAACTTCTTATGTCTTATGTCTTCCTCAAAGTGCACCTTCAATCTGTTTTAGGACTCACTGTCAGTAGGACAGGGACAGAATAGGGACCGATTACTACTGAGTTCCAGTGATGTGTGTGTGAAGTGAAATCAAGAGAAATCCCAGGGCAGTGATCTCTGCATGAAATGGGGAAGGTTGAGCTTCACTCTGTATCTAACCCTGTACCTGCTCTGGGAGTGTTTGATGGGACAGTGTAGAGGGAGCTTTACTCTGTATCTGACCCGTGCTGTACCTGCCCTGGGAGTGTTTGATGGGACAGTGTAGAGGGAGCTTTACTCTGTATCTGACCCGTGCTGTACCTGCCCTGGGAGTGTTTGATGGGACAGTGTAGAGGGAGCTTTACTCTGTATCTAACCCTGCACCTGCCCTGGGAGTGTTTGATGGGACAGTGCAGAGGGAGCTTTACTCTGTATCTAACCCTGTACCTGCCCTGGGAGTGTTTGATGGGACAGTGTAGAGGGAGCTTTACTCTGTATCTAACCCGTGCTGTACCTGCCCTGGGAGTGTTTGATGGGACAGTGTAGAGGGAGCTTTACTCTGTATCTGACCCGTGCTGTACCTGCCCTGGGAGTGTTTGATGGACAGTGTAGAGGGAGCTTTACTCTGTATCTAACCTGTGCTGTACCTGCCCTGGGAGTGTTTGATGGGACAGTGTAGAGGGAGATTTACTCTGTATCTGACCCGTGCTGTACCTGCCCTGGGAGTGTTTGATGGGACAGTGTAGAGGGAGCTTTACTCTGTATCTAACCCGTGCTGTACCTGCCCTGGGAGTGTTTGATGGGACAGTGTAGAGGGAGCTTTACTCTGTATCTAACCCTGTACCTGCCCTGGGGCTGTTTGATGGGACAGTGTAGAGGGAGCTTTACTCTGTATCTAACCCTGCACCTGCCCTGGGAGTGTTTGATGGGACAGTGCAGAGGGAGCTTTACTCTGTATCTAACCCTGTACCTGCCCTGGGAGTGTTTGATGGGACAGTGTAGAGGGAGCTTTACTCTGTATCTAACCCGTGCTGTACCTGCCCTGGGAGTGTTTGATGGGACAGTGTAGAGGGAGCTTTACTCTGTATCTAACCCTGCACCTGCCCTGGGAGTGTTTGATGGGACAGTGCAGAGGGAGCTTTACTCTGTATCTAACCCTGTACCTGCCCTGGGAGTGTTTGATGGGACAGTGTAGAGGGAGCTTTACTCTGTATCTAACCCGTGCTGTACCTGCCCTGGGAGTGTTTGATGGGACAGTGTAGAGGGAGCTTTACTCTGTATCTAACCCTGTACCTGCCCTGGGAGTGTTTGATGGGACAGTGTAGAGGGAGCTTTACTCTGTATCTAACCCGTGCTGTACCTGCCCTGGGAGTGTTTGATGGGACAGTGTAGAGGGAGCTTTACTCTGTATCTAACCCTGTACCTGCCCTGGGAGTGTTTGATGGGACAGTGTAGAGGGAGCTTTACTCTGTATCTGACCCGTGCTGTACCTGCCCTGGGAGTGTTTGATGGGACAGTGTAGAGGGAGCTTTACTCTGTATCTAACCCGTGCTGTACCTGCCCTGGGAGTGTTTGATGGGACAGTGTAGAGGGAGCTTTACTCTGTATCTAACCCTGTACCTGCCCTGGGAGTGTTTGATGGGACAGTGTAGAGGGAGCTTTACTCTGTATCTAACCCGTGCTGTACCTGCCCTGGGAGTGTTTGATGGGACAGTGTAGAGGGAGCTTTACTCTGTATCTAACCCTGTACCTGCCCTGGGAGTGTTTGATGGGACAGTGTAGAGGGAGCTTTACTCTGTATCTGACCCGTGCTGTACCTGCCCTGGGAGTGTTTGATGGGACAGTGTAGAGGGAGCTTTACTCTGTATCTGACCCGTGCTGTACCTGCCCTGAGAACTCACTACACTATCGGGCAAGAAACACCTGCTGATTTTATTGGCCATGAGCTGTCGTCCCACCATTCCTGTGGTTTTGAAATCATCCATCGAACTGCTTCCAATCCCTTCATCATTTGAAATAATATCAGTCATTTCCTCTCAAGCCTGCGTTTCTCCAATTTAAACAGTTTGATGTCCCCAGCTCTTGGAGCCTATCCTCATAACCAAGGGCTCTCAGATTTGCTGAGTTCTTGATTTCTCTCCTCTGTAATTTCTCCAAATCATTGAGATTACAAACTGGTCACATTCCGAAGTTGCTCCCTCGACAACAAGGTGACATTTTGGAAAATCGCCAGTCACTTTTCCAATTTATCAGAGTTCTTTGAGGAAGTAACAAGCAATGTGGATAAAGGGGATCCTGTGGATGTGGTGTACTTGGATTTCCAGAAGGCTTTTGACAAGATGCCACATCAAAGGCTACTGCACAAAATAAGAGCTCATGGTGTAGGGGGTAACATATTAGCATGGATAAAGGATTGGTTAGCTAACAGGAAACAGAGAGTAGGCATAAATGGGTCATGTTCAGGTGGGCAAGATGTAACGAGTGGAGTGCCACAGGGATCAGTGCTAGGGCCTCAACTATTTACAATCTATATCAATGACTGGGATGAAGGGACTGAATGTATGGTTGCTAAATTTGCTGATGACACAAAGGTCGGTGGGAAAGTAAGTTGTGAAGAGGACATAAGGAGTCTGCAAAGGGATAGAGATAGGTTAAGTGAGTGGGCAAAAATTTGGCAGATGGAGTATAATGTGGGAAAATGTGAACTTGTCCAGTTTGGCAGGAGGGATAGAAAAGCAATATATTATTTAAATGGAGAGAGATTGCAGAACTCTGAGGTACAGAGGGATCTGGGTGTCCGAGTACATAAATCACTAAAAGTTAGTATGCAGGTACAGCAAGTGATTAGGAAGGCAAATGGAATGTTGTCATTTATTGCAAAGGGAATGGAATATAAAAGTAGAGATGTTTTGCTCCAGTTGTACAGGGCATTGGTGAGACCACATCTAGAATAGTGTGTGCAGTTTTGGTCTCCTTATTTAAGAAAGGACATAATTGCTTTGGAGGCGGTTCAGAGAAGGTTCACTCGACTGATTCCTGGGATGAGGGGGTTATCTTATGAGGAAAGGTTGGACAAGTTGGGCCTGTATACACTGGAGTTTAGAAGAATGAGAGGTGATCTTATTGAAACATATAAGATCCTGAGGGGACTGGAAGGGGTAGATGCTGAGGGGATGTTTCCCCTTGTGAGAGAGACTCAAACTAGGGGCCACAGTTTAAAAATAAGGGGTCTCCCATTTAAGACGGAGATGAGGAGAAATTTTTTCTCTCAGAGGGTGGTGAGTCTGTGGAACTCCCTTCCCCAGAGAGCGGGGGAGGCGGGGTCATTGAATATTTTTAAGGCGGAGTTTGATAGATTCCAGATTAACAAGGGAGTCAAAGGTTATAGTAGGTAGACTGGAAAGTAGGGTTGAGGTCACAATCAGATCAGCCGTGATCTTATCAAATGGCAGAGCAGGCTCGAGGGGCCGAATGGCCGACTCCTGCTCTTAACTCGTATGTTCGTATGTTTGTATGTATGTTCGTATGTTTGTATGTATGTTCGCATATTTGTATGTTTGTATGTATGTTCGTATGTTTGTATGTATGTATGTTCGTATGTTTGTATGTATGTTCCTATGTTTGTATGTATGTTTGTATGTATGTATGTATGTTCGTATGTTTGTATGTATGTTCGTATGTTTGTATGTTTGTAGATATGTTCGTGTGCTCACTCCTGAATTTCCAATCAGTGTTCTCGGTGAGTGGAAGCCTGACACTGTAGAATAATCCAAAATAGTCCAATTATGGACCACCTCGAGATTATACAGATTAAGTGTTGTGTACACGATGGTACCAAGGATCTCACCCAGTCAACCCTCCCCACCCAGAGTCAACCCTCCTACCCAGAGTCAACCCTCCTACCCAGAGTCAACCCTCCTACCCAGAGTCAAACCCCCCACCCAGAGTCAACCCTCCTACCCAGAGTCAAACCCCCCACCCAGAGTCAATCTCCCCACCCAGAGTCAACCCTCCTACCCAGAGTCAACCCTCCTACCCAGAGTCAATCCCCCCACCCAGAGTCAACCCTCCTACCCAGAGTCAAACCCCCCACCCAGAGTCAATCTCCCCACCCAGAGTCAACCCTCCTACCCAGAGTCAAACCCCCCCACCCAGAGTCAATCCCCCCACCCAGAGTCAATCTCCCCACCCAGAGTCAACCCTCCTACCCAGAGTCAAACCCCCCCACCCAGAGTCAATCTCCCCACCCAGAGTCAACCCTCCTACCCAGAGTCAAACCCCCCACCCAGAGTCAATCTCCCCACCCAGAGTCAACCCTCCTACCCAGAGTCAAACCCCCCCACCCAGAGTCAATCCCCCCACCCAGAGTCAATCTCCCCACCCAGAGTCAACCCTCCTACCCAGAGTCAAACCCCCCCACCCAGAGTCAATCTCCCCACCCAGAGTCAACCCTCCTACCCAGAGTCAAACCCCCCCACCCAGAGTCAATCCCCCCCCCAGAGTCAATCTCCCCACCCAGAGTCAACCCTCCTACCCAGAGTCAATCCCCCCACCCAGAGTCAATCCCCCCACCCAGAGTCAATCCCCCCACCCAGAGTCAATCCCCCCCACCCAGAGTCAATCTCCCCCACCCAGAGTCAATCCCCCCACCCAGAGTCAATCCCCCCCACCCAGAGTCAATCTCCCCCACCCAGAGTCAATCCCCCCACCCAGAGTCAACCCTCCTACCCAGAGTCAATCCCCCCACCCAGAGTCAATCCCCCCACCCAGAGTCAATCCCCCCCACCCAGAGTCAATCCCCCCACCCAGAGTCAACCCTCCTACCCAGAGTCAATCCCCCCACCCAGAGTCAATCCCCCCCCCAGAGTCAATCCCCCCACCCAGAGTCAATCCCCCCCACCCAGAGTCAATCCCCCCACCCAGAGTCAAACCCCCCCCCAGAGTCAAACCCCCCCACCCAGAGTCAATCCCCCCCACCCAGAGTCAATCCCCCCCACCCAGAGTCAAACCCCCCCACCCAGAGTCAATCCCCCCCCCAGAGTCAATCCCCCCCCCAGAGTCAACCCTCCTACCCAGAGTCAATCCCCCCCACCCAGAGTCAATCCCCCCCACCCAGAGTCAATCTCCCCCACCCAGAGTCAAACCCCCCCACCCAGAGTCAATCCCCCCCACCCAGAGTCAATCCCCCCCACCCAGAGTCAAACCCCCCCACCCAGAGTCAATCCCCCCACCCAGAGTCAATCCCCCCACCCAGAGTCAATCCTCCTACCCAGAGTCAATCTCCCCACCCAGAGTCAATCCCCCCACCCAGAGTCAATCCCCCCACCCAGAGTCAAACCCCCCACCCAGAGTCAATCCCCCCCACCCAGAGTCAATCCCCCCACCCAGAGTCAATCCCCCCCACCCAGAGTCAAACCCCCCCACCCAGAGTCAATCCCCCCCACCCAGAGTCAATCCCCCCCACCCAGAGTCAATCCCCCCACCCAGAGTCAATCCCCCCACCCAGAGTCAATCCCCCCACCCAGAGTCAATCCTCCTACCCAGAGTCAATCTCCCCACCCAGAGTCAATCCCCCCACCCAGAGTCAATCCCCCCACCCAGAGTCAATCCCCCCACCCAGAGTCAAACCCCCCACCCAGAGTCAATCCCCCCCACCCAGAGTCAATCCCCCCACCCAGAGTCAATCCCCCCACCCAGAGTCAATCCCCCCACCCAGAGTCAAACCCCCCACCCAGAGTCAATCCCCCCCACCCAGAGTCAATCCCCCCACCCAGAGTCAATCCCCCCACCCAGAGTCAATCTCCCCCCAGAGGGAGTCTTACCCCCCCTCACCCAGAGTCAACTGTTTCCAAGTGAGGAGGCAAAACACAGAGGAGAGCCTCCCGAACAGGACAGAACAATCAAATGGCACAAATCTCCCCATAAATATGAATCAAAGCTTTATTAATATCTGTAAGGGACACTGGCCGTCCCTCGCAACATCACACCTGCCCTTTCTCAGTGTGATTAATATTTCCTTGTCTTTGTGTCTTTCCTATAGCATGAAATCCCATTATATCCTGGTGTTGGCCTGTCTCTGGGGATTCGCTAATGCTCATCACTCAACAGGTAAGAAATTAACGTGTGTCAGTTACTCATCGTTACAAACATGGCCGGGAAAAGTATGAAGGAGCTGACTCAGATTCAGTCAGTGTTTGATTCCCATTCACACGGGTTATTAGTGCAGACTGGTACGGGTCAGACTGGGTTAATGGTCAGGGGCTGAGACCAGGTACAGCCTGTGTTGGATTACACTGTCCCTGGACCTGCACTGACAGACTGACCAATACCTGAGCACAAACAGTCACAGATCTGAGGAGACCTGCCCCTGTCTGCCTCTGCCCCTGTCTGCCTCTCCCCATGTCTGCCTCTGCTCTCTGTCTGCCTCTCCCCCTGTCTGCCTCTCCCCCCTGTCTGCCTCTGCCCTCTGTCTGCCTCTGCCCCCTGTCTGCCTCTGCCCCCTGTCTGCCTCTCCCCCTGTCTGCCTCTGCCCCCTGTCTGCCTCTGCCCCCTGTCTGCCTCTGCCCTCTGTCTGCCTCTGCCCCCTGTCTGCCTCTCCCCCTGTCTGCCTCTGCCCTCTGTCTGCCTCTCCCCCTGTCTGCCTCTGCCCCCTGTCTGCCTCTCCCCCTGTCTGCCTCTCCCCCTGTCTGCCTCTGCCCTCTGTCTGCCTCTGCCCCCTGTCTGCCTCTCCCCCTGTCTGCCTCTCCCCCTGTCTGCCTCTGCCCTCTGTTTGCCTCTGCCCTCTGTCTGCCTCTGCCCCCTGTCTGCCTCTGCCCCTGTCTGCCTCTCCCCCTGTCTGCCTCTGCCCCTGTCTGCCTCTGCCCTCTGTCTGCCTCTGCCCCCTGTCTGCCTCTGCCCCCTGTCTGCCTCTGCCCCCCTCTCCCCCTGTCTGCCTCTCCCCCTGTCTGCCTCTCCCCCTGTCTGCCTCTGCCCTCTGTTTGCCTCTGCCCCCTGTCTGCCTCTGCCCCCTGTCTGCCTCTGCCCCCTGTCTGCCTCTCCCCCTGTCTGCCTCTGCCCCCTGTCTGCCTCTCCCCCTGTCTGCCTCTCCCCCTGCCTATGATCATACCACTAGTCACATGTCCCCAGACTGAACCCCATCCGTTAACTACAACTTTTTGAATTGGAGCCAATTCCGAATCCAGCATTTCAAGTTTCTACTGACACCACGAGATTTGATCTTGTGAAGGACCCCAGTGTGAGGAACCCTATCAAAGGCTTTCTCTAAGTCCAGGTGGACAAAGTCTACTCGATTTGCCTCATCCACCACCCTAGTGTCTGCCCCAAAAAATCGATTGAATTTATTCAGCACGGCCTATTTTTTCGGAAGCCGTGTTGTGAATTTTTAGTGCCTCCTTCCCTTGCCCAGTGATCTGAAAGGGGCATCGCATACCGTCCCTTTCAGCATCTTCCCAATAATTGATGTCCGGCCGATAGGCCCATAGTCCCCTGGCTCTGATTTGTCCCCGTTTTGAAAATAGGAGCTCCTTGAGCGAAGGGAACGATCCCCGACTCTATTGAACTGTTGAAGATATGGACAAGGGGCCCACAGAACACCTGTCCCATCTCTTTAATCACCTTTGGATGGATATTATCCAGAACTGGAGCCCGATCAATTTTGAGCTTTCCTAATCTAAATGTGCTTGTGTCTGCGAGCCCCCCTCCCTCTGGCATGTGCCCCCACTCTCTCTCTCCACATACCCCCCCGCTCTCTGCAAACCCCCCTCTCTCTCCCCGAGCCCCCTCTCTCTGGCGTGTGCCCCCTCTCTCTCTGCGAGCCCCTCTCTCTCCGCGTGCCCCCCTCTCTCTGCAAACCCCCTCTCTCTCCCCGAGCCCCCTCTCTCTACGCGTGTCCCCCTCTCTATTTGCGTGCCCCCCTCTCTCTACGCATGCCCCCTCTCTCTCTACGCGTGCCCCCCTCTCTCTCCCTGAGCCCCCTCTCTCTCTACGCGTGCCCCCCTCTCTCTCTACGCGTGCCCCCCTCTCTCTCCCTGAGCCCCCCCTCTCCGCGTGCCCCCCTCTCTCTACGCGTGCCCCCCTCTCTCTTCGCGTGCCCCCCTCTCTCTACGCATGCCCCCTCTCTCTCTACGCGTGCCCCCTCTCTCTCTACGCGTGCCCCCCTCTCTCTTCGCGTGCCCCCTCTCTCTCCACGCGTGCCCCCTCTCTCTCTACGCGTGCCCCCCTCTCTCTTCGCGTGCCCCCTCTCTCTCTACGCGTGCCCCCCTCTCTCTTCGCGTGCCCCCTCTCTCTCTACGCGTGCCCCTCTCTCTTCGCGTGCCCCCCTCTCTCTACGCGTGCCCCCCTCTCTCTACGCGTGCCCCCTCTCTCTCTACGCGTGCCCCCTCTCTCTCTACGCGTGCCCCCCTCTCTCTCTACGCATGCCCCCCTCTCTCTACGCGTGCCCCCCTCTCTCTCTACGCGTGCCCCCCTCTCTCTCTACGCATGCCCCCTCTCTCTCTACGCGTGCCCCCCTCTCTCTTCGCGTGCCCCCCTCTCTCTTCGCGTGCCCCCCTCTCTCTTCGCGTGCCCCCCTCTCTCTACGCGTGCCCCCCTCTCTCTTCGCGTGCCCCCCTCTCTCTTCGCGTGCCCCCCTCTCTCTACGCGTGCCCCCTCTCTCTCTACGCGTGCCCCCTCTCTCTCTACGCGTGCCCCGTCTCTCCATGTGCCCCCTCTCGCTCCGCGCACCCCCTCTCTCTCTGTGTACCCCCCTCTCTCTCCGCGAGCCCCTGTCTCTCTCTCTCCCTAAGACCCCCCTCTCTCCGCGAGCCCCCCTCTCTCTCTCTCCCCGCACGCCCCCCTCTCTCTGTGTGCCCCCCTCTCTTTCTTGCGAGCCCTCTCTCTCTCCCTGAGCCCCCCCCTCTCTCCGTGAGCCCCCCTCTCTGCAAGCCCACCCTCTCTCTCCGCGCACCCCCTTCTCTCTGTGTTCCCCCCCCACTCTCCGCGAGCCCCCATCTCTCTCTCTCCGCGAGCCCCCGTCTCTCTCACTAGCAAGCCCCCCTCTCTCTCTCCGCGAGCACCCCTCTCTCTCTCCCTCTCTCCGAGCCCCGCCCCTCTCTCCGCGAGCCCCCATCTCTCTCTCTAGCGAGCCCCCTCTCTCTCTCTCTCTCTGTGCCCCCCTCTCTCTCCCTGAGCCCCCCCTCTCTCCGCGAGCCCCCGTCTCTCTCTCTCTAAAGAGCCCCCTCTCTCTCTCTCTGTGTGCCCCCCTCTCTCTCCCTGAGCTCCCCCCTCTCTCCGCGAGCCCCCGTCTCTCTCTCTAAAGAGCCCCCTCTCTCTCTCTCTGTGTGCCCCCCTCTCTCTCCCTGAGCTCCCCCCTCTCTCCGCGAGCCCCCGTCTCTCTCTCTAAAGAGCCCCCTCTCTCTCTCTCTCTCTGTGCCCCCCTCTCTCTCCCCGAGCCCCCCCCCTCTCTCCGCCTGATGGGACACTGACACAGACCTTTTGACAAAGTTGAGTAAAAGATAAAGCTTTAACCAAGTTCCACCCTCCTGATTTCAGGCAATCTGGCAGCGACCATTCGTGCCACCCAGTCCAGCATCCTGGATTTTCTCGGATCTCCCCGGAATGCCATTGATGGAAATGCAGACAGTTCTTACAAGATGGGATCGTGCAGCAGCACAGCAATGCAATCGCGACCGTGGTGGAAAATTGATTTTTTCTACCATTACCGAGTCTATGTCGTAAAAATCACCGCCAGCAGTGACGGCAGTGATGCAAACACCCTGAACGGAGCAGAAATCCGCATCGGAGACTCACCGGAACACAACGGCGCCAATAACGCCCTGTAATATACAACCCCTTGTAATATACACCCCCTGTAATATACAACCCCTTGTAATATACACCCCCTGTAATATACAACCCCTTGTAATATACACCCCTTGTAATATACACCCCCTGTAATATACAACCCCTTGTAATATACACCCCTTGTAATATACATCACCCTGTAATATACACACCCTGTAATATACAACACCCTGTAATATACACCCCCTGTAATATACAACCCCTTGTAATATACACCCCCTGTAATATACAACCCCTTGTAATATACACCCCTTGTAATATACACCCCCTGTAATATACAACCCCTTGTAATATACACCCCTTGTAATATACACCCCTTGTAATATACATCACCCTGTAATATACACACCCTGTAATATACAACACCCTGTAATATACACCCCCTGTAATATACAACCCCTTGTAATATACACCCCCTGTAATATACAACCCCTTGTAATATACACCCCTTGTAATATACACCCCCTGTAATATACAACCCCTTGTAATATACACCCCTTGTAATATACACCCCTTGTAATATACATCACCCTGTAATATACACACCCTGTAATAGACAACACCCTGTAATATACACCCCCTGTAATATACACCCCTTGTAATATACACCCCTTGTAATATACATCACCCTGTAATATACACACCCTGTAATATACAACACCCTGTAATATACACCCCCTGTAATATACACCCCCTTTTAATATACACCCCCTGTAATATACACCCCCTGTAATATAAAACACCCTGTAATATACACCCCCTGTAATATACACCCCCTGTAATATACACCCCCTGTAATATAAAACACCCTGTAATATACACCCTCTTGTAATATACACCCCCTGTAACATACACCCTCCTGTAATATGCAACACCCTGTAACGTACACCTCCTTGCTTCATCAATGACCTTCCCTCCATCATAAGGTCAGAAATGGGGATGTTCGCTGATGATTGCACAGTGTTCAGTTCCATTCGCAACCCCTCAGATAATGAAGCAGTCCAAGCCCGCATGCAGCAAGACCTGGACAACATCCAGGCTTGGGCTGATAAGTGGCAAGTAACATTCGCGCCAGATAAGTGCCAGGCAATGACCATCTCCAACAAGAGAGAGTCTAACCACCTCCCCTTGACATTCAACGGCATTATCATCGCCGAATTCCCCCACCATCAACATCCTGGGGGTCACCATTGACCAGAAACTTAACTGGACCAGCCATATAAATACTGTGGCTACAAGAGCAGGTCAGAGGCTGGGTATTCTGCGGCGAGTGACTCCCCTCCTGACTCCCCAAAGCCTTTCCACCATCTACAAGGCACAAGTCAGGAGTGTGATGGAATACTCTCCACTGGCCTGGATGAGTGCAGCTCCAACAACACTCAAGAAGCTCGACACCATTCAGGACAAGGCAGCCTGCTTGATTGGCACCCCATCCACCACCCTAAACATTCACTCCCTTCACCACCGGCGCACAGTGGCTGCAGTGTGCACCATCCACAGGATGCACTGCAGCAACTCGCCAAGGCTTCTTCGACAGCACCTCCCAAACCCACGACCTCTACCACCTAGAAGGACAAGAGCAGCAGGCACATGGGAACAACACCACCTGCACGTTCCCCTCCAAGTCACACACCATCCTGACTTGGAAATATATCGCCGTTCCTTCATTGTCGCTGGGTCAAAATCCTGGAACTCCCTTCCTAACAGCACTGTGGGAGAACCTTCACCACACGGACTGCAGCGGTTCAAGAAGGCGGCTCACCACCACCTTCTCAAGGGCAATTAGGGATGGGCAATAAATGCCGGCCTCACCAGCAATGCCCACATCCCATGAACGAATATAAGAAAAAACACCCCCTTGTAATATACACCCCCTGTAACGTACACCCTGTAATTTAAAAC
This sequence comes from Heptranchias perlo, assembly GCF_035084215.1. Classification (NCBI taxonomy): domain Eukaryota; kingdom Metazoa; phylum Chordata; class Chondrichthyes; order Hexanchiformes; family Hexanchidae; genus Heptranchias; species Heptranchias perlo. Next base: position 171,410,853 of record NC_090326.1, on the reverse strand, counting down.
CCAATAATAAACACCACCCTCTGTAATATACAAACAATAATATACAACCTCTGATGTACTATCCAATAATATACACCCCCCTGTAATGTACACACTCTTCTGTAACGTACACCCCCCCCTGTAATATACACACCCCCGTAACGTACACACACCCCCGTAATGTACATACACCCTTGTAACGTACACACACCCCCGTAACGTACACACACCCCCGTAATGTACATACACCCTTGTAACGTACACACCCCGTGTAACATACACACCCCTCAGTAACGTACAATATCCTGTAATTTAAAACCCAATAATATACAACCTCTGATGTACTACCCAATAATATACAAGCTGTGTGATATATAACCTATCGAATGTGTTAGATTCAGTTGTCTCCTTGCTGTGGACAGATTCCCTCCTTATTCTCACTCTGTCTCTTACAGCTGTGCAAAAATCACATCCATGTCTCCGGGACAGACTAAGCTCTTTTACTGTGCGCCACTCGGAGTGCACGGTCGTTTTATGAGCATCATCGTCCCAGAGCGTTCGGGACGCCTGGCGCTGTGTGAGGTGGAGGCCTATGGAGCCCACGAGCCCCACTGAGCAGCAGATGTCCTATCCTCACTGTGAGTATTAATCCTGAGTCTCTGTCCCCATTCATGATGCCAGCTCACTCCATCTCCATTCATTCACTCTCTCAGCTCCTGAGATCACTCCCAGGGTTCAGCGGGTCAAGGGTCAGGGCTCTGGGGCCAAATGGCAGAGAGTTGCTCATCCCAGGAACTGAGAGATTACAGAATTTATTGATGAAATTCTCTTTGTATCAGCAGCCCGGGGCGGAGATGGTATTAACACTAAGGGTGTGAAGAGAGATGGGCGTCTTAGGCCCACTCGGGTTTAAGGTTATAAAAAGGGTTGCAGTAGATGGTCCTTATCACATTGAAAGATGTGCAAGTTCTTCACACTGTCAATCACATTTACTATATTACAGCAGAACAGACCCTGCACTGGAGAGTCAGCCTAGATTCCATACTCCTCTCCTGGAGTGGGGCTTAAGAACATTAGAAATAGGAGCAGGAGCAGGAGAAGGCCATTCAGCCCCTCGAGCCTGCTCTGCTGTTCAATCAGATCATGGCTGATCTTCAACCTCAACTCCACTTTCCCGCCCGATCCCCATATCCCTTTGATTCCACCAGAGTCCAAAAATCTATCGATCTCAGCCTTGAATATATTCAACAACTGAGCATCCACAGCCCTCTGGGGTAGAGAATTCCAAAGATTCACAACCCCCTGAGTGAAGAAATTCCTCCTCATCTCAGTTTTAAATGGTCGACCCCTTATCCTGAGACTATGCCCTGTAATTCTGGACTCTCCAGCCAGGGGAAACAATCTCTCAGCATCTACCCTGTGAAGCCCCACAGAATCTTATCTTTTTCAATGAGATCACCTCTCATTCTTCTAAACTCATTCTGTCCTCAGAGGACAACCCTCTCATCCCAGGAATTAATCTAGTGATCCTTCGTTGCACCGCCTCTAAGGCAAGTATATCCTTCCTTGGATAAGGAGACCAAAACTGTACACAGTACTCCAGGTGAGGTCTCACTAAAGCCCTGTACAATTGCAGCAAGACTTCCTTACTCTTGTACTCCAATCCCCTTGCAATAAAGGCCAACATGGACTCTAGGGGAATCAAGGGAGATGGGGATTGGGCAGGAAAGTGGAGTTGAGGTCGAAGATCAGCCATGATCTGATTGAATGGTGGAGCAGGCTCGAGGGGCCGAATGGCCTACTCCTGCTCCTATTTCTTATACTCTTATAACATACAATTTGCTTTCCTAATTTCCTGCTGTACCTGCATGTTAACTTTTTGTATTTCTTGTACGAGGACACCCAAATCTCTCTGAACACCAACATTTTATAATTCCTCACCATTTAAAAAATACTCTGTTTTTCTATTCTTCCTACCAAAATGAATAACCTCACATTTCCCCACATTATACTCCATCTGCCACCTTCTTGCCCACTCACTTGACCTGTCTTGTGATTTAGACAAGTTGGGTGAGTGGGCAAGAACATGGCAGATGCAGTATAATGTGGATAAATGTGAGGTTATCCACTTTGGTTGTAAAAACAAAAAGATAGATTATTATCTGAATGGTGATAGATTGGGAAAAGGGGAGGTGCAACGAGACCTGGGTGTCCTTGTACACCAGTCGCTGAAAGCGAGCATTCAGGTGCGGCAAGCAGTTAGGAAGGCGAATGGTATGTTGGCCTTCATTGCAAGAGGATTTGAGTACAGGAGCAGGGATGTCTTACTGCAGTTATACAGGGCCTTGGTGAGACCACATCTGGAGTATTATGTGCAGTTTTGGTCTCCTTATTTGAGGAAGGATGTCCTTGCCATGGAGGGAGTGCAACGAAGGTTTACCAGACTGATCCCTAGGATGGCAGGACTGACGTATGAGGAGAGATTGGGTCGACTGGGCCTATATTCACTGGAGTTTAGAAGAATGAGAGGTGATCTCATCAAAACATATAAAATTCTAACAGGACTAGACAGACTGGATGCAGGGAGGATGTTCCCGATGGCTGGGGAGTCCAGAACCAGGGGTCACAGTCTCAGGATACGGGGTATGCCATTTAGAACCGAGATGAGGAGACATTTCTTCACTCAGAGGGTGGTGAACCTGTGGAATTCTCTACCACAGAAGGCAGTGGAGGCCAAGTCATTAGATGTATTCAAGAAGGAGATAGATATATTTCTTAATGCTAAAGGGATCAAGGGATATGGGGAAAAAGTGGGAACAGGGTACTGAGTTAGACGATCAGCCATGATCATTTTGAATGGGGGAGCAGGCCCGAAGGGCCGAATGGCCTACTCTTGCTCCTATTTTCTATGTTTCTATCCCTTTGCAGACTCTTTGTGTCCTCCTCACAGCTTACTTTCCCACCTAGCTTTGTATCGTCAGCAAACTTGGATACATTACACTCGGTCCCTTCATCTAAGTCATTAATATAGATTGTAAATAGCTGAGGCCCAAGCACTGATCCTTGCGGCACCCCACTAGTTACAGCCTGACAACCTGAGAATGACCCGTTTATCCCGACTCTCTGTTTTCTGTCCGTTAACCAATCCTCTATCCACAATCCCTCTGATTAAGTGCGTGTTCCACTGAATGAGCCAAGCGGACAGTCAGGGGGTTATCTTACGAACCTGCCTTGCCCGGCTTGAAACAGAGGCTTTGAACGGTCAGAAGCTCACGGGCTGAGCTCGTTCAAATCTCTGACTGACGTTGGAGCTGGCCGAGTCTCCCACTGTCGGCATGGACTCACAACGACCCTGCAACCTGCTTAGAGATGGGCCTCCACCAACCAGGGCTCAGCCATCCCTTGTTACCAAGGCCCCTGTTCCCAATGCCGAGCTGATGTGAAGTTACTTTCTACCCCGGCACTGAGAAGCTCCCTGCGATCCCCACTCACTGCAGCATCATTCCCGCAATAAATATCCAGGTCCATTCACTCCGAACAATCTCCCAATACATTGAAAGCAAAATACAGCCTTTGCTGGAAATCTGAAACAAAGACAGAAAATGCTGGAAATACTCAGCGAGTGAGGCAGCGTCTGTGGAGAAAGAAACAGAGTTAACATTTCAGGTCGAAGATCTTTCGTCAGAACTGGAGAAAGTTAAAGATTGAACAGTTTTTGAGCAAATACAGAGTCATGGAAAGGGGGGGGGGAGGGAGGGGAGGGAGGGGAGGGAGGGGTGGGGGGAAAGAACAAAAGGGAAGGTCTGTGATAGGGTGGAGGGCGGGAGTGATTAAATGACAAAAGGGATGATGGTGCGAGGCACGGAGGGCGGGAATGGGACAAGTGACAAAAGATGGGTCTGGAGGAGGTGTAAATGGTCACAGCAGAACCATTCCCAGCACCTGCTGTCCGAAAACAATGGGGAACAATAGCTCTGATCTCAAATTATTGAGTCCGGGAGGTTGTAAAATGTCTAATTGAAAGATGAGGTTCTGTTCCTCGAGCTTCCGTTGAGCTTCACTGGAACAGAGTAAGAGCCCGAGGACAGAGAGGTCAGAGTGGGAGTGGGAACATCCAATTTTCTAATGTCTTTTAGGGAAGGAAACCTGCCGTCCTTACCCGGTCTGGGCCTCTATGTGACTCCAGTCCCCACACCAACGTGGTTGACTCTTAACTGCCCTCTGAAGTGGTCCAGCAACACACTCAGTTGAATCAAACCACTACCAGTGGTTCATGAAGGCCCATCACCACCTTCTCAGGGCAACGAGGGATGGGCAATAAATGCCAGCCTTGCCAGCGACGCCCAATTCCCCAGAATTAATATGTAAAAATGTTATTCCCTGACACTGATTTTTTTTTTCCAGAATTCTGGAATGATCCAAACTGAAATCAGCGCTGGTTTGGAAATGTCCAGTTTGTGCTTCTAGCTTACGCAACAAATCCAGATCACCATCGGCTTCTTATCCTGGGCCCAGCTCGGTCCAGTCCAGCTTTAAACAATGAATTTACGCATCACGTCTCCCTTTAAGGGTTTCTGCAGCACATCCGAGAACAGAGAGTGAAAGACAAATCACAGCCACCAGGACGGTGATCAGTGAAAGGGGCCCAGTCCCCAGGGAAAGAATCTGTAAAACACCAGGGCCCAGGACACAGGGACACAGAGTGATGGGATCAGTCCCATCCCTGGCCCACTGACAGTGTCTGTCCCACACATTGAAACTGTAATTCCTGTCTAATGTAACATCTGCTGCTGTGTGAACAGAGCCAGGATTAATCCCGGACTCTGTGCAGTTTATTGCTGTCAGCGAGTGTCTAAGGGGCTCTGTACTGACTCACCATTCACTGTCGGCATTGGACAGTTACTGGTCTGTGAGAATGTGTCTGGAACCTTTCTGCCTTTTCTGTCTGAATAAATCAATGAACTGGCTGACTGCAGATCACTTGTTGCTGTGTCTGTTCTGAGAGTGGGCAAAACTGTGGAGATGGAGTTCAGTGTGAGGTCATCCACTTTGGACCCAAGTAAAACAAATCAGAGTATTTTCTAAATGGTGAGAAACTCGGAACTGTAGATGAGCAGAGAGATTTAGGGGTCCAAGTACAGAAATCACTAAAACCAATGGACAGGTACTAAATAATTAAAAAGGAGATCTTTTGGAGGCAGAGGATAAGGCTGAGGTACTAAAGGAGTATTTTGCATGTGTCTTCACTAAAGAGGGTGCTGCCACTGTCACAGTAAAAGACAAGGTAATAGAGATATTGGATAGGATAAAATAGATAAAGAGGAGTCACTTAAAAGATTGGCAGTGCTCAAAGTAGAAAAGTAATCTGGTCCGGATGGGACGCACCTCAGGTTACTGAAGGAAGGGTGGAAATTGCAGAGGCTCTGGCCACAATCTTCCAATCCTCCTTAAATAGATATGGGATCAGTGTCAGAGGACTGGAGGATTGCAAATGTTACACCCCTGCAGAAAAAAGACAAGAGGGATAAACCAGACAACTCCCGGTGCCTTGCACTAGTGAGTATAGAAATAGGAGGATAGAGCAGATGAATGCATGGCGGGAGAGATGGGGCAAGGGGGAGGGCTTTAGATTCCTGGGGCATTGGGACCAGTTCTGGGGGAGGTGGGATCTGCACTGGCTGGATGGGTTGCACCTCAACAGAGCTGAGACCAACATCCTCGCGGGGAGGTTCACTAGTGCTGTGGGAGGGTTTAAACTAATTTGGCAGGGGGATGGGCACCAGGATGTAGCACTGGAAAGGAGAAACAAATGGCACAAAGGATTGGGAGAGAAAGATAACACTAGAGCAAGTAATAGTACAGTATTAGATGGGATCAGACTAAAAGGGTACAAGAAAGTCTAAGACGGGTTCACAGTGCATGTGTGTAAACGCATGAAGCGTGGTAAACAAGGTTGGTGAGCTGCAGGTGCAAATAATCACATGGGAATATGATGTCATGGTGATAACAGAGACCTGGCTCAAAAAAGGGCAGGATTGGGTACTAAATATTCCTGGATACAAGGTGTTCAGGAAAGATAGGGAAGGAAAGAAAGGAGGTGGGGGGATGGCAGCATTGATGAAGGAGAATATTGCAGTGCTGGAGAGAGAGGATATCCTGGAGGGGTCAAGGACAGAATCTGTTTGGTTCGACTTAAGAAATAAAACAGGTGCCATTACACTACTGGGTGTATTCCATAGGCCACCAACTAGTGGGAAGGATATAGAGGAGCAAATTTGCAGGGAAATTACAAAAGCCATAGAGTAATGATAACTGGGGATTTCAACTATCCTAATACAGACTGGGATAACAATAATAATATAAGGGGCAAAGAGGGGGAGGGATTTTTGAAGTGTGACCAGGATAATTTTCTTCACCAGTACATTTCCGGCCAATGAGGAAGGAGGAATTGCTGGACTTGGTTCTGGGGTATGAAGCGGGCCAAGTGGATCAAGTGTCAGTGGGGGAGCATTTAGGGAGCAGCGATCATAGTACCATAAGGTTTAGAATAGCTATGGAAAAGGACATGGACCACTCTAAGGTAAAAATACTCAATTGGACAAGAGCCAATTTCAATGGGATGAGAACAGATCTGGCCCGGGTAAATTGGAATCAAAGATTGACAGGCAAAACTGTAATTGAACAATGGGTGGCCTTTAAAGAGGAGGTGGTTCAGGTACAGTCTGGGTACATTCCCACAAGGGGGAAAGGGGCAACTAAAGCCAGAGCTCCCTGGATGACAAAAGAGATAGAGAGTAAGATGAAATGGAAAAAAAGGGACGTATGACAGATGTCAGGTTGATAACACAAGTGAGAACCAGACAGAATATAGAAAGTTCAGAGAGGAAGTGAAAAAGGAAATAAGAGGGACAAAGAGAGAGTGTGAGAATAGACTGGCGGCCAACATAAAAGGGAATCTAAAAGTCTTCTACAGGCTGTAAACAGTAAACGGGTAGTAAGAGGAGGGGTGGGGCCGATTAGGGACCATAAAGGAGATCCACTCGTGGAGGCAGAGGGCATGGCCGAGGTACTAAATGAGAACTTTGCATCTGTCTTTACCAAGGAAGAAGATGCTGCCAGAGTCTCAGTAAAGAAACATATAGTTGAGATACTGGATGGGCTAAAAATTGATAAAGAGGAGGTACTAGAAAGGCTGGCTGTACTTAAAGTAGATAAATCACCCGGTCTGGATGGGATGCATCCTAGGTTGCTGAGGGAAGTCAGGGTGGAAATTGCGGAGGTACTGGCCATAATCTTCCAAACATCCGTAGATACAGGGGTGGTGGCAGAGGACTGGAGAATTGCAAATGTTACACCCTTGTTCAAAAAAGGGTGTAAGGATAAACCCAGCGACTACAGGCCGGTCAGTTTAACCTCAGTAGTGGGGAAACTTCTGGGCTTCATTTTAGCACCCGCTATCGGGTGCGTTCCTGGCGGGGGGGCTCCAAAAATCCGGAAATCCCGGAGCGGGTTTGGAGCCCGCCTCGATCCCGCCCACTTCCGGGTTCCCCGCTGACGTGCCGACGTGTGCGCGCAGCCCCCGCATGTGGGAATCCTGCAGGCAATTAAAGCCAGCGGGGTGCCACTTGACAATATTTACCTTGGTCTTTCAGGTCATTAACAGACCTGATTAGGGGAATATGTCAGGAGGGGTGGGATTTTAGAGACAACTGGGACTGTTTCCCATACTGGGGGAAACACTCCCAGTTGAATTGGATGTGTTGCAGCCATCAGCCTGTGGCAGCTGCAAAGGTCCATTTGACAGTTGTGGGGTCGGGGGGGAGACCCTCACCCATTGCAGGAGGCCGCTCCGTCACTTGGGACAAAGTTTGGCCTCCACCACCCTCCTCCTGACGGTCAAAGTCACCAACCTGCACACTTACCCCGGGGTCCGGAGACATGTGCCTACCTTGCGGGCCCCCTCAGATGTACATCTTCCGGATGGGGGCCGCCGTAGCTGCAGCCATGACCTCCTCGGAGGGCGAACAGCCTCACCAGCCTCACCAGCCTCGCCGTCCACCTCTGACACGTGGAGCTCCACAACAGAGTGCTGTGACACATCCACCTGCACAGCAGGAGGGAGGGCTACCGCAGAGAGAGATGCGTCGCAGAGGGCACTACCCTCGCCACAGGGTCCACAGACCGAGGCTCAGCCTCCTGGACCTCTCTGAGCAGCAGTGCACACGGAGGCTCAGAGTCACTCGACATGTAGTCGTGGTCATCTGCAGCCTCTTTCATGCTGAGCTGCTCCTGGCTGGCCCGAGCACCATCTTCTTACCTGTCGCTGTCAAAGTCACCACTGCCCTCAACAACTTCTCCTCCGCATCCTTCCAGGGTGCAACCGGGGACATCGCCGACGTCTCTCAGCCGTCTGCACAAAAGAGCCCTGCAAATACACCTACACCCACTCTGCAGTGACACAATGGGTGGCATCAGTAGTGGGTCCTCATAGTGATACCCAGGAGTGGGCATTATTGCACAAACCGGACAGGATTCGCGGAGACATGGCAGTAGTGGTGCCAATATAATATGTAATGTGAGTTGGTCAGAAATTCAATACAAGTAAAAACCATGACAAACCCTCAAACACCCTTGTGCATCCCCTTCATGCTCACGACACGTTTGCCTTATGCTGCCTACTGCACATATGTGATGCATGCCCTGTGGCTGCAGCACAGGTAGTGGCAGGTTGAGTGAGACTGACCGTGAAAGAGATGCACGAGAGGGTGAGTATGAGAGAGAGCCATGAGATTGTATGAGGATTGGGTTGAGTGGTAGTGGTGGGATTAGTACTGGCGAGGTGAGTAAGTGCAGGTAAGATGAGGATGAGGTTTGAGTGGGTGTGAGGGGTGATGTGACAGAGTAGTGTTGGCAGTGCAGAAGGAGATGTGGGGTGGGGGCGGTGATGTGGCAGACGGAGTGCAGGGGAATGAGTAAGTGTACTCACTTTGGCTGACCTACTGAGGTCATTGGAGCGCCTCCTGCACTGTATGCAGGTGGGCGATATGTTGGTGGCGCAGGTGACCCCCTCTGCCACCTCGAGCCAGGACTTCCTGGTGGCAAAGGCAGGCCGCTTCCTCCCACCCGCCGGGGGGATGATCTCTGTCCTCCCCCTCCTCCTCACCCCATCTAATGATACCTGGAGTGAGGCATCATTAAACCTGGGAGCAGCCTTCCCCCTGGGCTGCTCCATGCTGTAATTTTTGCTATTTCCTGCAGCATCTGTCAGTGGAGGACTGCCCCTTTAAATAGAGCTCCTCCAGCTGACAGACCTTACTGCGCATGCGCAGCCCGCCCGACGTGCAGACCAGCAGCGGGGAACCCGGAGGAGAAGGTAAGTGGATCCAATTGGGCCACGATCGCGCGGGGGGCTAACTAATTTCACCGGGCGTGTGGGTCGACCCCCCGCCGCGAACCCCAGCCCCGGTAATATCGAGCCCAACTTGTGTCTGTGAGAATACAAAGGGAGCCAGCATTCCACAGGACATGATACTCCCGACACCAGGTCACAGGGCATGATACCCCGACACCAGGTCACAGGACATGATACCCCGACACCAGGTCACAGGGCATGATACCCCCGACACCAGGTCACAGGGCATGATACTCCCGACACCAGGTCACAGGGCATGATACCCCGACACCAGGTCACAGGACATGATACCCCGACACCAGGTCACAGGGCATGATACCCCCGACACCAGGTCACAGGGCATGATACCCCGACACCAGGTCACAGGGCATGATACCCCGACACCAGGTCACAGGACATGATACCCCCGACACCAGGTCACAGGGCATGATACCCCCGACACCAGGTCACAGGACATGATACCCCCGACACCAGGTCACAGGGCATGATACCCCCGACACCAGGTCACAGGACATGAAAGCCCCGACACCAGGTCACAGGGCATGATACCCCCGACACCAGGTCACAGGACATGATACTCCCAACACCAGGTCACAGGGCATGATACCCCCGACACCAGGTCACAGGGCATGATACCCCCGACACCAGGTCACAGGGCATGATACCCCCGACACCAGGTCACAGGGCATGATACCCCCGACACCAGGTCACAGGACATGATACTCCCAACACCAGGTCACAGGGCATGATACCCCCGACACCAGGTCACAGGGCATGATACCCCCGACACCAGGTCACAGGAAATGATACCCCCGACACCAGGTCACAGGAAATGATACTCCCAACACCAGATCACAGGACATGATACCCCCGACACCAGGTCACAGGACATGATACCCCCGACACCAGGTCACAGGAAATGATACCCCCGACACCAGGCCACAGGACATGATACCCCCGACACCAGGTCACAGGACATGATACCCCCGACACCAGGTCACAGGACATGATACCCCGACACCAGGTCACAGGACATGATACCCCCGACACCAGGTCACAGGACATGATACCCCCGACACCAGGTCACAGGACATGATACCCCCGACACCAGGTCACAGGGCATGATACCCCCGACACCAGGTCACAGGGCATGATACCCCCGACACCAGGTCACAGGACATGATACCCCCGACACCAGGCCACAGGACATGATAACCCCGACACCAGGTCACAGGGCATGATACCCCGACACCAGGTCACAGGACATGATACCCCCGACACCAGGTCACAGGACATGATACCCCCGACACCAGGTCACAGGGCATGATACTCCCAACACCAGGTCACAGGGCATGATACCCCGACACCAGGTCACAGGACATGATACCCCCGACACCAGGTCACAGGACATGAGACCCCCGACACCAGGTCACAGGGCATGATACTCCCAACACCAGGTCACAGGGCATGATACCCCGACACCAGGTCACAGGACATGATACCCCCGACACCAGGTCACAGGGCATGATACCCCCGACACCAGGTCACAGGACATGATACTCCCAACACCAGGTCACAGGGCATGATACCCCGGACACCAGGTCACAGGACATGATACCCCCGACACCAGGTCACAGGGCATGATACCCCCGACACCAGGTCACAGGACATGATACTCCCAACACCAGGTCACAGGGCATGATACCCCCGACACCAGGTCACAGGACATGATACCCCCGACACCAGGTCACAGGACATGATACTCCCAACACCAGGTCACAGGGCATGATACCCCCGACACCAGGTCACAGGACATGATACTCCCAACACCAGGTCACAGGGCATGATACCCCCGACACCATGTCACAGGACATGATACCCCCAACACCAGGTCACAGGACATGATACCCCCGACACCAGGTCACAGGACATGATACCCCCGACACCAGGTCACAGGACATGATACCCCCGACACCAGGCCACAGGACATGATACTCCCAACACCAGGTCACAGGGCATGATACTCCCAACACCAGGCCACAGGACATGATACTCCCAACACCAGGTCACAGGACATGATACTCCCAACACCAGGTCACAGGACATGATACCCCCGACACCAGGTCACAGGACATGATATCCCCGACACCAGGTCACAGGACATGATACCCCGACACCAGGTCACAGGACATGATACCCCCGACACCAGGTCACAGGACATGATACCCCCGACACCAGGCCACAGGACATGATACCCCCGACACCAGGTCACAGGACATGATACCCCCGACACCAGGTCACAGGACATGATACCCCCGACACCAGGTCACAGGACATGATACCCCCGACACCAGGCCATCAGGGAAAGCAATGGCGATTGTTGCAGAGACAATAAAACTGTGAAACAGACACATTGGGCTCAATTTTCAAAATAAAAAAAACAGGTGTGTTGGAGGCAGGAGGGACATTGAAAATTGCCTCCATTTCAGTCCCACCCCCCAACCTGCCCATTTCCGGTTTTCACTGGGTCGGGGGACCAACCCACTTCCAGGAGGCGGGTTGTGCCTTCAAACCTTTCAAGGAGGCTTCAGGCCTCCATTTTACTCGAATTCCCGATTTCAACCCCAGGGTTATGGGATTCTCGGGCCTTCTGTTTTACGCCTCGTGAAAGGACTAACAGGTCGGTACCTAGAAAGGCACAGCTTGTGGGCCCGGAGGGGCAGGAGAGCTCCCCCCAGGCCCAACAAGCCTACCTGTGCCGACCTTCCCACCCAACGATCGCGGACCCCCCCACCACACAATCCTCCACCCCCGACCCCGATCCCGACAACCTCTCCCCGGCGACTGACCCCCCCGATCCTCCCTCTCAACGATTGCAGACCCCTGATCCTGACACCCCCACCCCCCAGCCGGGTGACTGACCCCCGATCCCACCCCCCATGACTCACGACCCCTGTGCCAACCTATTCCCACCCATCCATACAAACAAAGACTTACCTGCAGACATCCTCTCCCTGGCTGGTCTCCTGTCCGACTGAGACCAGCCTGTCAACCAGCCAGATGGGAAAACGATAAAAAAAACGTCCTGACGTCAAAATGGTCAGAAACAGATCAGGTGAAGTCGCAGGGCATAATTCCAGACTCAGGGACTGGACACAGACTAATCCTCTTACATTAATTGCAGCAGCTTTGTTCTGATAATGAGGGAACCTTCGAGATTGGCTCATAGAGGATGAGACATCGAAAATGTCTGCATCCGACCAATCAAAATACACAGATACATGCATGTCGGTCCCCCATAAGATAGACAGGATGGGCACCAGTTAGTAACATAGAATGGATAAAGATATCTGGAACAATGGGCACCCTGGTGGTGGTGGGGACAGATGACATCATGGGACTAATGGCGTTAAGCTCTTAGAAGGAAATGTGCTTCAGAAAGATATAAACTGGGACACTGTCCCACGACAGTTAGAAACATAGGAACATAGGAACAGGAGGAGGCCATTCAGCCCCTCGTGCCTGCTCCGCCATTTGATAAGATCATGGCTGATCTGTGATCTAACTCCATATACCTGCCTTTGGCCCATATCCCTTAATACCTTTGGTTGCCAAAAAGCTTTCAATTTAGCAATTGAGCTCGTATCAATTGCCGTTTGAGGAAGAGAGTTCCAAACTTCTACCACCCTTTGTGAGTAGAAATGTTTTCTAATCTCACTCCTGAAAGGTCTGGCTCTAATTTTTAGACTGTGCCCCCTACTCCTAGAATCCCCAACCAGTGGAAATAGTTTCTCTCTATCCACCCTATCCGTTCCCCTTAATATCTTATAAACTTCGATCAGATCACCCCTTAACCTTCGAAACTCCAGAGAATACAACCCCAATTTGTGTAATCTCTCCTCGTAACTTAACCCTTGAAATCCGGGTATCATTCTAGTAAACCTACGCTGCACTCCCTCCAAGGCCAATATGTCCTTCTGAAGGTGCGGTGCCCAGAACTGCTCACAGTACTCCAGGTGCGGTCTAACCAGGGTTTTGTATAGCTGCAGCATAACTTCTGCCCCCTTGTACTCCAGTCCTCTAGATATAAAGACCAACATTCCGTTAGCCTTCTTGATTATTTTCTGCACCTGTTCATGACACTTCAATGATCGATGTACCTGAACCCCAAAGGCCCTTTGGACATCCACTGTTTTTAACTTTTTACCATTTAGAAAGTACCCTGTTCTATCCTTTTTTGATCCAAAGTGGATGACCTCACATTTGTCTACATTGAATTCCATTTGCCACAGTTTTGCCCATTCACCTAATCTATCAATATCGCTTTGTAATTTTATGTTTTCATCTACACTGCTTACAACGCCACCAATCTTTGTGTCATCGGCAAACTTAGATATGAGACTTTCTATGCCTTCATCTAAGTCGTTAATAAATATTGTGAATAATTGAGGCCCCAAGACAGATCCCTGCGGGACTCCACTAGTCACATCCTGCCAATGTGAGTACCTTCCCATTATCCCTACTCTCTGTCGCCTTTCGCTCAGCCAACTTCCTAACCAAGTCCATACTTTTCCCTCGATTCCATGGGCTTCTATCTTAGCTAACAGTCTCTTATGTGGGACCTTATCAAATGCCTTCTGGAAGTCCATATAAATAACATCCATTGACATTCCCCTGTCCACTACTTTAGTCACCTCTTCAAAAAATTCAATCAGGTTTGTCAGGCACGACCTACCTTTCACAAATCCATGCTGGCTCTCTCTGATTAACTGAAAATTCTCGAGGTGTTCAGTCACCCTATCCTTAATTATAGACTCCAGCATTTTCCCCACAACAGATGTTAGGCTAACTGGTCAATAATTCCCTGGTTTCCCTCTCTCTCCTTTCTTAAAAAGCAGAGTGACATGTGCAATTTTCCAATCCAGGAGGGACAGTTCCTGAATCTAGAGAACTTTGAAAGATTATAGTTAGGGCATCTGCAATGTGCTCACCTACTTCCTTTAAAACCCTGGGATGGAAACCATCTGGTCCTGGGGATTTGTCACTCTTTAGTGCTATTATTTTCTTCATTACTGTTGCTTTACTTATGTTAATTTTATCGAGCCCCTGTCCCCGATTCAATATTAGTTTTCTTGGGATTTCCGGCATGCTATCCTCTTTTTCTACTGTAAATACTGACGCAAAGTAATTGTTCAACATGTCCGCCATTTCCCCATTGTCAATGACAATATCCCCACTTTCAGTTTTTAAGGGGCCAACACTGCTCCTGACCACCCTCTTTTTCCTAATATAACTATAAAAGTTCTCCGTATTGGTTTTGATATCCCTTGCAAGTTTCTTTTCATACTCTCTTTTTGTAGCTCTTACTATCTGTTTTGTGACCCTTTTGTTGATCTTTGTATCTTTCCCATTCGCCAGGATCTGTGCCATTTTTTGCCTTTTTGTATGCCCTTTCCTTATGTCTTATACTGTCCCTTACCTCTTTAGTTGTCCATGGCTGTTTTTTTTGGCAAGTAGAGTTTTTGCCCCTCAGGGGTATAAACATTTCCCACTGATCATCAGTCGTTTTACCCATTAACAGATTTGCCCAGTTTACTGTGGACAGTCTCTGTCTCGTCCCATTGAAGTCGGCCTTACCCAAGTCTAGAATCTTAGCAGCTGATTCACTTTTTTCCCTTTCAAACGCTACATTGAACTCGATCATGTTATGATCACTATTGGATAGATGTTCACGCACAGTTAAGCCGTTAACTAAATCTGGTTCATTGCTCATTACTAAATCTAGTATGGCTTGCCCCCTTGTTGCCTCTCGGACATACTGCTGTAGAAAACTATCCCGGACACACTCAAGAAATTCCCTACCTTTCTGACAGTTGCTAGTCTGCTTTTCCCAATCTATGTGAAGGTTAAAGTCCCCCATTAAGACCACTATGCCTTTCTTACACGCTTGTCTAATCTCTACATTTATACAATCTAGCACTTCAGAGCTGCTGCCAGGGCTCCTATACACAACTCCCACTATAGTCTTAGATCCTTTCCTATTTCTCAATTCAACCCATAAGGTCTCTGTTGGCTGCTTACCTCTCGTTATATCTCCCTTTATCATTGAAGTGATTTCATCTCTAATCATTAAGGCTACTCCTCCCCCTCTTCCATTTTCCCTATCTCTCCTGTAGACCTTATAACCCGGTATATTTAGTTCCCAATCCTGACCATCCTGTAGCCATGTCTCAGTAATGGCTATCATGTCATACCCTCCAATTTGAATTTGAACCTGTAGTTCATTTAATTTATTCCTTATACTCCGTGCATTTGTATATAGAACTCTTAGTTGGGCCACACACCCTAGCCTGACCTTCAGCTTTGATGTTGGGTTAATCTCCTTACGCCTTCTAGTTTTCACTTTATCTGTCGTGTCTAAAGTACACTTTTTTTCCGCTGCTCTACGCTTTTCCCTTTCACTTGTTCTTGAACAACTGTTTGTACTATTTGTATTGTAAATTTCCCCTGGGTCTTCCCCTCTCTTGCTGCTCTCAACTTTACTCCCTTCTGACTCCCCACTCAGGTTCCCATCCCCCCGCCACTCTAGTTTAAACCTTCCCCAACAGCACTAGCAAACACCCCCGCGAGGACATCGGTCCCGGTCCTGCTCGGGTGTAACCCGTCCCGCTTGTACAGGACCCACCTTCCCCAGAACCGGTCCCAATGTCCCAGGAATCTAAATCCCTCCCTCCTACACCATCCCTGCAGCCACGCAGTCATCCTGTCTATTCTCCTGTTCCTATTCTCACTAGCACGTGGCACTGGTAGGCCACAGCTTGAGTACTGGGTACAGTTCTGGTCACCACATTACAGGAAAGATGTGATTGCACTCGAGAGGGTGCAGAGGAGATTTACGAGGATGCTGACAGGACTGGAGAATTTTAGCTATGAGGAAAGATTGGATAGGCTGGGGTTGTTTTCATTGGAACAGAGGAGGCTGAGGGGAGATTTAATTGAGGTGTATAAAATTATGAGGGGCCTGGATAGAGTGGATAGGAAGGACCTATTTCCCTTAGCGGAGGGGTCAGTGACCAGGGGGCATAGATTTAAAGTAATTGATAGAAGGATTAGAGGGGAGCTGAGGAGAAACGTTTTCACCCAGAGGCTAAAAGGGGGTCTGGAACTCTAGAGAGGGTCGTAGAGGCAGAAACCCTCAACTCATTTCAAAAGTAAAAAGGCTGCGGACCTAGTGCTGGAAAGTGGGATTCGGCTGATAGCTCTTCATCGGTTGGCACAGACATGATGGGCTGAATGGCCTCCTGTGCTGTGAATTTATGATTCTACTCCATTATTTAAACTAATTATTTAGCAACCGAAGAGCAAGACTGGGCAGTTCATAATTTCCTAACTTATCCCTTTGTTAAAATATGGATTCAAGAGTCACCCGACAATCATTGACTTGCTGTAGAAGAGTGGAAAGTCAGAACCAATTTGTTCTCCCAGGATCCTCTGGTGCAAATCAGGGCCTGGCCATTTGTTCAATTTCCCCAGTCCCATTGCTGTGAATATCTTTCATAATGTTTGTTCTACAAATCCAAAATCATCTCAAAACAGGTGAACATACCAAGCTGCACCACCCGTCACTCCACGACAGGACTTCCTTAGATCGAGTGACCTCACTCCTACCTTCAGTCGCAGATCATAGGAAGGTTACAGCACGGAAGGAGGCCATGTGACCCATCGAATCCATGCCAGCTCTATGCCAGAACAATGCAGCTAGTCCCACTCCCTGCAAATATTTTCCTTTTAAGTACTTATCCAGTTCCCTTTTGAAGGCCATGATTGAATCTGCCTCCACCACCCCCTCGGGCAGTGCATTCCAGATCCTAACCACTCGCTGTGTAAAAAAGTTTTTCTTCAAGTGACCTTTGGTTCTTTTGCCAATCACCTTAAATCGATGTCCTCTGGTTCTGGACCCTTCCACCAATGGGAACAGTTTCTCTCTATCTACTCTGTCTGGACCCTTCATGATTTTGAACACCTCGATCAAATCTCCTCGCAATCTTCCCTGTTACAAACAGAACAACCCCAGCTTCTCCAGTCTCTCCACGTAACTAAAGTCCCTCATCCCTGGAATCATTCTAGTAAATCTCATCTGCACCCTCTCTAAAGCCTTCACATCGTTCCTAAAGTGCGGTGCCCAGAACTGGACACAATACTCCAGTTGTGGCCGAACCAGTGTTTTATAAAGGTTCATCATGACTTCCTTGCTTTTGTACTCTATGCCTCTATTTATAAAGCCCAGGATCCCGTATACTTTCTTAAACCACTTTCTCAACCTGCCCTGCCACCTTCAATGATTTGTGTACATACACCCCCAGATCTCTCTGTTCCTGTACCCCTTTTAGAATTGTGCCCTCTAGTTTATTTTGCCTCTCCTCGTTCTTCCTACCAAAATGTATCACTTTGCATTTTTCCGCATTAAATTTCATCTGCCACGTGTCCGCCCATGCCACCAGCCTGTCTATATCCTCTTGAAGTCTATCACTATCCTCCTCACTGTTCACTACACTTCCAAGTTTTGTGTCATCTGCAAATTTTGAAATTGTGCCCTGTACACCCAAGTCCAAGTCATTAATATATATCAAGAAAAGCAGTGGTCCCAGCACCGACCCCTGGGGAACACCACTGTACACCTCCCTCCAGTCCGAAAAACAACCGTTCACCACTACTCTCTGTTTCCTGTCACTTAGCCAATTCTGTATCCATGCTGTTACTGCCCCCTTTATTCCATGGGCTTCAATCTTGAGAAGCCTATTATGTGGCACTTTATCAAACACCTTTTTTAAAAGTCCATTTACACCACATCCACAGCATTGCCCTCACTAACCCTCTCTTACCTCAAAAAACTATCAAGTTAGTTGAACACAATTTGCCTTTTACAAATCCGTGCTGGCTTTCCCTAATCAATCCATACTCGTCCAAGTGACTGTTAATTCTGTCCCAGATTATTGCTTTTAAAAGTTTCCCCACCACCGAGGTTAAACTGACCGGCCTGTAGTTGCTGGGTTTAACCTTACACCCTTTTTTGAACAAGGGTGTAACATTTGCAATTCTCCAGTCCTCTGGCACCACCCCTGTATCTACGAATGTTTGGAAGATTATGGCCAGTACCTCCGCAATTTCCACCCTTACTTCCCTCAGCAACCTAGGATGTATCCCATCCGGACCGGGTCACTTATCCACTTTAAGGACAGCTAGCTTTTCCAGAACCTCCTCTATCAATTTTTAGCCCATCCACTACATCTTTTACTGTGACTTTGGCAGCATCTTCTTCCTCGGTAAAGTCAGATGCGAAGTATGCATTCTCTACAAAGTCATAAAACCGGACGGACCACCCGGCATCGGACACGACAAAGGCAAACCAAGCCCAGTCGACCCTGCAAAGTCCTCCTCACTAACATCTGGGGACTTGTGCCAAAATTGGGAGAGCTGTCCCACAGACTAGTCAAGCAGCAGCCTGACATAGCCATACTCACAGAATCATATCTTTCAGCCAATGTCCCAGACTCTTCCATCACCATCCCTGGGTATGACCAATCCCATTGGCAGGACAGACCCACCAGAGGTGACGGTACAGTGATCTACAGTCAGGAGGGAGTGGCCCTGGGAGTCCTCAACATTGACTCCGGACCCCATGAAATCTCATGGCATCAGGTCAAACATGGGCAAGGAAACCTCCTGCTGATTACCACCTACCGCCCTCCCTCAGCTGATGAATCAGTCCTCCTCCATGTTGAACACCACTTGGAGGAAGCACTGAGGGTAGCAAGGGCACAGAATGTACTCTGGGTGGGAGACTTCAATGTCCATCACCAAGACTGGCTCGGTAGCACCACTACTGACTGAGCCCTAAAATACACAGCTGCCAGACTGGGCCTGCGGCAGGTGGTGAGCGAACCAACACGAGGGAAAAACCTACTTGACCTCGTCCTCACCAATCTACCTGTCGCAGGTGCATCTGTCCATGACAGTATTGGTAGGAGTGACCACCGCACAGTCCTCGTGGAGATGAAGTCCCGTCTTCACACTGAGGACACCATCCAACGTGTTGTGTGGCACTACCACCGTGCTAAATGGCATAGATTCAGAACAGATCTAGCAGCTCAAAACTGGGCATCCATGAGGCGCTGTGGGCCATCAGCAGCAGCAGAATTGTATTCCAGCACAATCTGTAACCTCATGGCCCAGCATATTCCTCACTCTACCATTACCAACCCTGGTTCAATGAGGAGTGTAGAGGAGCATGCCAGGAGCAGCACCAGGCCTACCTAAAAATGAGGTGCCAACCTGGTGAAGCTACAACTCAGGACTACATGCATGCTAAACAGTGGAAGCAACATGCTATAGACAGAGCTAAGCGACTCCACAACAAACTGATCAGATCAAAGCTCTGCAGTCCTGCTACATCCAGTCGTGAATGGTGGTGGACAATTAAACAACTAACAGGAGGAGGAGGCTCTGTAAACATCCCCATCCTCAATGATGGTGGAGTCCAGCACATGAGTGCAAAAGACAAGACTGAAGCGTTTGCAACCATCTTCAGCCAGAAGTGCCGAGTGGATGATCTATCTCGGCCTCCTCCCGATATCCCCATCATCAGAGAAGCCAGTCTTCAGCCAATTCGATTCATTCCACGTGATATCAAGAAACGGTTGAGTGTACTGGATACAGCAAAGGCTATGGGCCCCGACAACATCCCGGCTGTAGTGCTGAAAACCTGTGCTCCAGAACTAGCCGCGCCTCTAGCCAAGCTGTTCCAGTACAGCTATAACACTGGCATCTACCCGACAATGTGGAAAATTGCCCAGGTATGTCCTGTCCACAAAAAGCAGGACAAATCCAATCCGGCCAATTACCGCCCCATCAGTCCACTCTCAATCATCAGCAAAGTGAAGGAAGGTGTCGTCGACAGTGCTATCAAGCGGCACTTACTCACCAATAACCTGCTCACCGATGCTCAGTTTGGGTTCCGTCAGGACCACTCGGCTCCAGACCTCATTACAGCCTTGGTCCAAACATGACATAAGAGCCGAATTCCAGAGGTGAGAGTGACTGCCCTTGACATCAAGGCAGCATTTGACCGAGTGTGGCACCAAGGAGCCCTCGTAAAATTGAAGTCAATGAGAATCAGGAGAAATTCTCTCCAGTGGCTGGAGTCATATATAGCACAAAGGAACATGGTAGTGGTTGTTGGAGGCCAATCATCTCAGCCCCAGGACATTGCTGCAGGTGTTCCTCAGGGCAGTGTCCTCGGCCCAACCATCTTCAGCTGCTTCATCAATGACCTTCCCTCCATCATAAGGTCAGAAATGGGGATGTTCGCTGATGATTGCACAGTGTTCAGTTCCACTCGCAACCCCTCAAATAATGAAGCAGTCCGAGCCTGCATGCAGCAAGACCTGGACAACATCCAGGCTTGGGCTGACAAGTGGCAGGCAATGACCATCTCCAACAAGAGAGAGTCTAACCACCTCCCCTTGACATTCAACGGCATTACCATCACCAAATCCCCCACAATCAACATCCTGGGGGTCACCATTGACCAGAAACGTAACTGGACCAGCCACATAAATACTGTGGCTACATGAGCAGGTCAGAGGCTGGGTATTCTGCGGCGAGTGACTCACCTCCTGACTCCCCAAAGCCTTTTCACCATCTACAAGGCACAAGTCAGGGGTGTGATGGAATACTCTCCACTTGCCTGGATGAGTGCAACTCAAGAAGCTCAAAACCATCCAGGACAAAGCAGCCCACTTGACTGGCACCCCATCCACCACCCTAAACATTCACTCCCTTCACCACCGGCGCACTGTGGCTGCAGTGTGTACCATCCACAGGATGCACTGCAGCAACTCGCCAAGGCTTCTTCGACAGCACCTCCCAAACCCGCGACCTCTACCACCTAGAAGGACAAGGGCAGCAGGCACATGGGAACAACACCACCTGCACGTTCCCCTCCAAGTCACACACCATCCCGACTTGGAAATATATCGCCGTTCCTTCATCGTCGCTGGGTCAAAATCCTGGAACTCCCTTCCTAACAGCACTGTGGGAGAACCTTCACCACACGGACTGCAGCGGTTCAAGAAGGCGGCTCACCACCACCTTCTCAAGGGCAATTAGGGATGGTCAATAAATGCCGGCCTCACCAGCGACGCCCACATCCCATGAATCAATAAAAAATAAATTTAGAACCTTGGCCATGCCCTCTGCCTCCATGAGTAGATCTCCTTTATGGTCCCTAATTTGCCCCATCCCTACTCTTACTACCCGTTTACTGTTTACATGTCTGCAGAAGATTTTGGATTCCCTTTTATGTTGACTGCCAGTCTATTCTCATACTCTCTCTCTTTGTCCCTCTTATTTCCTTTTTCACTTCCCCTCTGAACTTTCTATATTCTGTCTGGTTCTCACTTGTGTTATCAACCTGACATCTGTCATATGCCGCTTTTTTCAGCTTCATCTTTCTCTCGTCATCCAGGGAGCTCTGGCTTTAGTTGCCCCTTTCTCCCTCGTGGGAATGTACCTGGACTGTACCTGAATCATCTCTTTAAAGGCCGCCCACTGTTCAATTACAGTTTTGCCTGCCAATCTTTGATTCCAATTTACCTGGGCCAGATCCGTTCTCAACCCACTGAAATTGGCCCTCCTCCAATTGAGTATTTTTACTCTAGATTGCTCTGTGTCCTTTTCCATAAGGATTCTAAACCTGATGATTGCTGTTCCCTAAATGTTCCCCCACTGACACTTGCTCCACCTCATTCCCCAGAACCATGGGCCTTGAAAACCTGTTACCTCTACAGTAATGCATTTACCCTCTTGCTCCGGAGATGGTGGGGGCGGCGGCGGGGCGGGGGGCGGTATTTTTGCCTTGTTTCTCACTGTTCAAACACTTTTTCCCTGTTTACATGCCCAAGTCATGATGAACCTTTATAAAACACTGATTCGGCCACATCTGGAATATTGTGTCCAGTTCTGGGCAGCGCACTTTAGGAAAGATGTGAAGGCCTTAGAGAGGGTGCAGAAGAGATTTACTAGAATGATTCCAGGGATGAGGGATTTCAGTTACGTGGATAGACTGGAGAAGCTGGAATTGTTCTCCTTGGAACAGAGAAGGTTGCGAGGAGATTTGATCGAGGTGTTCAAAATCATGAAGGGTCTGGACAGAGTAGATAGAGAGAAACTGTTCCCATTGGCGGAAGGGTCAAGAACCAGAGGACACAGATTTAAGGTGATTGGCAAAAGGTGACATGAGGAAAAAGTTTTTTACGCAGCGAGTGTTTATGATCTGGAAAGCTCTGCCCGAGGGGGTGGTGGAGGCAGATTCAATCATGGCCTTCAAAAGGGAACTGGATAAGTACTTGAAAGGAAAAATAATCCACAGGGCCATGGGGAAAGGGACCAACCGGATTGCTCTTGGAGAGCCAGCAGGGCTAGATGGGCCAAACTGCCTCCTCCTGTAACCATTCTATGATTCTAGGTCAAAATAGCTGTAGAGACCAGCAGCCATGGCAGGAGAGCCCAACACTTGCCAGGCTTGGCAAACTGGTTAATCCATGCCCTCGGGGAAGAAGCAATTTGAGAGACATGGGCCCAGGACCAACCCACAGGATCAGAGTTAAAGGCAAATGAACCAATCATTCCTGCCCGACACCATTTAACTACAAACCCACCACAACTTTGCCCTGGATCTCAATCCGAATTGCGGGGGGGGGGGTGGGGGAACTGTTGGCTGCAGCCGTCGGATGCTGCAAAAATAATTCTCAAACCAGACACCAAATTAACTCACTGCAAAGAGTACAATGCAGCGAGCATTTGGAAGGTAACACAAGACCAGCAATCGTCTGTAACAGGAGTTTCTTATCCAACAGACACATCGACAGTTCCATGGAGCTGCACTCGGAGCCCACCCTGCGGCCCTGCTCCATTTTCCACATAGCAACAGTCCCGACCAACAGGGCCACGGAGAGCAGCGCTACCCCGACCGCTAATCCAGGAACACAGGAGGGGGGATCAACAGCAGCATCTGTGGGGAGAAGCCAGGGTGAGATGAGCACCAGTTCCTCCATCACTAGACACAGGTGGAGCTCCCTGCTTTACCTTTCTCATCCTGGTGGATCCGAGCAGCCAATCTCTCCTCACCTTCCAGGAAAAGGATGGGTCCATCAGCGGTCACCAAGACCCCAGACACCGGTCATCGGTGCTTCCTCACCTCCCTGGGGGACAAGGAGAGAAACAGAGACAAGAGTTCATGGTGAATGATTAAATCTTCAGCTGTCTGCAAATCCTGAATCAGATGGCCTCGTGCAAAACACATCAGGGCCCTGGGTACCGGACAGAGTTTGGAGTTCCGGCAATAATTCCATCCAGTTCTCACCAAACCGATTCTCAGAAGGAAGCGCCAACTGAGCAGAGTTTGCAATTGCTGCCGCCACAATGGCCAGTCAGGTCGCCTGGTGAAGGAGACACTTTGATGAACTACTTTGACCCGCAGTTTCATGAGACCTTCACAATTTGGCCGGGTGTCCGGCCCTGGTATATCCGTTCGGTTCCACCCGGAATTCCCGGTTTCAGAAAGATGACAATTAGATGCTGGTTAAATGTTCTCCAAGGCCAAGGGTGGACTATTCCGAACCGGATGTGGAACACACCCGTGCCAACAATTGGAGGATTCTGCTCCTCAGGGGTGGGCAAGTAGGGCAGCTCAGCATCCGGCCAAGGAGCAAGGAACCAAAAATCCTTCATTCATCCCAGCTCAAGGATCAGAGCATCCTTCACAATTACTGACCTGGGGCAAGATGTGCTCAGACCCGCAGCCCTAGATTGCTATTCTAATGGGAACCTGCACCCAATGGAACTGGGCAAGTTCCCAGAACCACCAGATTCGGGACACTCCTCCTGTGCCCCTTGCTGAGGAGCCCCGTGTCCAGATGTCCCACACCCACCCCTCCCCATCAGGGTTTAGTTTCTAGTCAGATCACAGGTACTTACTGGGGCTGTGGCATTTTATTTATTCGTTCACAGGATGTGGGCATCGCTGGCAAGGCCGGCATTTATTGCCCATCCCTAATTGCCCTTGAGAAGGTGGTGGTGAGCCGCCTTCTTGAACCGCTGCAGTCCATGTGGTGAAGGTTCTCCCACAGTGCTTTTAGGAAGGGAGTTCCAGGATTTTGACCCAGCGACGACGAAGGAACGGCGATATATTTCCAAGTCGGGATGGTGTGTGACTTGGAGGGGAACGTGCAGGTGGTGTTGTTCCCATGTACCTGCTGCCCTTGTCCTTCTAGGTGGTAGAGGTCGCGGGTTTGGGAGGTGCTGTCGAAGAAGCCTTGGCGAGTTGCTGCAGTGCATCCTGTGGATGGTACACACTGCAGCCACAGTGCGCCGGTGGTGAAGGGAGTGAATGTTTAGGGTGGTGGATGGGGTGCCAATCAAGCGGGCTGCTTTGTCCTGGATGGTGTCGAGCTTCTTGAGTGTTGTTGGAGCTGCACTCATCCAGGCAAGTGGAGAGTATTCCATCACACTCCTGACTTGTGCCTTGTAGATGGTGGAAAGGCTTTGGGGAGTCAGGAGGTGAGTCACTCGCTGCAGAATACGCAGCCTCTGACCTGCTCTCGTATCCACAGTATTTATATGGCTGGTCCAGTTAAGTTTCTGGTCAATGGTGACCCCCAGGATGTTGATGGTGGGGGATTCGGTGATGGTAATGCCGTTGAATGTCAAGGGGAGGTGGTTAGATTCTCTCTTGTTGGAGATGGTCATTGCCTGGCACTTATCTGGCGCGAATGTTACTTGCCACTTATCAGCCCAAGCCTGGATGTTGTCCAGGTCTTACTGCATGCGGGCTCGGACTGCTTCATTATCTGAGGGGTTGCGAATGGAACTGAACACTGTGCAGTCATCAGCGAACATCCCCATTTCTGACCTTATGATGGAGGGAAGGGCATTGATGAAGCAGCTGAAGATGGTTGGGCCTAGGACACTGACCTCAGGAACTCCTGCAGCAATGTCCTGGGGCTGAGACGATTGGCCTCCAACAACCACTACCATCTTCCTTTGTGCTCGGTATGACTCCAGCCACTGGAGAGTTTTCCCCCTGATTCCCATTGGCTTCAATTTTACTCGGGCTCCTTGGTGCTCCACTCGGTCAAATGCTGCCTTGGTGTCAAGGACAGTCAATCTCACCTCACCTCTGGAATTCAGCTCTTTTGTCCATAGAATTATAGAATCATAGAATCATAGAAGTTACAACATGGAAACAGGCCCTTCGGCCCAACATGTCCATGTCGCCCAGTTTATACCACTAAGCTAGTCCCAATTTCCTGCACTTGGCCCATATCCCTCTGTACCCATCTTACCCATGTAACTGTCCAAATGCTTTTCAAAAGACAAAATTGTACCCGCCTCTACTACTGCCTCTGGCAGCTCGTTCCAGACACTCACCACCCTTTGAGTGAAAAAATTGCCCCTCTGGACCCTTTTGTATCTCTCCCCTCTCACCTTAAATCTATGTCCCCTCGTTATAGACTCCCCTACCTTTGGGAAAAGATTTTGACTATCTACCTTATCTATGCCCCTCATTATTTTATAGACTTCTATAAGATCACCCCTTAACCTCCTACTCTCCAGGGAAAAAAGTCCCAGTCTATCTAACCTCTCCCTATAAGTCAAACCATCAAGTCCCGGTGGCATCCTAGTAAATCTTTTCTGCACTCTTTCTAGTTTAATAATATCCTTTCTATAATAGGGTGACCAGAACTGTACACAGTATTCCAAGTGTGGCCTTACTAATGTCCTGTACAACTTCAACAAGACATCCCAACTCCTGTATTCAATGTTCTGACCAATGAAACCAAGCATGCTGAATGCCTTCTTCACCACCCTATCCACCTGTGACCCCACTTTCAAGGAGCTATGAATCTGTACTCCTAGATCTCTTTGTTCTGTAACTCTCCCCAACGCCCTACCATTAACGGAGTAGGTCCTGGCCCGATTCGATCTCCCAAAATGCATCACCTCACATTTATCTAAATTAAACTCCATCTGCCATTCATCGGCCCACTGGCCCAATTTATCAAGATCCCGTTGCAATCCTAGATAACTTTCTTCACTGTCCATAATGCCACCAATCTTGGTGTCATCTGCAAACTTACTAACCATGCCTCCTAAATTCTCATCCAAATCATTAATATAAATAACAAATAACAGCGGACCCAGCACCGATCCCTGAGGCACACCGCTGGACACAGGCATTCAGTTTGAAAAACAACCCTCTACAACCACCCTCTGTCTTCTGTCGTCAAGCCAATTTTGTATCCAATTGGCTACCTCACCTTGGATCCCATGAGATTTAACCTTATGTAACAACCTACCATGCGGTACCTTGTCAAAGGCTTTGCTGAAGTCCATGTAGACCACGTCTACTGCACAGCCCTCATCTATCTTCTTGGTTACCCCTTCAAAAAACTCAATCAAATTCGTGAGACATGATTTTCCTCTCACAAAACCATGCTGACTGTTCCTAATTAGTCCCTGCCTCTCCAAATGCCTGTAGATCCTGTCCCTCAGAATACCCTCTAACAACTTACCCACTACAGATGTCAGGCTCACCGGTCTGTAGTTCCCAGGCTTTTCCCTGCCGCCCTTCTTAAACAAAGGCACAACATTTGCTACCCTCCAATCTTCAGGCACCTCACCTGTAGCTGTCGATGATTCAAATATCTCTGCTAGGGGACCCGCAATTTCCTCCCTAACCTCCCATAACGTCCTGGGATACATTTCATCAGGTCCCGGAGATTTATCTACCTTGATGCGCGTTAAGACTTCCAGCACCTCCCTCTCTGTAATATGTACACCCCTCAAGACATCACTATTTATTTCCCCAAGTTTGGACCAAGACTGTAATGAGGTCTGGAGCCGAGTGGTCCTGGCGAACCCAAACTGAGCATCGGTGATCAGGTTATTGGTGAGTAAGTGCCGCTTGATAGCACTGTCGACGACACCTTCCATCACTTTGCTGATGATTGAGAGTAGGCTGATGGGGCGGTAATTGGTGGATTGGATTTGTCCTGCTTTTTGTGGACAGGACATACCTGGGCAATTTTCCACATTGTCGGGTAGATGCCAGTGTTGTCGCTGCACTGGAACAGCTTGGCTAGAGGCGCAGCTTGTTCTGGAGCACAAGTCTTCAGCACTACAGCCGGGATGTGGTCGGGGCCATACCCTTTGCTGTATCCGCCATCAACGTTCAAGTCAGCATCCCTTGGACTCAAGAGAGTGGAGTTGAGGGCTGTACCTGGAGGAATGACCAGGATGAGAGAGAGTAATGGGAACTTGGGGACAAGGGCATCAAAGGTGGAGGTGAGGGTGTGATTGAGCAGATTAGTAGCTGCAGAAATGTCGTGGTGAATGGAGGGCCAGAGGCTCGACAGTGGGGTATTTGAAAATGCTGTTGTAAGTGACTTGGGGGAAAGTTTTTTCCAGAGGCAGACACAAAGGGAAGTGGGATTGGGAGGGGGATGTGGATGGAGAGGGATACAAGGAAATGATCAGAGATGGCCTTATCTGTGATTGACATGATGGAGAAGAGATGCCACGTGAGATGGCAAGGTCGAGGGGGTGGCCATGAATATGGGTTAGGGAGTTTATATGGAGGGAGAGATTAAGGGAGGATTAGAGGGCAGTGAACTCAGAGGAGAGAGAGCATAATGAGTTGAGATGGAGGTTGAAATCACTGAGGATAAGAAGTCTCTCGGAGTTGAGGCTGAGGGAGGAAAAAAGTGAGATATCTCGGTGAGAAACTTGGCGTACTTCTTGGGTGGGCGGTAGAGTACGAGGATTTTAAAGGAGAGGTGAGAGGGGTGGAAGAGGATGAGATGTTCAAAGGTATTAAGGGATATGGGCCAAAGGCAGGTATATGGAGTTAGATCACAGATCAGCCATGATCTTATCAAATGGCGGAGCAGGCACGAGGGGCTGAATGGCCTACTCCTGTTCCTATGTTCCTCGAAGGTGCCAGAGGAGTCGGAGGATAGACAAAAGTGCGGTGAGAACATAAGAAATAGGAGCAGGAGTAGGCCATACAGCCCCTTGAGCCTGCTCTGTCATTCAAGAAGATCATGGCTGATCTTCTAGCTAAGTTAGAAGCCCATGGAATTGAGGGAAAAGTACGGACTTGGTTAGGAAGTTGGCTGAGCGAAAGGCGACAGAGAGTAGGGATACAGCCCCTTGAGCCTGCTCTGTCATTCAAGAAGATCATGGGTGATCTTCTAGCTAAGTTAGAAGCCCATGGAATTGAGGGAAAAGTACGGACTTGGTTAGGAAGTTGGCTGAGCGAAAGGCGACAGAGAGTAGGGATAATGGGAAGGTACTCACATTGGCAGGATGTGATTAGTGGAGTCCCGCAGGGATCTGTCTTGGGGCCTCAATTATTCACAGTATTTATTAACAACTTAGATGAAGGCATAGAAAGTCTCATATCTAAGTTTGCCGATGACACAATGATTGTTGGCATTGTAAGCAGTGTAGATGAAAACATAAAATTACAAAGGGTTATTGATAGATTAGGTGAATGGGCAAAACTGTGGCAAATGGAATTCAATGTAGACAAATGTGAGGTCATCCACTTTGGATCAAAAAAGGATAGAACAGGGTACTTTCTAAATGGTAAAAAGTTAAAAACAGTGGATGTCCAAAGGGATTTAGGGGTTCAGGTACATAGATCATTGAAGTGTCATGAACAGGTGCAGAAAATAATCAATAAGGCTAATGGAATGCTGGCCTTGATATCTAGAGGACTGGAGTACAAGGGGGCAGAAGTTATGCTGCAGCTATACAAAACCCTGGTTAGACCGCACCTGGAGTACTGTGAGCAGTTCTGGGCACCGCACCTTCGGAAGGACATATTGGCCTTGGAGGGAGTGCAGCGTAGGTTTACTAGAATGATACCCGGACTTCAAGGGTTAAGTTACAAGGAGAGATTACACAAATTGGGGTTGTATTCTCTGGAGTTTCGAAGGTTAAGGGGTGATCTGATCAAAGTTTATAAGATATTAAGGGGAACAGATAGGGTGGATAGAGAGAAACTATTTCCGCTGGTTGGGGATTCTAGGAGTAGGGGGCACAGTCTAAAAATTAGAGCCAGACCTTTCAGGAGTGAGATTAGAAAACATTTCTACACACAAAGGGTGGTAGAAGTTTGGAACTCTCTTCCGCAAACAGCAATTGATACTAGCTCAATTGCTAAATTTAAATCTGAGATAGATAGCTTTTTGGCAACCAAAGGTATTAAGGGATATGGGCCAAAGGCAGGTATATGGAGTTAGATCACAGATCAGCCATGATCTTATCAAATGGTGGAGCAGGCTCGAGGGGCTGAATGGCCTACTCCTGTTCCTATGTTCCTAGGACTGCACTGAAGTGCCTGGATTGTAGATTCAGCTCTCTGGAGTGGGACTGAACCCATGACCTTCTGTCTGATGGGTGAACAGTTCACTGAACCACGATTGTCGCAAGCTTGTGAACATCTGTTTCAGGACCGAAGAAAACTTCTCTCCCACCAACTGACAATTGGGAAAGGACATCCTGGCTCAGCGAGATAACGGTTTGAAACACTGAGAGTTGTGCAATGTGCAACTGCTAAATTTCCCTCTCAATAAAACTCAGCGTCACACCAGGGTCAATCAAGGGTCATTCACTATAAAATTCTCAAACACAATTATCAATGAGCAGAATTATTTGGGTGTCGACCAGTCCTACAAAAATCAGAAACTGAACCCAGAAATATTGTTTCAAACTTTACTTGGGTCTGGATTCAGTTCACACAATGATAATTAAGTTCAATCTAACTCCACCCTGGTACAAACTGGATTGAATTCAGACAGAAAGAAAGACTTACATTTATATACCACCTTTCATGGCCTTGGGAGGTCCCAAAGTGCTTTAAAGCCAATGGAATACTTTTTGAAGTGTAGTCACTGTTGTAATGTAGGAAACACAGCAGCCAATTTGCAAACAGCAAGATCCCACAAACAGCAATGAGATACTGAGCAGATAATCTGTTTTAGTGATGTTGGTTGAGGGATAAATATTGTCCAGGAAACATAGAAACATAGAAAATAGGAGCAAGAGTAGGCCATTCGCGACCTCTACCACCTAGAAGGCCAAGAGCAGCAGGTACATGGGAACAACACCACCTGCATGTTCCCCTCCAAGTCACACAACATCCCGACTTGGAAATATATCGCCGTCCCTTCATCGTCGCTGGGTCAAAATCCTGGAACTCCCTTCCTAACAGCGCTGTGGGAGAACCTTCACCACACGGACTGCAGCGGTTCAAGAAGGCAGCTCACCACCACCTTCTCAAGGGCAATTAGGGATGGGCAATAAATGCCGGCCTCGCCAGCGACGCCCACATCCCATGAACGAATAAAAAAAAACTAGGCCCTTCAGGCCTGCTCCACCATTCAAAATAATCATGGCTGATCGTCTAACTCAGTACCCTGTTCCCGCTTTTTCCCCATATCATAGAATCATAGAATCATAGAAGTTTACAACATGGAAACAGGCCCTTCGGCCCAACATGTCCATGTCGCCCAGTTTATACCACTAAGCTAGTCCCAATTGCCTGCACTTGGCCCATATCCCTCTATACCCATCTTACCCATGTAACTGTCCAAATGCTTTTTAAAAGACAAAATTGTACCCGCCTCTACTACTGCCTCTGGCAGCTCGTTCCAGACACTCACCACCCTTTGAGTGAAAAAATTGCCCCTCTGGACCCTTTTGTATCTCTCCCCTCTCACCTTAAATCTATGCCCCCTCGTTATAGACTCCCCTACCTTTGGGAAAAGATTTTGACTATCGACCTTATCTATGCCCCTCATTATTTTATAGACTTCTATAAGATCACCCCTTAACCTCCTACTCTCCAGGGAAAAAAGTCCCAGTCTGTCTAACCTCTCCCTATAAGTCAAACCATCAAGTCCCGGTAGCATCCTCGTAAATCTTTTCTGCACTCTTTCTAGTTTAATAATATCCTTTCTATAATAGGGTGACCAGAACTGTACACAGTATTCCAAGTGTGGCCTCACCAATGCCCTGTACAACTTCAACAAGACATCCCAACTCCTGCATTCAATGTTCTGACCAATGAAACCAAGCATGCCGAATGCCTTCTTCACCACCCTATCCACCTGTGACTCCACTTTCAAGGAGCTATGAATCTGTACTCCCAGATCTCTTTGTTCTATAACTCTCCCCAACGCCCTACCATTAACGGAGTAGGTCCTGGCCCGATTCGATCTACCAAAATGCATCACCTCACATTTATCTAAATTAAACTCCATCTGCCATTCATCGGCCCACTGGCCCAATTGATCAAGATCCCGTTGCAATCCCAGATAACCTTCTTCACTGTCCACAATCCCACCAATCTTGGTGTCATCTGCAAACTTACTAACCATGCCTCCTAAATTCTCATCCAAATCATTAATATAAATAACAAATAACAGCGGACCCAGCACCGATCCCTGAGGCACACCGCTGGACACAGGCATCCAGTTTGAAAAACAACCCTCTACAACCACCCTCTGTCTTCTGTCGTCAAGCCAATTTTGTATCCAATTGGCTACCTCACCTTGGATCCCATGAGATTTAACCTTATGTAACAACCTACCATGCGGTACCTTGTCAAATGCTTTGCTGAAGTCCATGTAGACCACGTCTACTGCACAGCCCTCATCTATCTTCTTGGTTACCCCTTCAAAAAACTCAATCAAATTCGTGAGACATGATTTTCCTCTCACAAAACCATGCTGACTGTTCCTAATTAGTCCCTGCCTCTCCAAATGCCTGTAGATCCTGTCCCTCAGAATACCCTCTCACAACTTACCCACTACAGATGTCAGGCTCACTGGTCTGTAGTTCCCAGGCTTTTCCCTGCCGCCCTTCTTAAACAAAGGCACAACATTTGCTACCCTCCAATCTTCAGGCACCTCACCTGTAGCGGTGGATGATTCAAATATCTCTGCTAGGGGACCCGCAATTTCCTCCCTAACCTCCCATAACGTCCTGGGATACATTTCATCAGGTCCCGGAGATTTATCTACCTTGATGCGCGTTAAGACTTCCAGCACCTCCCTCTCTGTAATATGTACACTCTTCAAGACATCACTATTTATTTCCCCAAGTTCCCTAACATCCATGCCTTTCTCAACCGTAAATACCGATGTGAAATATTCATTCAGGATCTCACCCATCTCTTGTGGTTCCGCACATAGATGACCTTGTTGATCCTTAAGAGGCCCTACTCTCTCCCTAGTTACCCTTTTGCCCTTTATGTATTTGTAGAAGCTCTTTGGATTCACCTTTGCCTGATCTGCCAAAGCAATCTCATATCCCCTTTTTGCCCTCCTGATTTCTCTCTTAACTCTACTCCGGCAATCTCTATACTCTTCAAGGGATCCACTTGATCCCAGCTGCCTATGCATGTCATATGCCTCCTTCTTATTTTTGACTAGTGCCTCAATCTCCCGAGTCATCCAAGGTTCCCTACTTCTACCAGCCTTGCCCTTCACTTTATAAGGAATGTGATTACCCTGAACCCTGGTTAACACACTTTTGAAAGCCTCCCACTTACCAGACGTCCCTTTGCCTGCCAACAGACTCTCCCAATCAACTTCTGAAAGTTCCTGTCTAATACCATCAAAATTGGCCTTTCCCCAATTTAGAATTTTAACTTTTGGGCCAGACCTATCCTTCTCCATAGCTATCTTAAAACTAATGGAATTATGATCACTTGTCCCAAAGTGATCCCTCACCAACACTTCTGTCACCTGCCCTTCCTTATTTCCCAAGAGGAGGTCAAGTTTTGCCCCCTCTCTAGTCGGGCCATCCACATACTGAATGAGAAATTCCTCCTGAATACACTCAACAAATTTCTCTCCATCCAAGCCCCTAATGCTATGGCTGTCCCAGTCAATGTTGGGAAAGTTAAAGTCCCCTACTATTACCACCCTATTTTACTTGCAGCTGTCTGTAATCTCCTTACATATTTGCTCCTCAATTTCCCGTTGACTATTTGGGGGTCTGTAGTACAATCCTATCAAAGTGATCTCTCCCTTCTTATTTTTCAGTTCTACCCATATAGACTCAGTGGGCGAACCCTCGGATATATCCCCTCTCACTACTGCCGTGATGTTCTCCCTAATCAAGAATGCAACTCCCCCTCCTCTCTTACCTCCTACTCTATCTTTCCGAAAGCATCTGTACCCTGGAACATTGAGCTGCCAGTCCTGCCCCTCCCTTATCCATGTTTCAGTAATAGCTATAACATCCCAGTCCCATGTACCCATCCATGCCCTGAGTTCATCTGCCTTGCCCATCAGACTTCTTGCATTGAAATAAATGCAGTTTAATCTAGACTTCCCTTGGTCTTTGCTTTCTCAGACCATCTGTCCGGTCATGTTCTGTACACTCTCCCTTACTGCCTTTTGTTTCTGTCACCATTTTATTTCCCACTGACTTCCTGCATCGGTTCCCATCCCCTTGATCCCTTTAGCATTAAGAAATATATCTATCTCTTTCTTGAATACATCTAATGACTTGGCCTCCACTGCCTTCTGTGGCAGAGAATTCCACAGGTTCACCACCCTCTGAGTGAAGAAATTTCTCCGCATCTCGGTTCTAAACTCGGGGGAGAACTCCCCTGCTCTTCTGTGAAATAGCGTCATGGAATTTTTTACATCCACCTGAAAGGGCAGACAGGGCCTCGGTTTAACGTCTCATTTAAAGATGGCACCTCCGACAGTGCAGCGCTCCCTCAGTGCTGACCCTCCGACAGTGCAGCACTCCCTCAGTGCTGACCCTCCGACAGTGCAGCACTCCCTCAGTACTGACCCTCCGACAGTGCAGCGCTCCCTCAGTACTGACCCTCCGACAGTGCAGCGCTCCCTCAGTACTGACCCTCCGACAGTGCAGCCCTCCCTCAGTACTGACCCTCCGACAGTGCAGCGCTCCCACAGTACTGACCCTCCGACAGTGCAGCACTCCCTCAGTACTGACCCTCCGACAGTGCAGCGCTCCCTCAGTACTGACCCTCCGACAGTGCAGCGCTCCCTCAGTGCTGACCCTCTGACAGTGCAGCGCTCCCTCAGTACTGACCCTCCGACAGTGCAGCACTCCCTCAGTACTGACCCTCCGACAGTGCAGCACTCCCTCAGTACTGACCCTCCGACAGTGCAGCGCTCCCTCAGTACTGACCCTCCGACAGTGCAGCGCTCCCACAGTACTGACCCTCCGAAAGTGCAGCACTCCCACAGTACTGACCCTCCGACAGTGCAGCGCTCCCTCAGTACTGACCCTCCGACAGTGCAGCGCTCCCTCAGTGCTGACCCTCCGACAGTGCAGCGCTCCCTCAGTACTGACCCTCCGACAGTGCAGCGCTCCCTCAGTACTGACCCTCCGACAGTGCAGCGCTCCCTCAGTACTGACCCTCCGACAGTGCAGCGCTCCCTCAGTACTGACCCTCCGACAGTGCAGCGCTCCCTCAGTACTGACCCTCCGACAGTGCAGCGCTCCCTCAGTACTGACCCTCCGACAGTGCAGCGCTCCCTCAGCACTAACCCTCCGACAGTGCAGCACTCCCTCAGTACTGACCCTCCGACAGTGCAGCGCTCCCTCAGTACTGACCCTCCGACAGCGCAGCGCTCCCTCAGTACTGACCCTCCGACAGCGCAGCGCTCCCTCAGTACTGACCCTCCGACAGCGCAGCGCTCCCTCAGTACTGACCCTCCGACAGCGCAGCGCTCCCTCAGTACTGACCCTCCGACAGCGCAGCGCTCCCTCAGTACTGACCCTCCGACAGTGCAGCGCTCCCTCAGTACTGACCCTCCGACAGTGCAGCGCTCCCTCAGTACTGACCCTCCGACAGTGCAGCGCTCCCTCAGTACTGACCCTCCGACAGTGCGGCGCTCCCTCAGTACTGACCCTCCGACAGTGCGGCGCTCCCTCAGTACTGACCCTCCGACAGTGCAGCGCTCCCTCAGTACTGACCCTCCGACAGTGCAGCGCTCCCTCAGTACTACACTGGGAGTGTCGGCCTGGATTAAGGGCTCAAGTCTCTGGTGTTGGACTTAAACCCAGGACCCTCTGACTCAGAGACGAGAGTGCGACCCACTGAGCCGCGGCTGATACCGAAGCAGAGCGAGCACACGCGGAACTGCGTTGTCACAACAGCCTGTGTCTCGCACCATGGAGACCATGGGCCCGTGGTTCTCCGAGTCCGTACTGGCAGATTTGGAAAGGGCAGTGGCAGGATTCACACGTGCGCCAAGCAGACCTCTCCCATGCTGCCCGCTGGTCACTCAGCTGATGGCAGGAGAAGGGTCCAATGATGTGACTACCTCTCGAGGTGGGCACACACGATCAGTTATTGCCGAACCTCAGGCTGCCTGCTCCCTGTGCTCTTCGAATCTCCATTTACAGCGTGTGTCGAGCATTGTCCCTACTGGCTACACTGGTCTAACCAGCCTGTAGTCACCAGGTTTGGGTCTCACTGCTTTTTTGAACACTGGAATCCTCCACTTAACACCTTCCAATCCTCATTTTCAACTACAGCAACAAGCTCGGATTAACTGGTGCCTTTAACACTAAAAGTCCCTCGCCCACTTTCATGGAGGTGTGGGGAAAGTCGACAGTAAACCAGGAAGGGAGAGTTAAAAGCAGTGACCCAAAGAGGTGAGGTTTGAGAAGGGATTTAAGACGAGAGAGGCAGACCTGGTTGACTTTTAACTGCCCTCTGGAGTGGCCTAGCGAGCCACTCAGTTGTATCAAACCCTTTACAAAGAATTGCATCAGTTCATGAAGAAGGCCCAATGCCACCTTCTCAGGGCAATTAGGGATGGGCAATAAATGCCGGCCTTGCCAGCGACGCCCACAGATGGAGGAGTTTAGGGAGGGAAGTTACCGAGATTCTTTCAGATAAGTCAGAAACTAGGCCGGGACTAGACTCTGGCCTTGAGGTGAACATCCTGTGATGGCCCATTGGGGCGAAGCCTCTACCTGTCCCAAATGTGGTCATCGACTTGAAGGTGCGTGCAGCCAGAGGTGGGGACACCCCAGGTTTGGGGCTCCCCTATCTCAGGCCCTCAAAGAGGCCCAGTCAATGGTCGATAGAGCTGTTCCTGGTCTGACCAGGTGGCCCCTTCCAACAACTGGTGATTGTGGGGGCCTACCTCAAGATTCTTTTACAAGGGGGGGCCATGAGGGGCAGCTTTGACTACAATCTAAGGGGTTCCCAAAAGCCCCCCCAGCCCTGGCAGCTCTGCCAGACTTCCCTCCTTGTTGGATACGGCATCGCCCTTGATCCCCCACTAATGGCACGGGTAGCCACCATTGGCAGGCTAATTAGGGTCCATCTCCTGACCCCATGGACCTGCTGAGGGCAGAGGTCGAGGTTCCCAATAGGCACAATCCTGGCATCATTTCAGGTCTGGGTCAGAAGCTCAGTTCAGGATAAAAGAGGTTACCAGTGTTGTGAAAGGATTGGTTCAGCCTGAGATGATGGGTCAAGGAGAGGGATGGACCCCCCTCCCCCCCGAGCCCTAGGTCTCGCTCCACTTCTCCATTCAAACAGAACATTCCCTCTTTCCCCATCCTCTGTAACGGCCCTACACATATTACATGTTCCTCCTGTTCCTCTATTTTTGGAGTGCGTTTCCCAAACAATATTGCCTCAGATTGACAAATGGCATCAAACTTTTGGCCAATAGAAACCCAGCTCCAGCAGCATGTGACCAGTTGTACACTGACCCCTCTCTAAACCTTGATGATATAAACTCAGATCAAACCCGGACTCTCAGCTCCTGGGAAGATTCTGCAGAAGGTGAGGAACTTTTCCTGATCTCTGTTTTTGCCGTCTGAGAGTGTGGTCTGGAGATCGGGGAGTGGGTCCGTGCTGGGAATTTACCCCAACACTCCTGCTCCTCATAGTCGTCTCAACCATTGTAGAGGAGCTACCAACCTGCTTAATATCCATTGGTTATTGTCTAACTACTGAATCTTTTATATTTAAAGGGTTAAACTTTTATAATGAGAGTCATTAAAAGGCTGTTTGCAGAGGATGGAGAAAAGATTTACTAGAACGATTCCAGGGATGAGGGACTTCAGTTATGTGGAGAGACTGGAGAAGCTGGGATTGTTCTCCTTGGAGCAGAGAAGGTTAAGGGGAGATTTAATAGAGGTGTTCAAAATTTTGAGGTGCGTTGATAGAGTAAGAAAGGAGAAACGATTCGCACTTACAGGAGGGTCAGTTACCAGAGGACACAGATTTAAGGTAATTGGCAAAAGAACCAGAGGGGGAGATGAGGAGAATTTATTTTTACAGAGAGAGTTGTTCTGATCTGGAATTCACTGCCTGAAAGGGCGGTGGAAGCAGATTCAATAATAACTTTCAAAACAGTACCAGATAAATACTTGAAAAGGAAACTTTTACAGGCCTTTGGGGAAAGAGCAGGGGGAGTGGGACTAATTGGACAGGTCTTTCAAAGAGCCGGCACAGGCACAATGGGCCTAATGGCCTCCGTCCGTGCTGTATGATTTATGACTGTATGATTAAATGACTCCATAATGTACCATTCATATTTGGGAATAAGCCACGTGATGAATGGAGAGGGATCTGAGGGCAGTGATCGGGGTGAAGTGAAATGTCAGGTTTCTGCCAGTCAGGGAGTTGAAGGATCGGATAGAGGAGCCCGAGAGGAAGGTTGAAATGCCTGAGGGGGCCGAGTAATTGTGGAAAAACTCCTCCGTAGCAAAGGGCCATAATGTCACCCAGTCAGAGAGAACTGAGGTTGGGAAAGGCAGAAACTAGATGAAATGCTGAAAGGATAGTCCCAACATGTAAAGAGTAATTGGTGATAATCTGCAGACACGTGGCAGAGAAATTTAACACAGAGAAGTGCAAAGTGATACATTTTGGCCAGAAGAATGAGGAGAGGCAATATAAACTAAAGGGTACAATTGTAAAAGGGAGTGCAGGAACAGAGAGACCTGGGGGTATATGTACACAAATCATTGAAGGTGCAGGGCAGGTTGAGAAAGCGGTTAAAAAAGCATACGGGATCCTGGGCTTTATAAATAGAGGCATAGAGTACAAAAGTATGGAAGTCATGATGAACCTTTATAAAACACTGGTTCGCCCACAGCTGGAATATTGTGTCCAATTCTAGGCACCACACTTTAGGAAGGATGTGAAGGCCTTAGAGAGGGTGCAGAAGAGATTTACTAGAATGATTCCAGGGATGAGGGACTTTAGTTACGTGGATAGACTGGAGAAGCTGGGATTGTTCTCCTTGGAACAGAGACGGTTACGAGGAGATTTGATCGAGGGGTTCAAAATCATGAAGGGTTTAGACAGAGTAGATAGAGAGAAACTCTTCCCATGGGTGGAAGTGTCGAGAACCAGAGGACATAGATTTAAGGTGATTGGCAAAAGAACCAAAGACGAAGTGAGGAAAACTTTTTTACACAGAGAGTTGTTCTGATCTGGAATTCACTGCCTGAAAGGGCGGTGGAAGCAGATTCAATAATAACTTTCAAAAAGGAATTGGAGAAATACTTGAAGGGAAAAATTTGCAGGACAACGAGAAAGAGCGGGGAGTGGGACTAACTGGATTGCTCTTACAAAGAGCCGGCACAGGTTCGATGGGCCAAATGGTCTCCTTCTGTGCTGTAATCATTCTATGAATCAATTCTATGATCCTAGTGGAGTAGAGATAAGCACAAGGGGAGAAGGTCAAGGGTGTGGAAGAGAGAAAAGAGGTGAGGGGAAGTTGAGGAGAGAGGAGAGAGGGAGGGGATTGAGGGGAGAGAATGGTTAGGAGAGAAGGGTGGTGTAAGTGGGCTGGTGGGAAAATGGTGAGGGATGAAGTTTGAAGGGAGAGAGGAGTAGGCCCAGCGATGAAGATACGAGGAGAAGGGAGGGGTGAGGTGGACGACATGAGAAGTTGGAGGTGAGGGGGAGGGTGACTATCGGCCTGCAAAAGACTGTAGAGAAATAGGTCAAAAAGGAGATTAGGGGCGTTAAGAAAGATCTGGATTGGGACAGAGCAGCAGATGGAGAACCCAATCCCAAACGATTCTTTCTGCAGGTTACGAGCAATAGGAGGAGGTAAACCCCGAAGGGACCTGTGTGGGGTCAGGCAGGAGAATGGGCAGAAAACTGTAAAATGGTTAATGGCTGCTTCTTCGAGTTTTGTTCCAGATGAACACTAGAAATATCATCCGACATCAGATACCTGCCCTGGGAGTGTTTGATGGGACAGTGTAGGGGGAGCTTTACTCTGTATCTAACCCGTGCTGTACCTGCCCTGGGAGTGTTTGATGGGAGAGTGTAGAGGGAGCTTTACTCTGTATCTAACCCTGTACCTGCCCCTGGGAGTGTTTGATGGGACAGTGTAGAGGGAGCTTTACTCTGTATCTAACCCTGTACCTGCCCCTGGGAGTGTTTGATGGGACAGTGTAGAGGGAGCTTTACTCTGTATCTAACCCTGTACCTGCCCCTGGGAGTGTTTGATGGGACAGTGTAGAGGGAGCTTTACTCTGTATCTAACCCGTGCTGTACCTGCCCTGGGAGTGTTTGATGGGACAGTGTAGGGGGAGCTTTACTCTGTATCTAACCCTGTACCTGCCCTGGGAGTGTTTGATGGGACAGTGTAGAGGGAGCTTTACTCTGTATCTAACCCTGTACCTGCCCTGGGCGTGTTTGATGGGACAGTGTAGGGGGAGCTTTACTCTGTATCTAACCCGTGCTGTACCTGCCCTGGGAGTGTTTGATGGGACAGTGTAGAGGGAGCTTTACTCTGTATCTAACCCGTGCTGTACCTGCCCTGGGAGTGTTTGATGGGAGAGTGTAGAGGGAGCTTTACTCTGTATCTAACCCTGTACCTGCCCCTGGGAGTGTTTGATGGGAGAGTGTAGAGGGAGCTTTACTCTGTATCTAACCCTGTACCTGCCCCTGGGAGTGTTTGATGGGACAGTGTAGAGGGAGCTTTACTCTGTATCTAACCCGTGCTGTACCTGCCCTGGGAGTGTTTGATGGGACAGTGTAGAGGGAGCTTTACTCTGTA
Source organism: Heptranchias perlo (assembly GCF_035084215.1). Lineage (NCBI taxonomy): Eukaryota > Metazoa > Chordata > Chondrichthyes > Hexanchiformes > Hexanchidae > Heptranchias > Heptranchias perlo. The sequence continues at coordinate 171,370,290 of NC_090326.1, read as the reverse complement.
TCTAACCCGTGCTGTACCTGCTCTGGGAGTGTTTGATGGGACAGTGTAGAGGGAGCTTTACTCTGTATCTAACCCGTGCTGTACCTGCCCTGGGAGTGTTTGATGGGAGAGTGTAGAGGGAGCTTTACTCTGTATCTAACCCGTGCTGTACCTGCCCTGGGAGTGTTTGATGGGAGAGTGTAGAGGGAGCTTTACTCTGTATCTAACCCTGTACCTGCTCTGGGAGTGTTTGATGGGACAGTGTAGAGGGAGCTTTACTCTGTATCTAACCCTGTACCTGCTCTGGGAGTGTTTGATGGGACAGTGTAGAGGGAGCTTTACTCTGTATCTAACCCGTGCTGTACCTGCTCTGGGAGTGTTTGATGGGACAGTGTAGAGGGAGCTTTACTCTGTATCTAACCCGTGCTGTACCTGCCCTGGGAGTGTTTGATGGGACAGCATAGAGGGAGCTTTACTCTGTATCTAACCCTGTACCTGCCCTGGGGGTGTTTGATGGGACAGTGTAGAGGGAGCTTTACTCTGTATCTAACCCTGTACCTGCCCTGGGAGTGTTTGATGGGACAGTGCAGAGAGAGCTTTACTCTGTATCTAACCCGTGCTGTACCTGCCCTGGGAGTGTTTGATGGGAGAGTGTAGAGGGAGCTTTACTCTGTATCTAACCCTGTACCTGCCCTGGGAGTGTTTGATGGGACAGTGTAGAGGGAGCTTTACTCTGTATCTAACCCTGTACCTGCTCTGGGAGTGTTTGATGGGACAGTGTAGAGGGAGCTTTACTCTGTATCTAACCCTGTACCTGCCCTGGGAGTGTTGGATGGGACAGTGTAGAGGGAGCTTTACTCTGTATCTAACCCTGTACCTGCCCTGGGAGTGTTGGATGGGACAGTGTAGAGGGAGCTTTACTCTGTATCTAACCCTGTACCTGCCCTGGGAGTGTTGGATGGGACAGTGTAGAGGGAGCTTTACTCTGTATCTAACCCTGTACCTGCCCTGGGAGTGTTTGATGGGACAGTGCAGAGGGAGCTTTACTCTGTATCTAACCCGTGCTGTACCTGCCCTGGGAGTGTTTGATGGGAGAGTGTGGAGGGAGCTTTACTCTGTATCTAACCCTGTACCTGCCCTGGGAGTGTTGGATGGGACAGTGTAGAGGGAGCTTTACTCTGTATCTAACCCTGTACCTGCTCTGGGAGTGTTTGATGGGACAGTGTAGAGCTAGAATGTAGAATTAGCTACTTCCTCTAGAGTGCAACAGGAACTTGGTTGATATTTGTCTAACTCACTTCAATTCGAACTCTTACAGGCACAGAGAGGGGATTTCAATGCTCTCAGCCTGTCCTTTATTAAAAGGCAGTTTCCGGGGGTGTAACGATGGTGCTGGCCATTGTGTCCAATGTGCCACCTCGTCATTTTAATCCTCTTCCATTTAGACCCTGTCTCCTCCACCTGACTGCACTGCCAGGGACTGAGAGATAACATGAGAGGTTGGAAATCACAGCTGAATATTGACCATTAAACTCATCACCAGCAAATGGTGTGGGACTGAAAGGTAGAAAACAAGAAGGGTACAGGGTCAGCCCATGTTCTGTGCTGAGTTAGCTGATTTCTCTTCAGGTAGCAGTGGGACAGATCTTTGGTCATGTTGCTCCCTGGATGGGTAAGTCAGCCTGGGTTCCCACTGCAGATCAATGATCCAGTGATTGCTGTTTGCGAGCTTCCCAGGCCTCCCTTCCACAGTGGGAGAGCGCCTCATCCCTCCCAAAATATGCTACACCTGTCCAGGTCAAGCCACACCCGAATTTGGTGAACCAGGCCACCAATGTGGCCCAGTCGTACTCCCAACCATGTCTGCTCCCTGACAGGGCCTTAAGATTAAAATGGAGAGCAGAGAAAATGAGCACAGCGACAGACCTGACTTTTCATTATGTGGTCTTGGTGCTGCTGTCTGAGCTGACAGACGATGAATGGCCTGTTGGGTGAGGTACTGTGTAACCGTCCCACAGGAAGAACCAACTTTCCCCCAGAAAGAACCAACTTTCCCCCAGAAAGAACCAACTCTCCCCCAGAAAGAACCAACTCTCCCCCAGAAAGAACCAACTCTCCCCCAGAAAGAACCAACTTTCCCCCAGAAAGAACCAACTCTCCCCCAGAAAGAACCAACTTTCCCCCAGAAAGAACCAACTTTCCCCCAGACAGAACCAACTCTTCCCCAGAAAGAACCAACTTTCCCCCAGAAAGAACCAACTCTCCCCCAGAAAGAGTCAACCGTCCCCAGAAAGAGCAAGGCATGTGGGGATGTTTTTTTGGAGCCTCAGCCTAATTTTCCTCCCCAGTGCCAGTAGGATGTCTATATTGGTGAGTTTCTTGATGAAGCGGCCTTAGACCCTGGGCCCAGGCCCCTCTCGGACCGGAGGATTAGGCATTAAAGACACCAAGCCCTTTTATTTTACTTCCAGGAACAAGGTTCAGCGCTGGACTCTTCTGGCTGGTGGTTTTGGACAGCAGTTAGAACCCTCAGACACTAAAGTCCGAAGCTACTTCTGCAGGCCTCTCGTGCTCAGCTTGGGGCTTCCCTTCATCCAGGCTTTAAGCACTGCCAGGGGGTGGGCCTGGTCTTGGTGAACATTTGGATCATGGAATTGAACAGAGCCTGAATAGTAACATAAGAGCAGAAGGAGGCCCCGCACGCCTGTCCCACCATTCAATGAGGTGATGAGTGATCTGTATATTAACTCCATCTGCCACCCCCCCACTACCTCCCTTGGCTCCATATCCCTGGGCTAGCAAAAATCTCTCGATCTCAGATTTAGAATTATTAATTGAGCCAGCATCTACTGCTCTCTGTGGGAGAGAGTCCCACACTTCAACCACCCTTTGTGTGAAGACATGTTTCCTAACGTCTCTCCTGAACGACCTGACTCTGATTTTAAGATGACGTCCTCTAGCCCTGGGCTCCCCCACCAGCGGAAAAAGTTTCTCAATTCCTTTCAAAATCCTAAAAACCTCAGTCAAATCACCCTGAACCGTCTATATTCCGGGCAGTACAGGCCTAGTTTATGTAATCTCTCCTCACAGTCTAACCGTTGGAGTCCTGGTCACATTCTGGTGAATCTGCACTGCACTCCTTCCAAGGCCAATGTCTCCTCCCTCAGGTGCGGTGCCCAGAACTGTACACAGCGCTCCAGATGTGGTCTAACCAGGGCTTTGTACAGATGTAGCAAAACTTCCTCCTCCAGGCAGCTTTAGGACCCTGCAGGTGGAGGGAACAACAACAACAACAACAACAACAACAACAAGCTTTTGTTTTGCGCCTTCAAGGTCGTAAAATGTCCCAAGGTGCTTCACACCGAGCCACATAAAGAGATATTAGGGCAGGAGACCAAAAGCTCAATCAAAGAAGTAGGTTTTAAGAAGTGCCTTTAAGGAGGGCAGAGAGGTAGAGAGGAGGAGAGGTAGAGAGGAGGAGAGGTGGAGAGGAGGAGAGGAGGAGAGGTAGAGAGGAGGAGAGGTGGAGAGGAGGAGAGGCGGAGAGGTAGAGAGGAGGAGAGGTGGAGAGGAGGAGAGGTGGAGAGGAGGAGAGGTGGAGAGGAGGAGAGGTAGAGAGGAGGAGAGGTAGAGAGGAGGAGAGGCGGAGAGGAGGAGAGGTGGAGAGGAGGAGAGGTGGAGAGGAGGAGAGGTAGAGAGGAGGAGAGGCGGAGAGGAGGAGAGGTAGAGAGGTAGAGAGGAGGAGAGGTGGAGAGGAGGAGAGGTGGAGAGGAGGAGAGGTAGAGAGGAGGAGAGGTAGAGAGGAGGAGAGGCGGAGAGGAGGAGAGGTAGAGAGGAGGAGAGGTGGAGAGGAGGAGAGGAGGAGAGGTAGAGGGGAGGAGAGGTGGAGAGGAGGAGAGGCGGAGAGGAGGAGAGGTAGAGAGGAGGAGAGGTAGAGAGGTAGAGAGGAGGAGAGGTGGAGAGGTAGAGAGGAGGCGAGGTAGAGAGGTAGAGAGGAGGAGAGGTGGAGAGGTAGAGAGGTAGAGAGGAGGAGAGGTGGAGAGGAGGAGAGGTAGAGAGGAGGAGAGGTGGAGAGGAGGAGAGGTAGAGAGGTAGAGAGGTAGAGAGGTGGAGAGGAGGAGAGGAGAGGAGGAGAGGTAGAGAGGTAGAGAGGTGGAGAGGAGGAGAGGAGAGGAGGAGAGGTAGAGAGGTAGAGAGGAGGAGAGGTGGAGAGGAGGAGAGGTAGAGAGGTAGAGAGGAGGAGAGGTGGAGAGGAGGAGAGGTAGAGAGGAGGAGAGGTGGAGAGGAGGAGAGGTAGAGAGGTAGAGAGGAGGAGAGGTGGAGAGGAGGAGAGGTGGAGAGGAGGAGAGGTAGAGAGGAGGAGAGGTAGAGAGGTAGAGAGGAGGAGAGGTGGAGAGGAGGAGAGGTGGAGAGGAGGAGAGGTAGAGAGGAGGCGAGGTAGAGAGGCGGAGGTGGAGAGGAGGAGAGGTGGAGAGGAGGAGAGGTAGAGAGGAGGCGAGGTAGAGAGGCGGAGGTGGAGAGGTTTAGGAGAGACAGGGAGGGACGAGGTCCTGGAGGGATTTGAACATGAGGATGAGACTTTCAAAATCGAGGCGTCCCCGGACCGGGAGACAATGTAGGTCAGTGAGCACAGGGGGTGATGGGTGAACGGGACTTGGTGCGAGTTAGGATACGGGGCAGCAGAGTTTTGGATGAGCTCAAGTTTATGGAGGGTGGAAGATGGGAGGCCGGCCTGGAGAGCATTGGAATAACTTCAGGTGTGCTGTCCCAGCCTGATGTCCAGACCAATAGGGAACATGGAAATTGGCCCCAATATCTCCTAGTCAGGAGGCAGGAATTGTGGAAAAAATCCAGTTACCGACTGAGGGAAGATCGAAGGGCCCAAAACTTACTCTAAATATAAATCAGTCGGGGCACCAATGTCCCCCCCTCAACTACAGGAACCCCCTTTTTCAGTGTGAATAACATTTCCTCGTCTCTGTGTGATTCCTACAGGATGAAATCCCATTACCTCTTGGTGTTTGCCTCTCTCTGTGGAATATTTCACAATGGAAACTCACAAGGTAAGAAATTAACGTGTATCAGTTACTCATCGTTACAAACATGGCCGGGAAAAGTATGAAGGAGCTGACTCAGATTCAGTCAGTGTTTGATTCCCATTCACACGGGTTATTAGTGCAGACTGGTACAGGTCAGACTGGGTTAATGGTCAGGGGCTGAGACCAGGTACAGCCTGTGTTGGATTACACTGTCCCTGGACCTGCACTGACAGACTGACCAATACCTGAGCACAAACAGTCACAGATCTGAGGAGACCTGCAGAAATAGACCCAAACCTGGGTCAGTGTGTCTGCGTGTTGTGTATGTCTGTGTGTATGTGTGTGTCTGTGTGTGTGTATGTCTGTGTGTGTGTGTCTGTGTGTTTGTATGTACGTTTGTGTTTGAGTAAGAGTTGAAAGAAGGTGATGGTGAGATGATAGGAACTTTTTTTACTCTTGAGATTATAGGATTCAGAGCACGAAACGACACACAGACTGAGGGACTGGACACTGAATGACACAGACTGAGGGACTGGACACTGACACAGACTGAGGGACTGGACACTGACACAGACTGAGGGACTGGACACTGAATGACACAGACTGAGGGACTGGACACTGACACAGACTGAGGGACTGGACACTGAATGACACAGACTGAGGGACTGGACACTGACACAGACTGAGGGACTGGACACTGAATGACACAGACTGAGGGACTGGACACTGACACAGACTGAGGGACTGGACACTGACACAGACTGAGGGACTGGACACTGAATGACACAGACTGAGGGACTGGACACTGACACAGACTGAGGGACTGGACACTGAATGACACAGACTGAGGGACTGGACACTGACACAGACTGAGGGACTGGACACTGACACAGACTGAGGTGTGGGAGACCAATACACAGCTTGCTGTTCCTGGTCAGTACAGACGGGATCTTTTCAGACTTGAGTCAAAGACGGTTTGAATGGACTCTTGATTTTTCTACTTTCAGAGAATGTAGCTTTTGGGGTTCGTGCCACCCAATCCACCACCTGGAATTTCCGTACCGGCGCAATGAATGCAATTGATGGAAATTTTGACAGTAACATCAGACACTCGTCCTGCAGCAGCACTCGCCGGCAAGCGAACCCGTGGTGGAGAGTGGATTTAGAGAAACATTACCGCATCTTTGTTGTGCTGATCACCAACAGAAACCGGAGAGCGTGTCGACTGAACGGAGCTGAAATCCGCATCGGAGACTCGCTGGAAAATAACGGCAACAGCAACACCCTGTAATATACAACCCACCGTAATATACATCCGTAATATACAACCCACCGTAATATACATCCGTAATATACAACCCACCGTAATATACATCCGTAATATACAACCCACCGTAATATACATCCGTAATATACAACCCACCGTAATATACATCCGTAATATACAACCCACCGTAATATACATCCGTAATATACAACCCACCGTAATATACATCCGTAATATACAACCCACCGTAATATACATCCGTAATATACAACCCACCGTAATATACAACCCACCGTAATATACATCCGTAATATACAACCCACCGTAATATACATCCGTAATATACAACCCACCGTAATATACAACCCACCGTAATATACATCCGTAATATACAACCCACCGTAATATACATCGCACTGTAATATACAACCCACCGTAATATACATCGCACTGTAATATACAACCCACCGTAATATACATCGCACTGTAATATACAACCCACCGTAATATACAACCCACCGTAATATACAACCCACCGTAATATACAACACCCTGTAATTTACATCCCACCGTAATATACATCCCACCGTAATATACAACCCACCGTAATATACATCCCACCGTAATATACATCGCACTGTAATATACAACCCACCGTAATATACAACCCACCGTAATATACAACCCACCGTAATATACAACACCCTGTAATTTACATCCCACCGTAATATACATCCCACCGTAATATACAACACCCTGTAATTTACATCCCACCGTAATATACAACCCACCATAATATACAACCCACCGTAATATACAACCCACCGTAATATACATCGCACTGTAATATACAACCCACCGTAATATACATCGCACTGTAATATACAACCCACCGTAATATACATCGCACTGTAATATACATCCCACCGTAACATACAACACCCTGTAATTTACATCCCACCATAATATACAACCCACCGTAATATACATCCCACCGTAATATGCATCCCACCGTAATATACAACCCACCGTAATATACAACCCACCGTAATATACAACCCACCGTAATATACATCGCACTGTAATATACAACCCGCCGTAATATACATCGCACTGTAATATACAACCCACCGTAATATACATCGCACTGTAATATACATCCCACCGTAACATACAACACCCTGTAATTTACATCCCACCATAATATACAACCCACCGTAATATACATCCCACCGTAATATGCATCCCACCGTAATATACAACCCACCGTAATATACATCCCACCGTAATATACATCCCACCGTAATATGCATCCCACCGTAATATACAACCCACCGTAATATACAACCCACCGTAATATACATCCCACCGTAATATACATCCGTAATATACAACCCACCGTAATATACAACCCACCGTAATTTACATCCCACCATAACATACAACCCACCGTAATATACAACCCACCGTAATATACATCCCACCGTAATATACATCCGTAATATACATCCCACCGTAATATACAACCCACCGTAATATACATCCCACCGTAATATACAACCCACCGTAATATACATCGCACCGTAATATACAACCCACCGTAATATACAACCCACCGTAATATACATCACACCGTAATTTACATCCCACCATAATATACAACCCACCGTAATATACATCCCACCGTAATATACATCCCACCGTAATATACATCGCACTGTAATATACAACCCACTGTAATATACATCCCACCCTAATATACAACCCACCGTAATATACATCGCACTGTAATATACAACCCACCGTAATATACATCGCACTGTAATTTACAACCCACCGTAATATACAACCCACCGTAATATACATCGCACTGTAATATACAACCCACCGTAATATACATCCCACCGTAATATACAACCCACCATAATATACATCGCACCGTAATATACAACCCACCGTAATATACAACCCACCGTAATATACATCGCACTGTAATATACAACCCGCCGTAATATACAACCCACCATAATATACATCCCACCGTAATATACAACCCACCGTAATATACAACACACCGTAATATACATCGCACCGTAATATACATCGCACTGTAATATACAACCCGCCGTAATATACATCGCACTGTAATATACAACCCACCGTAATATACATCGCACTGTAATATACATCCCACCGTAACATACAACACCCTGTAATTTACATCCCACCATAATATACAACCCACCGTAATATACATCCCACCGTAATATGCATCCCACCGTAATATACAACCCACCGTAATATACATCCCACCGTAATATACATCCCACCGTAATATGCATCCCACCGTAATATACAACCCACCGTAATATACAACCCACCGTAATATACATCCCACCGTAATATACATCCGTAATATACAACCCACCGTAATATACAACCCACCGTAATTTACATCCCACCATAACATACAACCCACCGTAATATACAACCCACCGTAATATACATCCCACCGTAATATACATCCGTAATATACATCCCACCGTAATATACAACCCACCGTAATATACATCCCACCGTAATATACAACCCACCGTAATATACATCGCACCGTAATATACAACCCACCGTAATATACAACCCACCGTAATATACATCACACCGTAATTTACATCCCACCATAATATACAACCCACCGTAATATACATCCCACCGTAATATACATCCCACCGTAATATACATCGCACTGTAATATACAACCCACTGTAATATACATCCCACCCTAATATACAACCCACCGTAATATACATCGCACTGTAATATACAACCCACCGTAATATACATCGCACTGTAATTTACAACCCACCGTAATATACAACCCACCGTAATATACATCGCACTGTAATATACAACCCACCGTAATATACATCCCACCGTAATATACAACCCACCATAATATACATCGCACCGTAATATACAACCCACCGTAATATACAACCCACCGTAATATACATCGCACTGTAATATACAACCCGCCGTAATATACAACCCACCATAATATACATCCCACCGTAATATACAACCCACCGTAATATACAACACACCGTAATATACATCGCACCGTAATATACAACCCACCGTAATATACAACACACCGTAATATACAACCCACCGTAATTCACAACCCACTGTAATATACATCCCACCATAATATACATCCCACCGTAACATACATCCCACCGTAATATACATCCCATGTACATCCCACCGTAATATACAACCCACTGTAATATATAACCCACCGTAATATACATCCCACCGTAATATACAACACACCGTAATATACAACCCACCGTAATATACAACACACCGTAATATACAACCCACCGTAATTCACAACCCACTGTAATATACAACACACCGTAATATACAACCCACCGTAATATACAACCCACCATAATATACATCGCACCGTAATATACAACCCACCGTAATATACAACCCACCATAATATACATCCCACCATAATATACATCCCACCGTAATGTACAACCCACCGTAATATACAACACACCGTAATATACAACCCACCGTAATATACATCGCACTGTAATATACAACCCACCGTAATATACAACCCACCATAATATACATCCCACCGTAATATACAACCCACCGTAATATACAACACACCGTAATATACATCGCACCGTAATATACAACCCACCGTAATATACAACACACCGTAATATACAACCCACCGTAATTCACAACCCACTGTAATATACATCCCACCATAATATACATCCCACCGTAACATACATCCCACCGTAATATACATCCCATGTACATCCCACCGTAATATACAACCCACTGTAATATATAACCCACCGTAATATACATCCCACCGTAATATACAACACACCGTAATGTACCACCCACCGTAATATACAACACACCGTAATATACAACACACCGTAATATACAACCCACCGTAATTCACAACCCACCGTAATATACATCGCACTGTAATATACATCCCACCGTAATATACAACACACCGTAATATACAACCCACCGTAATTCACAACCCACTGTAATATACATCGCACTGTAATATACATCCCACCGTAATGTACAACCCACCGTAATATACAACCCACCGTAATATTCATCGCACCGTAATATACAACCCACCGTAATATACAACCCACCGTAATATACAACCCACCGTAATATACATCGCACTGTAATATACAACCCACCGTAATATACATCGCACTGTAATATACAACCCACCGTAATATACATCGCACCGTAATATACAACCCACCGTAATATACAACCCACCATAATATACAACCCACCATAATTTACATCCCACCGTAACATACATCCCTCCGTAATATACATCCCACCGTAATATACATCCCACCGTAATTTACATCCCACCATAACATACAACCCACCGTAATATACAACCCACCGTAATATACATCCCACCGTAATATACATCCCACCGTAATATACATCCGTAATATACATCCCACCGTAATATACAACCCACCGTAATATACATCCCACCGTAATATACAACCCACCGTAATATACATCCCACCGTAATATATATCCCACCGTAATTTACATCCCACCATAATATACAACCCACCGTAATATACATCCCACCGTAATATACAACCCACCGTAATATACATCGCACCGTAATATACAACCCACCGTAATATACAACCCACCGTAATATACATCGCACTGTAATATACAACCCACCGTAATATACAACCCACCGTAATATACATCGCACTGTAATATACAACCCACCGTAATATACAACCCACCGTAATATACATCCCACCGTAATATACATCCCACCGTAATATACATCGCACTGTAATATACAACCCACCGTAATATACATCCCACCGTAATATACATCCCACCGTAATATACAACCCACCGTAATATACAACCCACCGTAATATACAACCCACCGTAATATACATCGCACTGTAATATACAACCCACCGTAATATACATCCCACCGTAATATAACACCACCTGCACGTTTCCCCTCCAAGTCACACACCATCCCGACTTGGAAATATATCGCCGTTCCTTCATTGTCGCTGGGTCAAAATCCTGGAACTCCCTTCCTAACAGCACTGTGGGAGAACCTTCACCACACGGACTGCAGCGGTTCAAGAAGTCGGCTCACCACCACCTTCTCAAGGGCAATTAGGGATGGGCAATAAATGCCGGCCTCGCCAACAATGCCCACATCCCATGAACTAATAAAAAAAAATATACATCCCACCGTAATATACATCCCACCGTAATATGCAACCCACCGTAATATACAACACACCGTAATATACAACACACCATAATATACAACACACCGTAATATACAACACACCGTAATATACATCCCATGTACATCCCACCGTAACATACATCCCACTGTAATATACATCCCACCGTAATATACAACCCATGTACATCCCACCGTAACATACATCCCACCGTAATATACAACACACCGTAATATATAACCCACCGTAATGTACATCCCACCGTAATGTACAACCCACCGTAATGTACATCCCACCGTAATGTACAACCCACCGTAATGTACATCCCACCGTAATGTACAACACACCGTAATATACAACACACCGTAATATACATCCCATGTACATCCCACCGTAACATACATCCCACTGTAATATACATCCCACCGTAATATACAACCCATGTACATCCCACTGTAATGTACATCCCACCGTAATGTACAACCCACTGTAATATATACCCCACTGAGTACATACCTCTATATCACCTGGAATATACCACCTGCTGCAATCTACAATCCATTGGCTGTGACTGTGGATTCTGCCAGCCAATCAGCTCTCACCGCCCCTCTCCACATCTCCCTCCAGAATGTCCATTCACCTATGAACAAGGCCCTTGCCAACCCTGAGCTTATTGTCGATGATTGTATCGACGTCTCGGCCTTGCTGGAGACTTAGCTGACAGGTGATGACACCGTCCCCTTAATGAAGTCTCCCCGCCCAGACCGCCGCAGTGGGCGTGTGACCCTCATCACCAAATCACACCTTGGTCTGTTCCCGCACTCCTCTGGCACCTTCTCCTCCTTTGAGTGTCTCACCTTGTTCCACCCCCTACCCTCCCTTTTAAATCCTCATTCTCCACCACAGTGTTCTCTCCCCTCTCCCCTCATACCCTCTCCGAGCTCATCTTGACCATGAGACCCAACTCCTGCTCCCTCGACCCTATTCCCACAAAACTGCTGACCCCCCAACTTCCCTTCCTGGCCCCCATGTTAGCTGATATTGTTACGGGTTCCCTCTCCTCGGGTACTGTCCCCCCTCCCCTTCAAATCTGCTGTCACCACCCTGCTCAAAAACCCACCCTTGACCCCTCTGCCCCATCTCCAACCTCCCTTTCCTCTCCAGAGTCCTTGAACGTGTTGTCGCCTCCCAAATCCGTGCCCATCTTTCTCACAACTCCATGTTTGAATCCCTCCAACCAGGTTTCTGCCACTTTACTGAAACGGCCCTTATCAAAGTCACAAATGACATCCTGTGACTGTGATCGTGATAAACTATCCCTCCTCATCCCTCTCGACCTGTCTGCAGCCTTTGACACAGTTGACCACACCATCTTCCTCCAAAGCCTCTCCTCCATCATCCAGCTGGGTGGGACTGCACTCGCCCGGTTCCATTCCTGTCATAGCCAGAGAATCACCTGCAATGACTTCTCTTCCTGGTCTCGCACCGTTAACTCTGGAGTCCCCCCGAGGATCTATCCTTGGTCCCTCCTATTTCTCATCTACAGGCTGCCCCTCGGTGACATCATCCAAAAACACAATGTCAGGTCCCACGTGTACACTGACGATACCCAGCTCAACCTCACCACCACCTCCCTCGACCCCTCCACTGTCTCTCATTTCTCACACTGCTTGTCCGATATCCAGTACTGTATAATTTTCTCCAATTAAATATTAGGAAGACCGAACCCGTTGTCTTCATTCTCTGCCACAAACTCCGTTCCCTCGCCACCGACTCCATCCATCTCCCCGGTCACTGTCTGAGGCTGAACCAGACCGTTCGCAACCTTGGCGTCCTATTTGACCCTGAGATGAGCTTCTGACCCCATATCTGCTCTATCACCAAGATTGCCTCCTTCCACCTCTGTAACATCGCCCGTCTCCGCCCCTGTCTCAGCTCATCTGCTGCTGAAACCCTCATCCGTGCCTTTGTTACCCCCAGACTGGACTATTCCAATGCTCTCCTGGCCGGCCTCCCATCTTCCATCCTCCATAAACTTGAGCTTATCCAAAACTCTGCTGCCCCGTATCCTAACTCGCACCAAGTCCCGTTCTCCCATCACCCCCTGTGCTCGCTGACCTACATTGGCTCCCGGTCCGGGAACACCTCGATTTTAAAATTCTCATCCTTGTGTTCAAATCCGTCCATGGCCCTCGCCCCTCCCCTATCTCTGTAACCTCCTCCAGCCCCTACAACCCTCCGAGATCTCTGCGCTCCTCCAATTCTGGCCTCTTGCGCATCCCCGATTTTAATTGCTCCACCATTGGCGGCCGTGCCTTCAGCTGCCTGGGCCCTAAGCTCTGGAATTCCCTCCCTAAACCTCTCCCCCTCTCTCTCCTCCTTTAAGACGCTCCTTAAAACCTACCTCTTTGACCAAGCTTTTGGTCACCTGTCCTAATATCTCTTTATGTGGCTCGGTGTCAGATTTTGTTTGATAATCGCTCCTGTGAAGCGCCCTGGGACGTTTTACTACGTTAAAGGCGCTATATAAATGCAGGTTGTTGTTATTGTAATATACGACCTACTATCATATAAAAAATCCGTGTACCCCTGTAATGTACAAGCTGCAGAGTGGGCTCGACGTGGACAGATTCCCTCCTTATTCTCACTCTGTCTCTTACAGCTGTGCAAAAATCACATCCATTCGCGCGGGACAGACTGCGTCGTTTTTCTGTAAACCACTCGGAGTCCACGGTCGTTACGTGAACATCGTCCTCCCAACACGTCGGGGAATCCTGACCCTGTGTGAGGTGGAAGTGTTTGGAGCCCACGACCCTCACTGATCCCGCAGCTGCCATCTCCTCCTGTGAGTATGAATCATCTGTTCCTGGGTTTGCTCATTCTCCAAATTTTACCTCTCCAGGTCTCTGTCCCTCAGCTTCTGAACTCCCTCCCTCCTGATTTGGGATTGGGGGCTGAGGGGGGCTGAGGGGGTCTCAAGAGTCTCAAAACTCTTCATGGTGCAATGGGGAGACAGGCCACCTCCCAACCTATACTGGAGCATAGGGGGATGTTCGAGGTGGTGGGAGTAATGAGTGAGGACACTGGCCAGCCCAGATTGGAGGCACGAACCTCAGCTCCAGCCCCATTCCTGGAGTCACATTTTCTGCACCTTCCTTGTTTGTTATCGGTCGCTGTGTGTGATGGAGGAGAAAACAAACCATTACAACAGGTGCAAATATATCGGCCGTTCCTTCATCATCGCTGGGTCAAAATCCTGGAACTCCCTTCCTAACAGCACTGTGGGAGAACCTTCACCACACGGACTGCAGCGGTTCAAGAAGGCGGCTCACCACCACCTTCTCAAGGGCAATTAGGGATGGGCAATAAATGCCGGCCTCGCCAGCGACGCCCACATCCCGTGAACGAATAAATAAAAAGAGCGAGACATGTCATAAATCAGTGCTGGTGATCAGTAGAAGCTCATTTACCAATGGGGACAGAGCGTTCCCCAAACCCTCCTCTTAACTGGTCATGTTTACTATTTATTTTCACCGATTGAAGAATATTCCACTCCTTTGATTTTCAGTTTCAGATTTCAAATATCTCGAGGCCTCCCGGGGCTTTGAAAGGCGGAGAGACAGGAAGTGACCAAAGACAGAAAGTCTTCAAATGAAGAGTAAAATCCTCTGGGGGACAAGGCACCAGGAACCTTGGATAATGAGGCCCAGCCCTTCACTCAAACCCCTGCCGCGCCTCCATCCGCACCCCCCACCCCTCCACTCACACCCCCTCCACTCACACCCCTCCACTCACACCCCTCCACTCACACCCCTCCACTCACACCCCTCCACTCACAGCCCCTCCACTCACACCCCCTCCACTCACACCCCTCCACTCACACCCCCCACCCCTCCACTCGCACCCCTCCACTCACACCCCTCCACTCACACCCCTCCACTCACACCCCCCACCCCTCCACTCGCACCCCTCCACTCACACCCCTCCACTCACACCCCTCCACTCACACCCCCCACCCCTCCACTCGCACCCCTCCACTCACACCCCTCCACTCACACCCCTCCACTCACACCCCCTCCACTCACACCCCTCCACTCACACCCCCTCCACTCACACCCCCTCCACTCACACCCCCTCCACTCGCACCCCCTACACTCGCACCCCCTCCACTCACACCCCCTCCACTCACACCCCCTCCACTCGCACCCCCTCCACTCACACCCCCTCCACTCACACCCCTCCACTCGCACCCCCTCCACTCGCACCCCCTCCACTCACACCCCCCACCCCTCCACTCACACCCCTCCACTCACACCCCCTCCACTCACACCCCTCCACTCACACCCCTCCACTCGCACCCCCTACACTCGCACCCCCTCCACTCACACCCCCTCCACTCACACCCCCTCCACTCGCACCCCCTCCACTCGCACCCCTCCACTCACACCCCTCCACTCACACCCCTCCATTCACACCCCCTCCACTCACACCCCTCCACTCACACCCCCTCCACTCACACCCCCTCCACTCGCACCCCCTCCACTCGCACCCCCTCCACTCACACCCCCCACCCCTCCACTCGCACCCCCTCCACTCACACCCCCTCCACTCGCACCCCCTCCACTCACACCCCCTCCACTCACACCCCTCCACTCGCACCCCCTCCACTCACACCCCCTCCACTCGCACCCCCTCCACTCGCACCCCCTCCACTCACACCCCCCACCCCTCCACTCACACCCCCTCCACTCACACCCCCTCCACTCACACCCCCTCCACTCACACCCCTCCACTCGCACCCCCTCCACTCACACCCCCTCCACTCACACCCCTCCACTCACACCCCTCCACTCACACCCCCTCCACTCACACCCCTCCACTCACACCCCCTCCACTCACACCCCCTCCACTCGCACCCCCTCCACTCACACCCCCTCCACTCACACCCCTCCACTCACACCCCTCCACTCACACCCCTCCACTCACACCCCCTCCACTCACACCCCCTCCACTCGCACCCCCTCCACTCACACCCCCTCCACTCACACCCCCTCCACTCGCACCCCCTCCACTCACACCCCCTCCACTCACACCCCTCCACTCACACCCCTCCACTCACACCCCCTCCACTCACACCCCTCCACTCGCACCCCCTCCACTCACACCCCCTCCACTCACACCCCCTCCACTCGCACCCCCTCCACTCACACCCCCTCTACTCGCACCCCCTCCACTCACACCCCCCACCCCTCCACTCACACCCCCCACCCCTCCACTCGCACCCCCTCCACTCACACCCCCCACCCCTCCACTCGCACCCCCTCCACTCACACCCCCCACCCCTCCACTCACACCCCCCACCCCTCCACTCACACCCCTCCACTCACACCCCCCACCCCTCCACTCACACCCCTCCACTCACACCCCCTACACTTAATCCCGCCACCCCTAAACTCACAACCTCTACCACTTCACCCACAAACCCTTCACCACTCCACTCTCAACCCCTCCACCCTCACACCCTCCACCCCTCCACTGACTCCCTCCATCCTTCTATTCACCCCCTCCAGCCCTCCACTCTCACAGCCACCACCCTCACACACTCCACCCCTCAACCCTCACACCCCTCCACTCTCATATTTGTTTTTATTCATTCATGGGATGTGGGCGTCGCTGGCGAGGCCGGCATTTATTGCCCATCCCTAATTGCCCTTGAGAAGGTGGTGGTGAGCCGCCTTCTTGAACCGCTGCAGTCCGTGTGGTGACGGTTCTCCCACAGTGCTGTTAGGAAGGGAGTTCCAGTATGACTCCAGCCACTGGAGAGTTTTCCCCCTGATTCCCATTGACTTCAATTTTACTCGGGCTCCTTGGTGCCACACTCGGTCAAATGTGCCTTGATGTCAAGGGCAGTCACTCTCACCTCACCTCTGGAAGTCAGCTCTTTTGTCCATGTTTGGACCAAGGCTGTAATGAGGTCTGGAGCCGAGTGGTCCTGGCGGAACCCAAACTGAGCATCGGTGAGCAGGTTATTGGTGAGTAAGTGCCGCTTGATAGCACTGTCGACGACACCTTCCATCACTTTGCTGATGATTGAGAGTAGACTGATGGGGCGGTAATTGGCCGGATTGGATTTGTCCTGCTTTTTGTGGACAGGACATAACTGGGCAATTTTCCACATTGTCGGGTAGATGCCAGTGTTGTAGCTGTACTGGAACAGCTTGGCTAGAGGGGCAGCTAGTTCTGGAGCACAAGTCTTCAGCACTACAGCTGGGATGTTGTCGGGGCCCATAGCCTTTGCTGTATCCAGTGCATTCAGCCGTTTCTTGATATCATTCGGTGAATAAATGTTGCAGTCCATGCAGTCAGTGCAATCCCATTAAGCATTGAGTTTCAATGTTTCCAGTGGCAGAAGGGTCGGTAACCAGAGGACGCGGATTTAAGGTGATCGGCAAATGAGCCAGAGGCAAAATGAGGAAAAAATGTTTACGCAGCGAGTTGTTCTGATCTGGAATTCACTGCCTGAGAGGGCGGTGGAAGCAGATTCAATAATAACTTTCAAAAGGGAATTGGAGAAATTCTCAAAGGGAAAAAATTTACAGGGCTGTGGGGAAAGAGCAGGGGAATGGGACTAATTGTATTGCTCTTGCACAAAGATCCGGCACAGACACGATGGGCTGATTGGCCTCCTCCTGTGCTTTACCGACTATGATAACATGATACTAAATGATCCCAATGAATTGATTCCAATATTGGAAGTGGGAATTCAGTTTCTGATACTAACTGAATGTTTGTCCTGTGATTTGTTTCTCAGAATGATCCAAACTGAAATCAGCGCTGGTTTGGAAATGTCCAGTTTGTGCTTCTAGCTTACGCAACAAATCCAGATCACCATCGGCTTCTTATCCTGGGCCCAGCTCGGTCCAGTCCAGCTTTAAACAATGAATTTACGCATCACGTCTCCCTTTAAGGGTTTCTGCAGCACATCCGAGAACAGAGAGTGAAAGACAAATCACAGCCACCAGGACGGTGATCAGTGAAAGGGGCCCAGCCCCCAGGGAAAGAATCTGTAAAACACCAGGGCCCAGGACACAGGGACACAGAGTGATGGGATCAGTCCCATCCCTGGCCCACTGACAGTGTCTGTCCCACACATTGAAACTGTAATTCCTGTCTAATGTAACATCTGCTGCTGTGTGAACAGAGCCAGGATTAATCCCGGACTCTGTGCAGTTTATTGCTGTCAGCGAGTGTCGAAGGGGCTCTGTACTGACTCACCATTCACTGTCGGCATTGGACAGTTACTGGTCTGTGAGAATGTGTCTGGAACCTTTCTGCCTTTTCTGTCTGAATAAATCAATGAACTGGCTGACTGCAGATCACTTGTTGCTGTGTCTGTTCTGTTCACGAACCCGACACCCACTGCACTCAGAATCTCATTCAACACAATCTCCCTCCATTACTTTCTGCTCCAATCTCACTCCCCTTTAAGGAATAATGCTCACATTCTCACTTTCCCTTTTACACAGAGACCCCCCCCCACAACTGGGCCCCGACCTCCCCACTCCCTCCCCCCACTCCCAACGTGCAGGTGGTGTTGTTCCCATGTGCCTGCTGCCCTTGTCCTTCTAGGTGGGAGAGGTCGCGGGTTTGGGAGGTGCTGTCGAAGAAGCCTTGGCGAGTTGCTGCAGTGCATCCTGTGGATGGTACACACTGCAGCCACAGTGCACCGGTGGTGAAGGGAGTGAATGTTTAGGGTGGTGGATGGGGTGCCAATCAAGCGGGCTGCTTTGTCCTGGATGGTGTCGAGCTTCTTGAGTGTTGTTGGAGCTGCACTCATCCAGGCAAGTGGAGAGTATTCCATCACACTCCTGACTTGTGCCTTGTAGATGGTGGAAAGGCTTTGGGGAGTCAGGAGGTGAGTCACTTGTCGCCGAATACCCAGCCTCTGACCTGCTCTTGTAGCCACAGTATTTATATGGCTGGTCCAGTTAAGTTTCTGGTCAATGGTGACCCCCAGGATGTTGATGGTGGGGGATTCGGTGATGGTAATGTCAAGGGGAGATGGTCATTGCCTGGCACTTGTCTGGTGTGAATGTTACTTGCCACTTATCAGCCCAAGCCTGGATGTTGTTCAGGTCTTGCTGCATGTGGGCTCGGACTGCTTCATTATGAGGGGCTACAAATGGAACTGAACACTGTGCAATCATCAGCGAACATCCCCATTTCTGACCTTATGATGGAGGGAAGGTCATTGATGAAGCAGCTGAAGATGGTTGGGCCTAGGACACTGCCCTGAGGAACTCCTGCAGCAATGTCCTGGGGCTGAGACGATTGGCCTCCAACAACCACTACCATCTTCCTTTGTGCCAGGTATGACTCCAGCCACTGGAGAGTTTTCCCCCTGATTCCCATTGACTTCAATTTTACTCGGGCTCCTTGGTGTCACACTCGGTCAAATGCTGCCTTGATGTCAAGGGCAGTTACTTTGAAAAGTTGAGCTTTGAAAGAGCTATCCAATTAGTCCCACTCCCCTGCTCTTTCCCCATAACCCTGCAAATCTTTTCCCTTCAAGTATTTCTCCAATTCCCTTTTGAAGGTTACTATTGAATCTGCTTCCACCGCCCTTTCAGGCAGTGAATTCCAGATCAGAACTTGCTGCATTTATATAATAAAAAATTGTCACCTCTGGTTCTTTTGCCAATTGCCTTAAATCTGTGTCCTCTGGTTACTGACCCTTCTGCCACTGGAAACGGTTTCTCCTTATTTAGTCTGTTATAATGTTTTATGATTTTTAACACCTCTATCAAATCTCCCCTTAATCTTCTCTGCAGAGAACAATCCTAATTTCTCCAGTCTGTCCACATAACTGAACACCTTGCTCCCTGGAACCATTCTAGTAAATCTCTTCCGGACCCCCTAACGCCTGGACATCCTTCCTAAAGGGCGGTGCCCAGAACTGGCCACAATACTCCAGCTGGGGTCTAACCTTTTTAAAGGTTTAGTATAATTTCCTTGCTTTTTATTGTCTGCCTCTATAAAGTCAAGAATCCAGTGAGCCTTTTTAACAGCCTTTTCAATTTGTCCTGCCACCTTCAAAGATTTGTGTCCAAGTCTGTTCCTATACCCCCTTTAAAATGATACAACATAAACTCAGTCTTCCTATCAAAATGCATCACTTCACACTTCTCTGTGTTAAATTCCATCTGCCATGTGTCTGCCCATTTCACCAGTCTGTCTCTGTCCTCCTGAAGTCTGTTACTATCCTCCACATTGTTTACTACATTTAAGTTTTGTCATCTGCCATCTTTGAAATTATACCCAAGTCCAGGTCATTAATATCTCAAAGTTCAGTGGTCCGAATACTGACCCCTGGGGAACACCACTGTAAACTTCCCACCAGTCTAAAAACAACCGTTCACCACTACTCTCTGCTTTCTGTCCTTTAGCCATTTCATAATCCCTAATCCCGTTGATTTTGCTAACAAGTCTATTAAATGATAATTTATCAAATACCTTTTGGAAGTCCATACACTTATCAATGCACTGTCCTCGTCAACCCCCTCTGTACTTCCTCAAAGAACTCAATCAAATTTGCGCTGTCACTTTTTTAGCCCATGCTTTTCCCAGTGCCAATTTAATTTGTCCTGGACTATTGTCTAAGTTTCCCCACATTAGGCTGACTGGCCTGTAATTGTTGGGTTTATCACCCTCCCCTTTTTGAACAGGGCTGTAACAGTTCCAACCCTGCAATCCTCTGGCATCACTTTGATATCTCTCGAGGACTGGAAGATTGTGGCCAGAGCCTCTGCTCTCTCCACCCTCCCCTCAGTGACCGAGGATGGATCCCATCTGGACCGGGTCACTTTTCTACTTTGAGCACTGCCAATCCTTTCAAGTAGCTCCTTTTTTATTTTTATCCAATCAACATCGCCACCTCCTCCATTTTACTGCGACAATGGCAGAATCCTCTTTAGTGAAGACAGATGCAAAGTACTCATTCAGTACCTCAGCCATACTCTCTGCCTCCACATGGTCTCCTTCTGGGCCCTAATCAGCCCCACCCTTCCTTTGGTTACTCTTTTACAATTTACATGTTTAAGACTTTTCGGTTCCCTTTCATGTTAGCTGGCAATCTGTTCTCGTCCACTCTTTGCCCCTCTTATTCCCTTTTTCTGTTCAGCTTGATTCCCGACTGAATTCTGAACCTGACATTTGTTGTAAGCCTCCTTTTCTGTTTCATTTTAATCTCACCTTTATTCATCCAGGGAGCTCCGGCTTTGAATGCCCTTCCTTCCCCCCTTGTGGGAATCTCTCTTGTCTGTTATGAACGATCTCCTTTTTTGAAGGCCTCCCATTGCTCTTTCCTTTTACTTCCTCCCCCGCCCTGCTGTTCATCCCGCCCCCAAAAATATTACCGACCCCACTCTCTCCTAATGTGTGACCCACTGCACTTCACCCTGACTTGTCTCCCAGCAGCATTTGGAAAATTCCTTCCCTCCATTGAGATTACTTGGATGGAAACTCTCCCACTTCATCACCTCCCCTCCAAATCACCCCTCCTGCTTTCCAATTCATCCTCTTCCCCCCCAATCCTTTTTCTCCACAGCTGTTTCTGTCATCTTCTCCATTTCCGTCCTCCTAATCTCCTCCTCATTCCAGCCAACATCTGCAGTAACTGAACTCTCACCCTGTGAGAAAAGGGAAGGAGTCAATGAGACCCCACAGTTAAAGTCCGAGCGCCTGTGGTGGGATAAAGTTGATTTGTAGATGGGGTGGAGTCAGCTTGGAGCATTGGCCACCTGATATCCAGGTGCGAAGGGTGAGTGAGTTTAAGGGGCAGCTCATCAGTTGACTCGAGGTTTCTCCTGCCGCTGGTTCACTCTCCACTCTCTTTGAGCTGTAATATTCAGGGAGCCTTTTGACTCAGTGCTTGGGGGGAAACACAGGCCATCCTTCTGTTCATTACTTGAGATACTGAAATTATCCCTGGCCAGCACAGAATCTCTCTCCCATCCTCTGTGCAATAGAGAATCACAAAATCAGACCTTGTTTTAGATTTTGAACAATTAATTTATTGAACAGCAAGTGTGCAAGTGAGAATGCAATGTTTTTTACTCCAAGAATCAGAAAATTACAGCACGGAAGCAGGCCATTCGGCCCATCGAGCCAATGCACGAGCAATCTACCTAGTCCCGCTCCCCTGCCCGAGCTGAAACCCTCCCTCCTGCACCATCTCACCAGCCGCGCATTCATCTTCTGGGGTTAGGGTCATAACCCACACCTGGATTCCAAGGTAAGACTCACTTCTGCCATTGAAGAGGCCGGTTAGCCATTCTGACCTCCGAAAATGGGTTAAGCCCCTCTAGAGGCCGAGGTTGCAGCAATTGACCACCCCCGGGGGTTGTGAGGGGCAGGTCGAGGCTGTGACCCCATCAGAAGGCCCTGTGGGGAATATAAAATTAACCGAGTGCTACATACAGAGGAGTCAAAAACCAAGAGGCGATTTTAACTCGACCCACCTGGCAGAGCGTGGGCTGCTAACATGCCCCTGGTGATTTACCTGCTGAAGTCCCGCCTACCTCGCACGGGTCCTGATTTTAACCGGCTCCTCTGCGCAGGCGGAAAAGGAGGCAGCTAAAGCCAGCAGGGTCCTTCCTTGAATATGCAGCTCGGGGTCTGACGTCATCGGGCCTTGACCGCCATCTGAACCCGAGCCTGAGGGGTGAGGGCAATGGGAGGACGATCGGATCATGAGGCCCCGAGAGGCCAGGCCAGGAGGAGCAGGAGCCCTTGGGAGGCTCTTCCCCAGGAGATGGTCCCCATGACCCACCCTCATCCCGGCCGGCCTCCTGCCCCCCCCTCAATGTTCGCTCCCGCCCACTGGCCAGCTGCCACTCTCCGCATGGCGGAATGCGGAGGACGACTCTGGGAGTTCAGACTCCCCCCAGGCCCCCCCGCAGCCGATCCCCGGCGGGTCTGACGCTGGGCTCGACACCCCCTTCCCATCCTTCTCCCGCCCCCCCACTCCCCCCCCCCCGCCCCCCCCCCAGTTAAAATTCCCTTTTGCGCGTCATCGTCTGGTGGAGTGGGAGTTCGAGGTTGGACTGAATCACACGGATGGAATTCGGTCCCCATTTTAGAATCGTCCAATCTGCCCTCGAGTGTCCGCCGTGGCTCAGAGGGGCCACGGTCTCGCCTCCAAGTCAGAATGTTCAAGCCCCACTCCAGAGATTAGAGCACATAATCAATGGCCCAGGGAGCGCCGCACCGTCGGAGGGGCCGTCTTTCGGATGAGACATTAAACTTAGGCCCCGTCTGCCCTCAGGTGGATGTAAAAGATCCCATGGCACTAATTTGAAGAAGAGCAGGGGGAGTTCTTCCCGGTGTCCTGGGGCCAATATTTATCCCTCAACCAACATCACTAAAAAACAGATGATCTGGTCATTTATCACATTGCTGTTTGTGGGATCTTGCTGTGCACTAATTGGCTGCCTCGTTTCCTACATCACAACAGTGACTACACTTCAAAAGTACTTCATTGACTGGAAAGTGTTTTGGGATGTCCTGAGGTCGTGAAAAGTGTGAGATAAATGTGAGTTCAATATCTTTATATTTCCCATGTCTCCATTGATACTGGAAACAGCGCCCGCTGAGGGAGGGTGTAATTATTGATTTGGGTGCAGGTATGTTCGTCTCGGGAGTTTCCATTCTCAATGTATATCAACTTTCAAAAGGCAATTGGATAAATACTTGAAAAGGAGAAATTTGTAGGGCTATGGGGAAAGAGCAGGAGAGCGGGAATAATTGGATAGCTCTTTCAAAGAGCCAGCACAGGCACGATGGGCCGAATGCGTCCTCGTGTGCCGGCCTCCATGTGGACCGAAGAATTTACAACGGAGAAAGTTGACAGCAAGAAGATTTTTAATATATAGATTATTTGTGATTTATCGTCAGGAACTAACGCTGTGTCAGTTCCCTTCAACAGACCTCGATTATAAAGAGGGGATGACCAAACACCTCCACCTCGCACAGAGTCAGACGCCTCGCACTCCCGCGCCGCATGACGTTCACGAATCGGCCCTGCATTCCGCCCCAGTCAAAGGTTTCGGCAGCTCCGAGTTCAATCGATTTGACCGTCGCACACCTGGAATAAAACGGCGCTGAGTGAGCGAGGGAGCGAGGGAGCGAGGGAGGACTGACCGGATCAATGTCTGTACAGAAAGAGCTCAGGGGCAGGGGTTTTAATGGAATTAAGATCAGAGACTGGGGGGGGGGGCATGAAAAATAGCCCCCCGCCCCCCAAAACCATACTCACTTTGGGTTGTTGTTCCTGTGATTGTGCGGATATCTGCCCCGTCAATTCCCTCTTTGGAATTCTTTTCTGTGTTGGTAATTTTGATGGACGATATCTGATGCGTTTGAAGCAAGTCTGCTCTCCACCAGGGATTATTCTCGGAGTCTGTATAAGAGCAGCGATTCAGCCTTTCTGGCTTCCCATCGATTGCCGCCTTCGCGCTCTTGTGATTGCTGGGCTGGGAAGCGACACCATTCAAGGCAACATTGGGGTCTGCGAATAAAGTTCAGGAATCCGTAATGTTTACCACAACAACAGCAACAACTTGTGCCTTTAACGTAGAAAAATATCCTCAGGTGCGTCACAGACGGGTAATCAGACAAAAAACATAGACACCAAGTCAAAGAGCGAGATATTTGGAGGGGTTACCAAAAGCTTGGTCAAAGAGGTAGGGTTTCAAATTGAACTTAAAGAAGAAGCGGAGAGGCTTAAGAACATAAAATATAGGAGCAGGAGGAGGCCATTCGGCCCCTCGAGCCTGCTCCACCGTTCAATCAGATCATGGCTGATCTTCGACCTCAAATCCACTTTCCCGCCTGATCCACATATCCCCTGATTCCCCCAGAGTCCAAAAATCTATCGATCTCAGCTTTGAATATATTCAATGACTGAGCATCCACAGCCCTCTGGGGGTAGAGAATTCCAAAGATTCACAAACTTCTGAGTGAAGAAATTCCTCCTCATCTCAGTCCTAAATGGCCGACCTCTTATCCTGAGACTATGCCCCCTAGTTCTAGACTCTCCAGCCAGGGGAAACAACCTCTCAGCATCTACCCTGTCAAGCTCCCTCAGAATCTTACATGTCTCAATGAGATCACCTCTCATTCTTCTAAACTCCAGAGAGTATCGGCCCATTCTACTCAATCTCTCCTCAGAGGACAACCCTCTCATCCCAGGAATTAATCTAGTGAACCTTCGTTGCACTGCCTCTAAGGCAAGTATATCCTTCCTTAGATAAGGAGACCAAAACTGTACACAGTACTCCAGGTGAGGTCTCACCAATGCTCTGTACAATTGTAGTAAGACTTCCTTACTCTTGTACTCCAATCCCCTTGCAATAAAGGCCAACATTCCATTTGCTTTCCTAATTGCTTGCTGTACCTGTATGTTAACTTTTTGTGTTTCTTGTACGAGGACACCCAAATCTCTCTGAACGTCAACATTTAATAGTTTCTCACCATTTAAAAAACATTCTGTTTTTCTATTCTTCCTACCAAAGTGAATAACCTCACATTTCCCCACATTATACTCCATCTGCCACCTTCCTGCCCACTCACTTAACCTGTCTATATCCCTTTGCAGACTCTTTGTGTCCTCCTCACAGCTTACTTTCCCACCTAGCTTTGTATCGTCAGCAAACTTGGATACATTACACTCGGTCCCTTCATCTAAGTCATTAATATAGATTGTAAATAGCTGAGGCCCAAGCACTGATCCTTGAGGCACCCCACTAGTTACAGCCTGACAACCTGAGAATGACCCGTTTATCCCTACTCTCTGTTTTCTGCCCGTTAACCAATCCTCTATCCATGCTAATATATTACCCCAACCCCATGAGCCCTTATCTTGTGTAACAACCTTTTATGTGGCACCTTATCAAATGCCTTTTGAAAATCCAAATATACGACATCCACTGGTTCCCCTTTATCTACCCTGCTAGTTACATCCTCAAAAAACTCGAATAAATTTGTCAAATACGATTTCCCTTTCATAAAACCATGTTGACTCTGCCTAATCATATTATGATTTTCTAAGTGCCCTGTTACCACTTCCTTAATAATGGATTCCAGCCTTTTTCTGACGACTGATGTCAGGCTAACTGGCCTGTAGTTCCCTGTTTTCTCTCTCCCTCTTTTCTTGAATAGTGGGGTTACATTTGCTACCTTCCAATCCACTGGGACCGTTCTAGAATCTAGGGAATTTTGGAAGATTATAGTTAGGGCATCTGCAATGTGCTCACCTACTTCCTTTAAAACCTTGGGATGGAAACCATCTGGTCCTGGGGATTTGTCACTGTTTGGTGCCATTATTTTCTTCATTACTGTTAATTTGCTTATGTTAATTATGATGAGTCCCCGTCCATGATTCAAAATTAGTTTCCTTGGGGTGTCTGATTTGCTATCCTCTCCTCGACTGTAAATTCTGACACAAAGTAATTATTTAACATGTCCGCCATTTCCTTATTTTCATTTACAATATTACCATTATCAGTTTTTAAGGGGCCCTCATTGCTCCTGACCACCCTCCTTTATCTAATATAATTGTAAGAAATGTTTTGTGTTGGTTTTGATATCCCTCACGAGTTTCTTTTCATACTCTCTTTCTGTAACTCTCACTATCTGTTTTGTGACATAAGAACATAAGAAATAGGAGCAGGAGTAGGCCAATCGGCCCCTCGAGCCTGCTCCGCCATTCAATAAGATCATGGCTGATCTGATCCTAACCTCAAATCTAAATTCATGTCCAATTTCCTGCCCGCTCCCCATAACCCCTAATTCCCTTTACTTCTAGGAAACTGTCTCTTTCTGTTTTAAATTGATTTAATGATGTAGCTTCCACAGCTTCCTGGGGCAGCAAATTCCACAGACCTACCACCTTCTGAGTGAAGAAGTTTGTCCTCATCTCTGTTTTGAAAGAGCAGCCCCTTATTCTAAGATAATGCCCCCTAGTTCTAGTTTCACCCATCCTTGGGAACATCCTTACCGCATCCACCTGATCAAGCCCCTTCACAATCTTATATGTTTCAATAAGATCGCCTCTCATTCTTCTGAACTCCAATGAGTAGAGTCCCAATCTACTCAACCTCTCCTCATATGTCCACCCCCTCATCCCCGGGATTAGCCGAGTGAACCTTCTTTGTACTGCCTCGAGAGCAAGTATGTCTTTTCTTAAGTATGGACACCAAAACTGTATGCAGTATTCCAGGTGTGGTCTCACCAATACCTTATATAACTGCAGCAATACCTCCCTGTTTTTCTATTCTATCCCCCAAGCAATAAAAGCCAACATTCCATTGGCCTTCTTGATCACCTGCTGCACCTGCATACTAACCTTTTGATTTTCTTGCACTAGGACCCCCAGATCCCTTTGTACTGCAGTACTTTCCAGTTTCTCGCCATTAAGATAATAACTTGCTCTCTGATTTTTCCTGCCAAAGTGCATAACCTCACATTTTCCAATATTGTATTGCATCTGCCAAATCTCCGCCCACTCACCCAGCCTGTCTAAATCCCCTTGTAGGTTTTTTATGTCCTCCTCACTCTCTACTTTCCTTCCCATCTTTGTATCATCTGCAAACTTTGATATGTTACACTCGGTCCCCTCCTCCAAATCGTTAATATAGATTGTAAAGAGTTGGGGACCCAGCACCGACCCCTGCGGAACACCACTGGCTACAGGTTGCCAGTCCGAGAATGAACCATTTATCCCAACTCTCTGCTTCCTGTTAGATAACCAATCCTCCACCCATGCCAGAATATTACCCCCAATCCAGTGATTCTTTATCTTGAGCAATAATCTCTTATGTGGCACCTTGTCGAATGCCTTCTGGAAGTCCAAATACACTACGTCCACTGGTTCCCCTTAATCCACCCTGTATGTTATGTCCCTTTGCTGTTCTCTGTATCTCTCCCAGCCGCCAGAATCTGTGCTATTTTTTGCTTTTTCTTTTAGTACGATGTTGTTCCTTTACCTCTTTAGTCGTCCATGGCTGGTTTTTTTTGGCAAGTAGTGTTCTTGCCCCTTAGGGGTATAAACTGGTTCTGGATCACGTTAAATTCTTTTTTGATCTGATCTTCTGTCGTTTTACCCATTAACAGATTTGCCCAGTTTACTGTGGACAGTCTCTGTCTCACCCCATTGAAGTCGGCCTTACCCAAGTCTAGAATCTTCGTAGCTGATCCGGGTTTCTCCCTTTCAAACACAACGTTGAACTCGATCATATTATGATCACTATTAGACAAATGTTCACACACCATTAGGCTGTTAACTAAATCTAGCTCATTACTCATTATTGAATCTTATATAGCCTGCCCCCTTGTTGGTTCCAGGACATATTGTTGCCGAAAGCTGTCCTGAACACACTCAAGAAATTCACTACCTTTCTGACATGAGCTCGTCTACTTATCCCAATCTATATGAAAGTTAAAATCCCCCATTAAACCCACGCTGCCTTTGCTACATGCTTGTCTAATCTCTGCATTTATACATTCTGTCACTTCACAGCTGCTACCAGGGGGCCTGTGCACAACTCCCACTACAGTCTTAATTCCTTTTCTATTTCTTAATTTTACCCATAAAGTCTCCACTGCCTGTTTACCTCTCGTTATATCCTCTCATCATTGGAGTAATTTCATCCTGAATCACAAAGGCTCCTCCTCCCCCTCTACCAGTTTCCCCATCCGTCCTGTAGACCTTATAACCTGGTATATTCAGTTCCCAGTCCTGACCGTCTTGCAGCCATGTCTCAGTAATGGCGACCATGTCGTACCCTCGAAGTTGAATTTGTGCCTGTAATTCATTCGATTTGTTCCTTATACTCCGTGTTTGTATAAAGAACGTTTATCTGGGCCACACACCCTAATCTGTCTTTCTGCTCTAATGTTGTTTTTCTCACACATTTCCTATTTCTCTCTCCTGATTTAATTACTTTAGATCTTTTAGTTTTCCCCTGTGGTGCTTACAGCATCATTTCTGACTCTCACTCTACCCTCTTCCTTTCCGTTTGTTTTAATATTGTTATTTATTCCACCTTTTCCATCTGAGTCCTCCCCACAACACTGTCTGGTTCAGCCTCAGACAGGGGCCCAGGAAGGGGAATGGAATTTGTGGTGAGGACACACACACACATGGAGACACACGGAGACACACACACACACGGAGACACACGGAGACACACAGACACACGGAGACACACGGAGACACACACACACACGGAGACACACGGAGACACACACACACACGGAGACACACGGAGACACACACACGCACGGAGACACACGGAGACACACACACACACGGAGACACACGGAGACACACACACACACGGAGACACACGGAGACACACACACACACGGAGACACACAGACACATGGAGACACACGGAGAGACACACACACATACACACACAGAGACACACACACACACGGAGACACACAGACACATGGAGACACACGGAGAGACACACACAGATACACACACACACGGAGACACACACACACACGGAGACACACACACACACACACAGACACACACGGAGACACACACACACACGGAGACACACGGAGACACACACACACACGGAGACACACGGAGACACATTCACCCACAGAGACACACACAAAGACACATTCACACACAGACACACACGGAGACACACACACACACACGGAGACACACGGAGACACATTCACACACACACAGACACACACGGAGACACACACACACACACGGAGACACACGGAGACACATTCACACACACACAGACACACACGGAGACACATTCACACACAGACACACACAGAGACACATTCACACACATGGAGACGCATTCACACACATGGAGACACACACGGAGACACATTCACACACACTGACACACACGGAGACACATTCACACACAGACACACACACACAGACACACATGGAGACACATTCACACACATGGAGACACACACGGAGACACATTCACACACATGGAGACACACACGGAGACACATTCACACACAGAGACACACACGGAGACACACACACACACACGGAGACACATTCACACACACAGACACACACGGAGACACATTCACACACACACACACGGAGACACATTCACACACACAGACACACACGGAGACACATTCACACACACACACACGGAGACACATTCACACACATACAGACACACACGGAGACACATTCACACACATACAGACACACACGGAGACACATTCACACACACACACACGGAGACACATTCACACACACACACACACACGGAGACACATTCACACACACACACACGGAGACACATTCACACACACACACACACACGGAGACACATTCACACACACAGACACACACGGAGACACATTCACACACACACACACGGAGACACATTCACACACACAGACACACACGGAGACACATTCACACACATACAGACACACACGGAGACACATTCACACACACACACACGGAGACACATTCACACACACACACACACACGGAGACACGTTCACACACACACACACACACGGAGACACATTCACACACACACGGAGACACACACGGAGACACATTCACACACACACGGAGACACATTCACACACACAGACACACACGGAGACACATTCACACACACGGAGACACACACGGAGACACATTCACACACACACACACACACACGGAGACACATTCACACACACACACACACACGGAGACACATTCACACACACACACACGGAGACACATTCACACACACGGAGACACACAGAGACACATTCACACATACTGACACACACGGAGACACATTCACACACACGGAGACACATTCACACACACAGACACACGGAGACACATTCACACACACACAGACACACACGGAGACACATTCACACACAGAGACACACACGGAGACACATTCACACACACAGACACACACGGAGACACATTCAAACACACACAGACACACACGGAGACACATTCACACACAGAGACACACACGGAGACACATTCACACACACAGACACACACGGAGACACATTTACACACACAGAGACACACACGGAGACACATTCACACACAGACACACACGGAGACACATTCACACACACAGACACACACGGAGACACATTCACACACACGGAGACACACACGGAGACACATTCACACATACTGACACACACGGAGACACATTCACACACACACAGAGACACACACGGAGACACATTCACACACACGGAGACACACACGGAGACACACGGAGACACATTCACACACACAGACACACACGGAGACACATTCACACACACACAGACACACACGGAGACACAGACACACACGGAGACACATTCACACACACACACTGACACACACGGAGACACATTCACACACACAGACACACACGGAGACACAGACACAAACGGAGACACACACACACACGGAGACACATTCACACACATGGAGACACACAGAGACACATTCACATACACACACACACGGAGACACATTCACACACACAGACACACACGGAGACACATTCACACACACAGACACACACGGAGACACATTCACACACATGGAGACACACACGGAGACACATTCACAC
Source organism: Heptranchias perlo (assembly GCF_035084215.1). Classification (NCBI taxonomy): domain Eukaryota; kingdom Metazoa; phylum Chordata; class Chondrichthyes; order Hexanchiformes; family Hexanchidae; genus Heptranchias; species Heptranchias perlo. Next base: position 171,338,000 of record NC_090326.1, on the reverse strand, counting down.
ACACATAGACACACACGGAGACACACACGGAGACACATTCACACACACAGACACACACGGAGACACATTCACACACACACAGACACACACGGAGACACATTCACACACACACACACACACGGAGACACATTCACACACACACAGACACACACGGAGACACACAGACACATGGAGACACACGGAGAGACACACACACATACACACACAGAGACACACACACACACGGAGACACACAGACACATGGAGACACACGGAGAGACACACACAGATACACACACACACGGAGACACACACACACACGGAGACACACACACACACACACAGACACACACGGAGACACACACACACACGGAGACACACGGAGACACACACACACACGGAGACACACGGAGACACATTCACCCACAGAGACACACACAAAGACACATTCACACACAGACACACACGGAGACACACACACACACACGGAGACACACGGAGACACACACACACACGGAGACACACGGAGACACACACACACACGGAGACACACGGAGACACACACACACACGGAGACACACAGACACATGGAGACACACGGAGAGACACACACACATACACACACAGAGACACACACACACACGGAGACACACAGACACATGGAGACACACGGAGAGACACACACAGATACACACACACACGGAGACACACACACACACGGAGACACACACACACACACACAGACACACACGGAGACACACACACACACGGAGACACACGGAGACACACACACACACGGAGACACACGGAGACACATTCACCCACAGAGACACACACAAAGACACATTCACACACAGACACACACGGAGACACACACACACACACGGAGACACACGGAGACACATTCACACACACACAGACACACACGGAGACACACACACACACACGGAGACACACGGAGACACATTCACACACACACAGACACACACGGAGACACATTCACACACAGACACACACAGAGACACATTCACACACATGGAGACGCATTCACACACATGGAGACACACACGGAGACACATTCACACACACTGACACACACGGAGACACATTCACACACAGACACACACACACAGACACACATGGAGACACATTCACACACATGGAGACACACACGGAGACACATTCACACACATGGAGACACACACGGAGACACATTCACACACAGAGACACACACGGAGACACACACACACACACGGAGACACATTCACACACACAGACACACACGGAGACACATTCACACACACACACACGGAGACACATTCACACACACAGACACACATGGAGACACATTCACACACACACACACGGAGACACATTCACACACATACAGACACACACGGAGACACATTCACACACATACAGACACACACGGAGACACATTCACACACACACACACACACGGAGACACATTCACACACACACACACACGGAGACACATTCACACACACACACACACACGGAGACACATTCACACACACACACACGGAGACACATTCACACACACACACACACACGGAGACACATTCACACACACAGACACACACGGAGACACATTCACACACACACACACGGAGACACATTCACACACACAGACACACACGGAGACACATTCACACACATACAGACACACACGGAGACACATTCACACACACACACACGGAGACACATTCACACACACACACACACACGGAGACACATTCACACACACACACACACACGGAGACACGTTCACACACACACACACACACGGAGACACATTCACACACACACGGAGACACACACGGAGACACATTCACACACACACGGAGACACATTCACACACATACAGACACACACGGAGACACATTCACACACACACACACGGAGACACATTCACACACACGGAGACACACACGGAGACACATTCACACACACACACACACACGGAGACACATTCACACACACACACACACACGGAGACACATTCACACACACACACACACACGGAGACACATTCACACACACACACACGGAGACACATTCACACACACGGAGACACACAGAGACACATTCACACATACTGACACACACGGAGACACATTCACACACACGGAGACACATTCACACATACTGACACACACGGAGACACATTCACACACACGGAGACACATTCACACATACTGACACACACGGAGACACATTCACACACACGGAGACACATTCACACATACTGACACACACGGAGACACATTCACACACACGGAGACACATTCACACACACAGACACACGGAGACACATTCACACACACACAGACACACACGGAGACACATTCACACACAGAGACACACACGGAGACACATTCACACACACAGACACACACGGAGACACATTCAAACACACACAGACACACACGGAGACACATTCACACACAGAGACACACACGGAGACACATTCACACACACAGACACACACGGAGACACATTTACACACACAGAGACACACACGGAGACACATTCACACACAGACACACACGGAGACACATTCACACACACAGACACACACGGAGACACATTCACACACACAGACACACACGGAGACACATTCACACACACGGAGACACACACGGAGACACATTCACACATACTGACACACACGGAGACACATTCACACACACACAGAGACACACACGGAGACACATTCACACACACGGAGACACACACGGAGACACACGGAGACACATTCACACACACAGACACACACGGAGACACATTCACACACACACACTGACACACACGGAGACACATTCACACACACAGACACACACGGAGACACAGACACAAACGGAGACACACACACACACGGAGACACATTCACACACATGGAGACACACAGAGACACATTCACATACACACACACACGGAGACACATTCACACACACAGACACACACGGAGACACATTCACACACACACACACGGAGACACATTCACACACACGGAGACACACAGAGACACATTCACACATACTGACACACACGGAGACACATTCACACACACGGAGACACACACGGAGACACATTCACACACACGGAGACACACACGGAGACACATTCACACATACTGACACACACGGAGACACATTCACACACACGGAGACACATTCACACATACTGACACACACGGAGACACATTCACACACACGGAGACACATTCACACATACTGACACACACGGAGACACATTCACACACACGGAGACACATTCACACACACAGACACACGGAGACACATTCACACACACACAGACACACACGGAGACACATTCACACACAGAGACACACACGGAGACACATTCACACACACAGACACACACGGAGACACATTCAAACACACACAGACACACACGGAGACACATTCACACACAGAGACACACACGGAGACACATTCACACACACAGACACACACGGAGACACATTCACACACACAGACACACACGGAGACACATTCAAACACACACAGACACACACGGAGACACATTCACACACAGAGACACACACGGAGACACATTCAAACACACACAGACACACACGGAGACACATTCAAACACACACAGACACACACGGAGACACATTCACACACAGAGACACACACGGAGACACATTCAAACACACACAGACACACACGGAGACACATTCACACACACACAGACACACACGGAGACACATTCACACACAGAGACACACACGGAGACACATTCACACACACAGACACACACGGAGACACATTCAAACACACACAGACACACACGGAGACACATTCACACACAGAGACACACACGGAGACACATTCACACACACAGACACACACGGAGACACATTCACACACACAGACACACACGGAGACACATTCACACACACACACACACACGGAGACACATTCAAACACACACAGACACACACGGAGACACATTCACACACAGACACACACGGAGACACATTCACACACACAGACACACACGGAGACACATTCACACACACGGAGACACACACGGAGACACATTCACACATACTGACACACACGGAGACACATTCACACACACACAGAGACACACACGGAGACACATTCACACACACGGAGACACACACGGAGACACACGGAGACACATTCACACACACAGACACACACGGAGACACATTCACACACACACACTGACACACACGGAGACACATTCACACACACAGACACACACGGAGACACAGACACAAACGGAGACACACACACACACGGAGACACATTCACACACATGGAGACACACAGAGACACATTCACATACACACACACACGGAGACACATTCACACACACAGACACACACGGAGACACATTCACACACACATAGACACACACGGAGACACACACGGAGACACATTCACACACACACAGACACACACGGAGACACATTCACACACACGGAGACACACACGGAGACACATTCACACATACTGACACACACGGAGACACATTCACACACACAGACACACACGGAGACACACACGGAGACACATTCACACACACGGAGACACACGGAGACACATTCACACACACGGAGACACACGGAGACACATTCACACACACAGACACACACGGAGACACATTCACACACACGGAGACACACACGGAGACACAGACACACACGGAGACACATTCACACACACACACTGACACACACGGAGACACATTCACACACACAGACACACACGGAGACACAGACACACACGGAGACACACACACACACGGAGACACATTCACACACATGGAGACACACAGAGACACATTCACATACACACACACACGGAGACACATTCACACACATGGAGACACACACGGAGACACATTCACACACACAGACACACACGGAGACACATTCACACACACGGAGACACACACGGAGACACAGACACACACGGAGACACATTCACACACACACACACACACAGAGACACATTCACACACACAGACACACACGGAGACACACACGGAGACACATTCACACACACAGACACACACGGAGACACATTCACACACACGGAGACACACACGGAGACACATTCACACACACACACACACACACGGAGACACATTCACACACAGAGACACACACGGAGACACATTCACACACACAGACACACACGGAGACACATTTACACACATGGAGACACACACGGAGACACATTCACACACACAGACACACACGGAGACACATTCACACACACACAGACACACACGGAGACACATTCACACACAGAGACACACACGGAGACACATTCACACACACACAGACACACACGGAGACACATTCACACACAGAGACACACACGGAGACACATTCACACACACAGACACACACGGAGACACATTTACACACACAGAGACACACACGGAGACACATTCACACACAGACACACACGGAGACACATTCACACACACAGACACACACGGAGACACATTCACACACACGGAGACACACGGAGACACATTCACACACACAGACACACACGGAGACACATTCACACACACACAGACACACACGGAGACACAGACACACACGGAGACACATTCACACACACACACTGACACACACGGAGACACATTCACACACACAGACACACACGGAGACACAGACACACACGGAGACACACACACACACGGAGACACATTCACACACATGGAGACACACAGAGACACATTCACATACACACACACACGGAGACACATTCACACACACAGACACACACGGAGACACATTCACACACATGGAGACACACACGGAGACACATTCACACACATGGAGACACACACGGAGACACATTCACACACACAGACACACACGGAGACACATTCACACACACGGAGACACACACGGAGACACAGACACACACGGAGACACATTCACACACACACACACACACAGAGACACATTCACACACACAGACACACACGGAGACACATTCACACACACACACACACACACGGAGACACATTCACACACATGGAGACACACACGGAGACACATTCACACACACAGACACACACGGAGACACATTCACACACACGGAGACACACACGGAGACACATTCACACACAGACACACACAGAGACACATTCACACACATGGAGACGCATTCACACACATGGAGACACACACGGAGACACATTCACACACAGACACACACACACAGACACACATGGAGACACATTCACACACAGACACACACACACAGACACACATGGAGACACATTCACACACATGGAGACACACACGGAGACACATTCACACACATGGAGACACACACGGAGACACATTCACACACAGAGACACACACGGAGACACACACACACACACGGAGACACATTCACACACACAGACACACACGGAGACACATTCACACACACACACACGGAGACACATTCACACACACAGACACACACGGAGACACATTCACACACATACAGACACACACGGAGACACATTCACACACACACACAGGGAGACACATTCACACACATACAGACACACACGGAGACACATTCACACACACACGGAGACACATTCACACACACACACACACACGGAGACACATTCACACACACACACACACACGGAGACACATTCACACACACACACACGGAGACACATTCACACACACACACACACACGGAGACACATTCACACACACAGACACACACGGAGACACATTCACACACACACACACGGAGACACATTCACACACACAGACACACACGGAGACACATTCACACACATACAGACACACACGGAGACACATTCACACACACACACACGGAGACACATTCACACACACACACACACACGGAGACACGTTCACACACACACGGAGACACATTCACACACACACACACACACGGAGACACATTCACACACACACGGAGACACACACGGAGACACATTCACACACACACGGAGACACATTCACACACACAGACACACACGGAGACACATTCACACACACGGAGACACACACGGAGACACATTCACACACACACGGAGACACATTCACACACACACACACACACGGAGACACATTCACACACACACACACACACGGAGACACATTCACACACACACACACGGAGACACATTCACACACACTGACACACACGGAGACACATTCACACACACGGAGACACACAGAGACACATTCACACACACAGACACACACGGAGACACATTCACACACACAGACACACACGGAGACACATTCACACACACGGAGACACACACGGAGACACATTCACACACACAGACACACACGGAGACACATTCACACACACACACACGGAGACACATTCACACACACTGACACACACGGAGACACATTCACACACACAGACACACGGAGACACATTCACACACACGGAGACACACACGGAGACACATTCACACACAGACACACACGGAGACACATTCAAACACACAGACACACACGGAGACACATTCACACACAGACACACACGGAGACACATTCACACACACAGACACACACGGAGACACATTCACACACACGGAGACACACACGGAGACACATTCACACACACTGACACACACGGAGACACATTCACACACACACAGACACACACGGAGACACACACGGAGACACATTCACACACACAGACACACACGGAGACACATTCACACACACAGACACACGGAGACACATTCACACACACACAGACACACACGGAGACACATTCACACACAGAGACACACACGGAGACACATTCACACACACAGACACACACGGAGACACATTCAAACACACACAGACACACACGGAGACACATTCACACACAGAGACACACACGGAGACACATTCACACACACAGACACACACGGAGACACATTTACACACACAGAGACACACACGGAGACACATTCACACACAGACACACACGGAGACACATTCACACACACAGACACACACGGAGACACATTCACACACACGGAGACACACACGGAGACACATTCACACATACTGACACACACGGAGACACATTCACACACACACAGACACACACGGAGACACATTCACACATACTGACACACACGGAGACACATTCACACACACACAGAGACACACACGGAGACACATTCACACACACGGAGACACACGGAGACACATTCACACACACAGACACACACGGAGACACATTCACACACACACAGACACACACGGAGACACAGACACACACGGAGACACATTCACACACACACACTGACACACACGGAGACACATTCACACACACAGACACACACGGAGACACATTCACACACACAGACACACACGGAGACACAGACACACACGGAGACACACACACACACGGAGACACATTCACACACACAGACACACACGGAGACACATTCACACACACAGACACACACGGAGACACATTCACACACACAGACACACACGGAGACACATTCACACACACAGACACACACGGAGACACATTCACACACACACACACACACGGAGACACATTCACACACACAGACACACACGGAGACACATTCACACACACAGACACACACGGAGACACATTCACACACATGGAGACACACACGGAGACACATTCACACACACGGAGACACACACGGAGACACAGACACACACACAGACACACACGGAGACACATTCACACACATGGAGACACACACGGAGACACATTCACACACACGGAGACACACACGGAGACACATTCACACACACACACACACACGGAGACACATTCACACACACGGAGACACACACGGAGACACATTCACACACACGGAGACACACACGGAGACACATTCACACACACACACACACACGGAGACACATTCACACACACAGACACACACGGAGACACATTCACACACACGGAGACACACACGGAGACACATTCACACACACACACACACACGGAGACACATTCACACACACACACTGACACACACGGAGACACATTCACACACACTGACACACACGGAGACACAGACACACACGGAGACACACACACACACGGAGACACATTCACACACATGGAGACACACAGAGACACATTCACACACACGGAGACACATTCACACACACAGACACACACGGAGACACAGACACACACGGAGACACACACACACACGGAGACACATTCACACACATGGAGACACACGGAGACACATTCACACACACAGACACACACGGAGACACAGACACACACGGAGACACACACGGAGACACATTCACACACACAGACACACACGGAGACACAGACACACACGGAGACACACACACACACACGGAGACACATTCACAAACATGGAGACACACAGAGACACATTCACACACACGGAGACACATTCACACACACAGACACACACGGAGACACAGACACACACGGAGACACACACAGAGACACATTCACACACACGGAGACACATTCACACACACAGACACACACGGAGACACACACACACACGGAGACACATTCACACACACACGGAGACACACACGGAGACACATTCACACACACACAGACACACACGGAGACACATTCACACACACACACACACACGGAGACACATTCACACACACGGAGACACACACGGAGACACACACGGAGACACATTCACACACACGGAGACACATTCACACACACAGACACACACGGAGACACATTCACACACACAGACACACACGGAGACACATTCACACACACACACTGACACACACGGAGACACATTCACACACACACACACACACACACGGAGACACATTCACACACACGGAGACACACAGAGACACATTCACACACACACAGACACACACGGAGACACATTCACACACACGGAGACACACACGGAGACACATTCACACACACTGACACACACGGAGACACATTCACACACACAGACACACACGGAGACACATTCACACATACGGAGACACACACGGAGACACATTCACACACACAGACACACACGGAGACACATTCACACACAGAGACACACACGGAGACACATTCACACACAGAGACACACACGGAGACACACGGAGACACATTCACACACACAGACACACACGGAGACACATTCACACACAGAGACACACACGGAGACACATTCACACACAGAGACACACACGGAGACACATTCACACACAGAGACACACACGGAGACACACGGAGACACATTCACACACACGGAGACACACACGGAGACACATTCACACACACGGAGACACACACAGACACACTGACACACACGGAGACACATTCACACACACGGAGACACACGGAGACACATTCACACACACGGAGACACACACGGAGACACACACGGAGACACACGGAGACACATTCACACACACGGAGACACACGGAGACACATTCACACACACGGAGACACACACGGAGACACATTCACACACACGGAGACACACACAGACACACTGACACACACGGAGACACATTCACACACACGGAGACACACGGAGACACATTCACACACACGGAGACACACACGGAGACACACACGGAGACACACGGAGACACATTCACACACACGGAGACACACGGAGACACATTCACACACACGGAGACACACACGGAGACACACACAGACACACACGGAGACACACGGAGACACATTCACACACACACTGACACACACGGAGACACATTCACACACACGGAGACACACACGGAGACACACACGGAGACACACACGGAGACACACACGGAGACACACGGAGACACATTCACACACACGGAGACACACACGGAGACACAGACACACACACACACTGACACACACGGAGACACAGACACACACGGAGACACATTCACACACACGGAGACACACGGAGACACATTCACACACACGGAGACACACGGAGACACATTCACACACACACACACACACACGGAGACACATTCACACACACGGAGACACACACGGAGACACAGACACACACAGACACACACGGAGACACATTCACACACACACACACGGAGACACATTCACACACACGGAGACACACACGGAGACACAGACACACACAGACACACACGGAGACACATTCACACACACACACACGGAGACCCATTCACACACACGGAGACACACACGGAGACACATTCACACACACGGAGACACACACGGAGACACATTCACACACACACACTGACACACACGGAGACACATTCACACACACACACGGAGACACACGGAGACACATTCACACACAGAGACACACACAGAGACACATTCACACACACTCAGAGATACAGTCACACAGAGACACACACGCACACAGAGACACACACAGTCACACAGAGACACACACAGTCACACAGAGACACACGCACAACAACAACAACTTGCATTTATATAGCGCCTTTAACATAGTAAAACATCCCAAGGTGCCCACGCAGACACACACATATGTACAGGTACACACACACACATATGTACAGGTACACACACACACACATATGTACAGGTACACACACACACATATGTACAGGTACACACACACACACACACATATGTACAGGTACACACACACAGACAGAAGCACACACAGTCGCACATTTTGTGCTCGGGTTGGTTTTCTCACTGTTCCCTGTCTGAGAAATAAGTGCTGTTAACTCGAACTTTAGACCAGGCCATTGTTAATGAGCTGGTCCGTTCCGGGAAGGCAGACAGGGAGTTTGAAATGAGAATACAAACTCTGCGGGTCACTGTTCTCCAATCCTTACACTCAGTGGATCCAACTTGAAAAATCACCCAGAGACAGGCAAGTGTGTAAATCTGAAGGAGGTTCATCCTAAGGAGACAAAGTGATAACACTGGAGCTTAGAAACTATTTAAGTTCTTCCAAAAACAGATTGAAGGAATAATTTCAGCAAGTAATTCCTGCTGTTGTTTGGTTTCTGACAGCAGTTACTTTGTCCTGGTCAATCACTCACCTCCCACCGGACCGGATCGAGTTCAAATAAACCCGATCACAACTCACAGCCTCGGCAAATTAGCTCTCGAGTTCTAGCGAGCTCACGGTGGCTTCACACTGTCGCACTTTAACTGATCGCCACGCTGGTAAACTGGGCAGTGCCGGTCAGCTGGGGTTCGTCAGCTCTCTCCGGGCGCAGGGACCTCACCGGGTGCAGTGCCCCTGAGTTTTATGGTGGGTCTGACGATCTGCCCTGCTCTCTGGGGCCAGTCAGTGGCGGCAGCTGCTAATGGCAGTCTTTGTGATGTCCCCTCCGCGTGCTTTGGGCAAAGGTTCATTTACTGAGGACAATGTGGACGTGAGGGTGCGCCCAGCAGGTGCAGAGTTTCGTGTCATGAGTGGGACAGAGAGTTCAGTGTCACAGTGACAATAACCTGCTCCAGATCACTGCATGTAATGAGCACCATGAGAGACGTATCAGTAAAGATACACTTCACTGTCAGGAGAACCTCCCAGTAACTCATCAGACTCAATCATCCCTTATCCAGTGGCATTTCTTTAAAGTTTAAAATAATATCGGGAACACTTCAGGATCAGGAGGAGGCCATTCAGCCCCTCGAGCCTGTTCCGCCATTTAATTAGATCACGATTTTTCTGTATCTTCACTCCATTTTCCCCCCTTTGCTCCAAATCCCTCGATACCCTTGCCCGACAAAAATCAGTTTTGAAATCTCCAATTGACCCCCGGCCTCCACAGCCTTTTTGGGGGAGAGAGTTCCAGATTCCCACTCCCCTTTGTGTGATGAAGTGTTTCCTGACATCACCCCTGAACGGCCTGGCTCTAATTTTAAGGTTCTGCCCCCTTGTTCTGGATTCTCCCCCCACCAGAGGAAATAGTTTCTCTCCATCGACCCTATCAAATCCTTTAATCATCTTAAACCCCTCGATTAGATCACCCCTTAATCTTCTACACTCGAGGGAATACAAGCCCAGTCTGTGCAACCTGTCCTCGTAATTTTTTTTTATTCGTTCGTGGGATGTGGGCGTCGCTGGCGAGGCCGGCATTTATTGTCCATCCCTAATTGCCCTTGAGAAGGTGGTGGTGAGCCGCCTTCTTGAACCGCTGCAGTCCGTGTGGTGACGGTTCTCCCACAGTGCTGTTAGGAAGGGAGTTCCAGGATTTTGACCCAGCGACGATGAAAGAACGGCGATATATTTCCAAGTCGGGATGGTGTGTGACTTGGAGGGGAACGTGCAGGTGGTGTTGTTCCCATGCGCCTGCTGCCCTTGTCCTTCTAGGTGGTAGAGGTCGCGGGTTTGGGAGGTGCTGTCGAAGAAGCCTTGGCGAGTTGCTGCAGTGCATCCTGTGGATGGTACACACTGCAGCCACAGTGCGCCGGTGGTGAAGGGAGTGAATGTTTAGGGTGGTGGATGGGGTGCCAATCAAGCGGGCTGCTTTGTCCTTTTAGCCCCGGTATCATTCTGGTGAATCTGCGCTGCACCCCCTCCGAGGCCAATCTCTCCTTCCTGAGGTGCAGGGCCCAGAACTGAACACAGTCTCCAGACGGGGTCTGAGCCGAGCTCTGTACAATTGAATCTATCCGTCTGCCTGTCTGTCCTAAGAGAGGCTCAAAACTGTGGATCGTTCTTCACAAGAAAGAGAATATTAATGGAGATCTGAGATTAAAGAGGGTTTTGAGAGTTTGAATTGTGAAAGATTATAGGAAGAGGCCGGAGACTGAGGATTACCGATGGACGAATGGAGAGGGAAGTTGGGAGAATGATTTTCACCCAGCGAGGTTTTGGAACACAGAGGGGTTGATTTTAACTTCAGGGGGGCAGTGAGTGGAGGCGGCTCAGGCCCTCCACACAAAACGGTTGCCGAGAGGGGCCGAGCTGAGCTGAGAGGGGCCTAGCCGAGTGCCGGCCTCACCTCGATACTGACCGGGGCGGGAATGGGAAGGGGGTGGGAGCGGGAACGGAACGGGGCGGGAAGTGTACCCTGGGATTTTCCGGGGGCCTTCACCGTCACCATTCCATTTCCAGCAGGGAGAGGGAGTTATAATCGACCCCAGAAAGTTTGACCACCTATTTAACCAGTCTTTTAAAATAAATCTTTTAAAAGGGAACTGGATAAAGACTTGAAAAGGGAAAATGTAAAAGGACACAGGACGAGAGGAGGGAACGGGATTGGAGCAGGGAGCTCTAGCTTGGGGTTTGCACAGGCCAAGGCCCAGTGGGCAAATCGCATCGGTCTGGGCCGTTAATTCAATGGTTCCAGGACTTCCCACAACATCAGAGTAACTCCTTCACCTGTCGTCACTCATCTTGGAGTAATGGTGACTGGACGAGTAATCCAGAGGCCTGGTACAGGAGTGTGGTGGTTATTTTACTGGACGAGTAATCCAGAGAACGTGAATTCATGTCCATCGCAGTTGGGAAGAATTTCAATCAGTTTTTTAAAATACCCGCCATCCTTACCCAGTCTGGGCCTATATGTGACTCCAGTCCCACACCAAGGAGGTTGACTCTTAACTGCCCTCTGAAGTGGCCGGGTGAGACACTGAGTTGGATCAAACCAGTGCTGGATGATAAAGGCAGGCCTTGCCAGCGAATGCAGACATCCCAGAATGAATTAAATAAAAAGTGAGACTGCCAATGTAATGCCAGTTAGAGCAGGTTATGGACTGTGCTGTATACTCAGCGTGCTGTGCTGTATACTCAGCGTGCTGTGCTGTATACTCAGCGTGCTGTGCTGTATACTCAGCGTGCTGTGCTGTATACTCAGAGTGCTGTGCTGTATACTCAGCGTGCTGTGCTGTATACTCAGCGTGCTGTGCTGTATACTCAGCGTGCTGTGCTGTGTACTCAGCGTGCTGTGCTGTGTACTCAGCGTGCTGTGCTGTATACTCAGCGTGCTGTGCTGTGTACTCAGCGTGCTGTGCTGTGTACTCAGAGTGCTGTGCTGTATACTCAGCGTGCTGTGCTGTATACTCAGCGTGCTGTGCTGTGTACTCAGAGTGCTGTGCTGTATACTCAGAGTGCTGTGCTGTATACTCAGCGTGCTGTGCTGTATACTCAGAGTGCTGTGCTGTATACTCAGCGTGCTGTGCTGTGTACTCAGAGTGCTGTGCTGTATACTCAGCGTGCTGTGCTGTATACTCAGCGTGCTGTGCTGTATACTCAGCGTGCTGTGCTGTGTACTCAGAGTGCTGTGCTGTGTACTCAGAGTGCCGTGCTGTATACTCAGCGTGCTGTGCTGTGTACTCAGCGTGCTGTGCTGTATACTCAGAGTGCTGTGCTGTATACTCAGCGTGCTGTGCTGTGTACTCAGAGTGCTGTGCTGTATACTCAGAGTGCTGTGCTGTATACTCAGCGTGCTGTGCTGTATACTCAGAGTGCTGTGCTGTATACTCAGCGTGCTGTGCTGTGTACTCAGAGTGCTGTGCTGTATACTCAGCGTGCTGTGCTGTATACTCAGCGTGCTGTGCTGTATACTCAGAGTGCTGTGCTGTGTACTCAGAGTGCTGTGCTGTATACTCAGCGTGCTGTGCTGTATACTCAGCGTGCTGTGCTGTATACTCAGAGTGCTGTGCTGTGTACTCAGCGTGCTGTGCTGTGTACTCAGAGTGCTGTGCTGTGTACTCAGAGTGCTGTACTGTGTACTCAGAGTGCTGTGCTGTGTACTCAGCGTGCTGTGCTGTATACTCAGAGTGCTGTGCTGTATACTCAGAGTGCTGTGCTGTGTACTCAGAGTGCTGTGCTGTGTACTCAGAGTGCTGTACTGTGTACTCAGCGTGCTGTGCTGTATACTCAGCGTGCTGTGCTGTGTACTCAGCGTGCTGTGCTGCGTACTCAGAGTGCTGTGCTGCGTACTCAGAGTGCTGTGCTGCGTACTCAGAGTGCTGTGCTGCGTACTCAGAGTGCTGTGCTGTGTACTCAGAGTGCTGTGCTGCGTACTGAGTGTGCTGTGCTGTGTACTCAGCGTGCTGTGCTGTGTACTCAGCGTGCTGTGCTGTATACTCAGCGTGCTGTGCTGCATACTCAGCGTGCTGTGCTGCGTACTCAGAGTGCTGTGCTGTATACTCAGAGTGCTGTGCTGTATACTCAGCGTGCTGTGCTGCGTACTCAGAGTGCTGTGCTGTATACTCAGTGTGCTGTGCTGTATACTCAGAGTGCTGTGCTGCGTACTCAGAGTGCTGTGCTGCGTACTCAGAGTGCTGTGCTGTATACTCAGCGTGCTGTGCTGCATACTCAGCGTGCTGTGCTGCGTACTCAGAGTGCTGTGCTGTATACTCAGAGTGCTGTGCTGTATACTCAGCGTGCTGTGCTGCGTACTCAGAGTGCTGTGCTGTATACTCAGTGTGCTGTGCTGTATACTCAGAGTGCTGTGCTGCGTACTCAGAGTGCTGTGCTGCGTACTCAGAGTGCTGTGCTGTATACTCAGAGTGCTGTGCTGTATACTCAGCGTGCTGTGCTGCGTACTCAGAGTGCTGTGCTGTATACTCAGAGTGCTGTGCTGTATACTCAGAGTGCTGTGCTGCGTACTCAGAGTGCTGTGCTGCGTACTCAGAGTGCTATGCTGTATACTCAGTGTGCTGTGCTGTATACTCAGAGTGCTGTGCTGTATACTCAGCGTGCTGTGCTGCGTACTCAGAGTGCTGTGCTGCGTACTCAGCGTGCTGTGCTGTATACTCAGAGTGCTGTGCTGCGTACTCAGAGTGCTGTGCTGCGTACTCAGAGTGCTGTGCTGTATACTCAGAGTGCTGTGCTGTATACTCAGAGTGCTGTGCTGTATACTCAGAGTGCTGTGCTGTATACTCAGAGTGCTGTGCTGCATACTCAGCGTGCTGTGCTGTATACTCAGCGTGCTGTGCTGTGTACTCAGAGTGCTGTGCTGTGTACTGAGTGTGCTGTGCTGTGTACTGAGTGTGCTGTGCTGTATACTCAGCGTGCTGTGCTGTGTACTCAGAGTGCTGTGCTGCGTACTCAGAGTGCTGTGCTGTGTACTCAGCGTGCTGTGCTGTATACTCAGCGTGCTGTGCTGTGTACTGAGTGTGCTGTGCTGCGTACTCAGAGTGCTGTGCTGCGTACTCAGAGTGCTGTGCTGCGTACTCAGCGTGCTGTGCTGTGTACTCAGAGTGCTGTGCTGCGTGCTCAGAGTGCTGTGCTGCGTACTGAGTGTGCTGTGCTGTGTACTCAGCGTGCTGTGCTGTGTACTCAGCGTGCTGTGCTGTATACTCAGCGTGCTGTGCTGCATACTCAGCGTGCTGTGCTGCGTACTCAGAGTGCTGTGCTGTATACTCAGAGTGCTGTGCTGTATACTCAGCGTGCTGTGCTGCGTACTCAGAGTGCTGTGCTGTATACTCAGAGTGCTGTGCTGTATACTCAGAGTGCTGTGCTGCGTACTCAGAGTGCTGTGCTGCGTACTCAGAGTGCTGTGCTGTATACTCAGAGTGCTGTGCTGTATACTCAGCGTGCTGTGCTGCGTACTCAGAGTGCTGTGCTGTATACTCAGTGTGCTGTGCTGTATACTCAGAGTGCTGTGCTGCGTACTCAGAGTGCTGTGCTGCGTACTCAGAGTGCTATGTTGTATACTCAGTGTGCTGTGCTGTATACTCAGAGTGCTGTGCTGTATACTCAGCGTGCTGTGCTGCGTACTCAGAGTGCTGTGCTGCGTACTCAGCGTGCTGTGCTGTATACTCAGAGTGCTGTGCTGCGTACTCAGAGTGCTGTGCTGCGTACTCAGAGTGCTGTGCTGTATACTCAGAGTGCTGTGCTGTATACTCAGAGTGCTGTGCTGCATACTCAGCGTGCTGTGCTGCGTACTCAGAGTGCTGTGCTGCATACTCAGCGTGCTGTGCTGCGTACTCAGAGTGCTGTGCTGTATACTCAGCGTGCTGTGCTGTGTACTCAGAGTGCTGTGCTGTGTACTGAGTGTGCTGTGCTGTGTACTGAGTGTGCTGTGCTGTATACTCAGCGTGCTGTGCTGTGTACTGAGTGTGCTGTGCTGTATACTCAGCGTACTGTGCTGTGTACTCAGAGTGCTGTGCTGTGTACTGAGTGTGCTGTGCTGTGTACTGAGTGTGCTGTGCTGTATACTCAGCGTGCTGTGCTGCGTACTCAGCGTGCTGTGCTGTGTACTGAGTGTGCTGTGCTGTATACTCAGCGTACTGTGCTGTGTACTCAGAGTGCTGTGCTGTGTACTGAGTGTGCTGTGCTGCGTACTCAGTGTGCTGTGCTGCGTACTCAGAGTGCTGTGCTGTGTACTCAGCGTGCTGTGCTGTATACTCAGCGTGCTGTGCTGTGTACTGAGTGTGCTGTGCTGCGTACTCAGAGTGCTGTGCCGCGTACTCAGAGTGCTGTGCTGCGTACTCAGCGTGCTGTGCTGTGTACTCATGACCCTAACCGTCAGCAGAGAGAGATGATCAGTGCTGGGCTGGATTTATACAGCCTGCTCCGAGGTGAAGTGATTGTTTGACAGCTCTCGGCAGTATTGTCCTCTGAATGAAAAGGCCCCTCTCTATTGAAAACAATTTTACAACACCAAGTTATAGTCCAGCAATTTTATTTTAAATTCACAAGCTTTCGGAGGCTTCCTCCTTCGTCAGGTGAACGATGTGAAAAACCTGAGGAAGGAGGAAGCCTCCGAAAGCTTGTGAATTTAAAATAAAATTGCTGGACTATAACTTGGTGTTGTAAAATTGTTTACAATTGTCAACCCCAGTCCATCACCGGCATCTCCACATCATGACTGCCTCTCTATTGAAACAGCTGCTGTTTGTGGATTGACACCTGATTCGAATTAACAGCTCGATCATGTCTGTCCATTCAGGAGCAGTGTGATGAATCCTCTCAGTCACGATCCTTATACAGCAACTGCCCACAAGAGACAGCAAACCGTGTGTATCCAGGTGTGAACTGGTTCGCAGTGCTGCTTTATTGTTGGACGAGGGTTCGGGTGAACAAACACGGCTTCACAGGTGAGAGGAGCCAATGCTTTTCAGACCAAACCCATGTTGTGTTTTGAGAAAAGGTCAAAAGCTGAACAACAATCCTTGATTCTCAATATTGGGTCTTGCAGCGGCCTCTCACCCAGGGGTGGGGTTTACTATCTTATTAGTGGGGGTGAGTGTGCCCAAACGGTGGGGGTTTGGGGTTGACGGTGTGACCGAGCAGGTGTATAAGGACAGGGATTTGCTCAGCGGTGTGCTGTGTGTTACAGGAGCAGACCCTGACTGAGAGGAGCCCATGATCAATCAGTGTCCAATCTACAATGCAGCCCCCCTCTCACCGAGGATAACGGATTCACTCCGTGGTATCTGCCAGACATCCCCAACAAATCCTGGGAGCAAAATCACCACAGACTGCAGTGGTTCAAGGGGAAAGTCCAACCCTAACCCTAACCCTAACCCTCCTTCACCAGCCAATGAGGGGCGGGCAGTAAATGTGGCCTTGTCCGTGTGAAGCTCACCCTCAGAATCGAATCGGACCGAGACCGTCTACTACTGATTGCAGGAGTTTTTCACGTTGGATATCTCACCAGTGATCCCGGTATCATTCCTGTAACTGTACTCTTTTTTTTATTCGTTCATGGGATGTGGGCGTCGCTGGCGAGGACGGCATTTATTGCCCATCCCTAATTGCCCTTGAGAAGGTGGTGGTGAGCCGCCTTCTTGAACCGCTGCAGTCCGTGTGGTGAAGGTTCTCCCACAGTGCTGTTAGGAAGGGAGTTCCAGGATTTTGACCCAGTGACGATGAAGGAACGGCGATATATTTCCAAGTTGGGATGGTGTGTGACTTGGAGGGGAACGTGCAGGTGGTGGTGTTCCCATGCGCCTGCTGCTCTTGTCCTTCTAGGTGGTAGAGGTCGTGGGTTTGGGAGGTGCTGTCGAAGAAGCCTTGGCGAGTTGCTGCAGTGCATCCTGTGGATGGTACACACTGCAGCCACAGTGCGCCGGTGGTGAAGGGAGTGAATGTTTAGGGTTGTGGATGGGGTGCCAATCAAGCGGGCTGCTTTGTCCTGGATGGTGTTGAGCTTCTTGAGTGTTGTTGGAGCTGCACTCATCCAGGCAAGTGGAGAGTATTCCATCACACTCCTGACTTGTGCCTTGTAGATGGTGGAAAAGCTTTGGGGAGTCAGGAGGTGAGTCACTCACTGCAGAAAACTCAGCATCTGACCTGCTCTTGTAGCCACAGTATTTATATGGCTGGTCCAGTTAAGTTTCTGGTCAATGGTGACCCCCAGGATGTTGATGGTGGGGGACTCGGCGATGGTAATGCCGTTGAATGTCAAGGCGAGGTGGTTAGACTCTCTCTTGTTGGAAATGGTCATTGCCTGGCACTTGTCTGGCTCGAATGTTACTTGCCACTTATGAGCCCAAGCCTGGATGTTGTCCAGGTCTTGTTGCATGCGGGCACGGACTGCTTCATTATCTGAGGGGTTGCGAATGGAACTGAACACTGTGCAATCATCAGCGAACATCCCCATTTCTGACCTTATGATGGAGGGAAGGTCATTGATGAAGCAGCTGAAGATGGTTGGGCCTCGGACACTGCCCTGAGGAACTCCTGCAGCAATGTCCTGGGACTGAGATGATTGGCCTCCAACAACCACTACCATCTTCCTTTGTGCTGGGTATGACTCCAACCACTGGAGAGTGTTCCCCCGAATTCCCATTGACTTCAATTTTACTAGGGCTCCTTGGTGCCACACTCGGTCAAATGATGCCTTGATGTCAAGGGCAGTCACTCTCACCTCACCCTGAGTGTGTGATCCCTGTAACCATCCTGTACTGAGTGTGTGATCCCTGTATCATTCCTGTACTGAGTGTGTGATCCCTGTATCATTCCTGTACTGAGTGTGTGATCCCTGTATCATTCCTGTACTGAGTGTGTGATCCCTGTATCATTCCCGTACTGAGTGTGTGATCCCTGTATCATTCCCGTACTGAGTGTGTGATCCCTGTATCATTCCTGTACTGAGTGTGTGATCCCTGTATCATTCCTGTACTGAGTGTGTGATCCCTGTATCATTCCTGTACTGAGGGTGTGATCCCTGTATCATTCCTGTACTGAGTGTGTGATCCCTGTATCATTCCCGTACTGAGTGTGTGATCCCTGTATCATTCCTGTACTGAGTGTGTGATCCCTGTATCATTCCTGTACTGAGTGTGTGATCCCTGTATCATTCCTGTACTGAGTGTGTGATCCCTGTATCATTCCTGTACTGAGTGTGTGATCCCTGTATCATTCCTGTACTGAGTGTGTGATCCCTGTATCATTCCTGTACTGAGTGTGTGATCCCTGTATCATTCCCGTACTGAGTGTGTGATCCCTGTATCATTCCTGTACTGAGTGTGTGATCACTGTATCATTCCCGTACTGAGTGTGTGATCCCTGTATCATTCCCGTACTGAGTGTGTGATCCCTGTATCATTCCTGTACTGAGTGTGTGATCCCTGTATCATTCCCGTACTGAGTGTGTGATCCCTGTATCATTCCTGTACTGAGTGTGTGATCCCTGTATCATTCCCGTACTGAGTGTGTGATCCCTGTATCATTCCTGTACTGAGTGTGTGATCCCTGTATCATTCCTGTACTGAGTGTGTGATCACTGTATCATTCCTGTACGTGTACTGTCTGTGATTCCTGTATCATTCCTGTACGTGTACTGTCTGTGATCCCTGTATCATTCCTGTACTTGTACTGTCTGTGATTCCTGTATCATTCCTGTACGTGTACTGTCTGTGATCCATGTATCATTCCTGTACGTGTACTGTCTGTGATTCCTGTATCATTCCTGTACGTGTACTGTCTGTGATTCCTGTATCATTCCTGTACGTGTACTGTCTGTGATTCCTGTACGTGTACTGAGTGTGTGATCCCTGTATCATTCCTGTACGTGTACTGTCTGTGATTCCTGTATCATTCCTGTACGTGTACTGTCTGTGATTCCTGTACGTGTACTGAGTGTGTGATCCCTGTATCATTCCTGTACTCGTACTGTCTGTGATTCCTGTATCATTCCTGTACTCGTACTGTCTGTGATTCCTGTATCATTCCTGTCCGTGTACTGTCTGTGATTCCTGTATCATTCCTGTACGTGTACTGTCTGTGATTCCTGTATCATTCCTGTACGTGTACTGTCTGTGATTCCTGTATCATTCCTGTACGTGTACTGTCTGTGATTCCTGTATCATTCCTGTACGTGTACTGTCTGTGATTCCTGTATCATTCCTGTACTTGTACTGTCTGTGATTCCTGTATCATTCCTGTACTCGTACTGTCTGTGATTACTGTATCATTCCTGTACTCGTACTGTCTGTGATTCCTGTATCATTCCTGTACGTGTACTGTCTGTGATTCCTGTTTCATTCCTGTACGTGTACTGTCTGTGATTCTTGTTTCGTTCCTGTACTGAGTGTGTGATCCCTGTATCATTCCTGTACGTGTACTGTCTGTGATCCCTGTATCATTCCTGTACGTGTACTGAGTGTGTGATCCCTGTATCATTCCTGTACGTGTACTGTCTGTGATCCCTGTATCATTCCTGCACTGAGTGTGCGATCAGTGATACTGCTTTGCAAAGTAAAGGTAAGTCCATGTGAATGGCAAAATTTGCACAATTTATTATTTTAGATGTTGAAAGGAGTGATGAAATAGACAAACCTCGCTGTGATAACAGTCTTCTGTTGAGTGACCTATGATGTAACTAGATATTGGGCGGTAATGTTACTCTCCATGTCGTACAGCACATGGGGTCCACTCCAATGGAGACCAATGACATTAAACCCAAGAGAATATCTAGTGCAGATCTGAATTCTGTAACTGTGCTCTTTAAAGTCACGTTTTTTCAGTTTTGATTTCTCCATAAATTTTTTCTCTAACCAACATCTCAATTTATTCCACGAAATTCTGAGATCCATTGCAAGAAAAGATAGAAAAATCCAACTTCTAGTGGCTTCTCCTAGTTCTGTTTCTACATATTGTCACTTTTTAAAAATCCTTCTAATCTATTCATTGGGAAACATTCTGAAGAAGAAGAATATGAGGTCAGTCCATGTGATGAGATGGTCCCTCTCCTGAGATACGAGATCTCGTTGTCTCTTCAATATGTCGGTTGTTTGATGATCACTTGAATCGGGTAGAAGGTGTTGATCAGCTCTTCTGGGAGATTCTGCAGTTTGGTTATGAACAAAAATTGGAATTTTTCTGTTCGTGCAGATGAGAATTGATTGCGGGAATATTCTGGCCCATCTCCGGGTCGAATCAACGACAGGTACCTACCAAGAGAAAGGTTACAAACAGCATTTATATTGTGCCTTTAATATGGACAAAATGTCCCAGCGCACTTCACAGAGATGTGCTGCCCCTCGGTGACATCATCTGAAAACACGTCAGGTTCCACATGTACTCTGACGGCACCAGCTCGACCTCACCACCTCCCTCGACCCCTCCACTGTCCCTCATCTCTCACACTGCTGGTCCGGCATCCAGTACTGGACGAGCAGAAATTTCGTCCAACTAAATATTGGGAAGACCAAAGCCATTGTCTTCAGTCCCCGCCACAAACTCCGTTCCCTCGTCACCGACTCCATCCCTCTCCCCGGTCACTGTCTGAGGCTGAACCAGACCGTTCGCAACATCAGCGTCCTATTTGACCCTGAGATGAGCTTCTGACCCCATATCCTCTCCATCACCGAGACCACCTACTTCCACCTCTGTAACATCGCCCGTCTCCGCCCCCGCCTCAGCTCATCTGCTGCTGAAACCCTCATCCGTGCCTTTGTTACCCCCAGACTGGACTATTCCAATGCTCTCCTGGCCGGCCTCCCATCTTCCACCCTCCATAAACTTGAGCTTATCCAAAACTCTGCTGCCCCGTATCCTAACTCACACCAAGTCCCGTTCACCCATCCCCCCCTGTGCTCACTGACCTACATTGGCTCCCGGTCCAGGAACGCCTCGATTTTAAAATTCTCATCCTTGTGTTCAAATCCCTCCATGACCCTCGCCCCTCCCTATCTCTGTAACCTCCTCCAGCCCTACAATCCTCCGAGATCTCTGCGCTCCTCCAATTCTTGCCTCTTGAGCATCCCCGATTTTAATCGCTCCACCATTGGCGGCCGTGCCTTCAGCTGCCTGGGCCCTAAGCTCTGGAATTCCCTCCCTAAACCTCTCCACCTCTCTCTCCTCCTTTAAGACGCTCCTTAAAACCTGCCTCTTTGACCAAGCTTTTGGTCACCTGTCCTAATATCTCCTTATGTGGCTCGGTGTCAAATTTTGTTTGATAATCGCTCCTGTGAAGCACCTTGGGACGTTTTACTAAGTTAAAGGCACAAAATAAATGCAAGTTGTTGTTCTAATCAAAGAAATGGACACCAAGCAAAAGAGGGTGATATTAGGAGCGGTGAAGAAAAGCTCGTTTATAGAGGGGGTTTTAAGAAGGGTCTTCAAGGGGGAGAAAGGGGTTTAGGGAGTGAATTTCAGAGCGAGGGGCCTAGGCAGCTGAATGGTGGGGAGGAGGGAGGAGGAATGAACTGGAGGCCAGAGTGAGAGGAACTGAGAATTTGGGGGAGTGGGTGGTAGAGCTGGAGGAGGTTGTGGAGATAGGAAGAGGCCATGAAAGGATTTCAACACGAGGATCAGAATTTTAAATCTGAGGCACTGGAGAACTGAGAGCCAATGTAGGGTCAGCGAGGACAGGGGAGATGGGGGAGCGGGACTTGGTGTGGGATAGGACACGGCAGCAAAGTTTTGGATGAGCTGAAGTTTATGGAGGATGGGAGGCTGGTCAGGTGAACATTGGAAAGTCAAGTCTGGAGGTGAAAAAAGCATTGGTGAGGGTTTCAGCAGCAGATGAGCTGAGGCAGGGGTGGAGACGGACGATGTTACAGAGGTGGAAGTAGGCGGCCTTGGTGCTGGAGACAATATGGGGTCAGGAGCTCATCTCAGGGTTGAACAGAGCGCCGAGATTGCAACCAGAACTGGTTCAGCCTCAGACAGTGGGTGTGGAGGGGATCGGAATCAGTGGCGAGGGATGGAATTTGTGGCAGGGGGCCAAAGACAATGGCTCTGAATTTCCCCAATATCTAACCGGAGGAAATTGCAACTCACCCAAGACTGGATGTCGGACGACCAATCAGAGGTGGCACAAAGTGCATGGATCGTGAGAGGTGGCAGAGGGATGGAGCTGGGAGTCATTAGTGTACATGTGGGAGCTGGGAGTCATTAGTGTACATGTGGGAGCTGGGAGTCATTAGTGTACATGTGGGAGCTGGGAGTCATTAGTGTACATGTGGGAGCTGGGAGTCATTAATGTACATGCGGGAGCTGGGAGTCATTAGTGTACATGCGGGAGCTGGGAGTCATTAGTGTACATGTGGGAGCTGGGAGTCATTAGTGTACATGTGGGAGCTGGGAGTCATTAATGTACATGCGGGAGCTGGGAGTCATTAGTGTACATGCGGGAGCTGGGAGTCATTAGTGTACATGTGGGAGCTGGGAGTCATTAGTGTACATGTGGGAGCTGGGAGTCATTAATGTACATGTGGGAGCTGGGAGTCATTAATGTACATGCGGGAGATGGTCCCATGTCTGCTGATGATGTCACCGAGGGGCAGCATGAAAATGAGGAAGATGAGGGGGCCAAGGATAGATCTTGGGGGACTCCAAAGGGAATGGTGGGAAGAGAAGTCATTGCAGGAGATTCTCTGACTGTGACTGGAACAGGAAGAGTGGAACCAGATGAGGGGAGTCCCACCCAGCTGGACAACGAAGGAGAGGCTTTGGAGGAGGAAGGTGTTATCCAAGGCTGCAGAGGATGATAAGGAGGGATGGAGGACCAGGGCCTTTGTGACATTGATTAGGGCCGTTTCAGTACAGCATCAGGGCTGGAAACTCGGTAGTTAAAATGGGCCCAAAAGAGCCCTGTTATCCAGCTGACAGGAGTACTGATTGGAGGATTGGAGACAGAGATCAGTTTGCCTGATTGGTGGACTCGGGTTGAGTGAAAGCTCTTCACTGTGGAGAGTCAGTCCCTACCTGTCACTCTGGAGTAATTCCTTGCTCAGCAACTTCTCCATCAGCCCCGCCTGGATCTGATCAAACACCCTTGTCACTACTTCAAACATGTTCACCTCCATCATGTCGATCACAAGCATCTTCCCGTATCTCGAGGAAACACACACCGTTAGTTGGCCCTCCCATTGCTCCATCTGAGAACAGTCGATCCTCCTAATTACAGACGGTTCTCAGTTCACTCACACGGAACCTGAGAACAGTGGTGTTCCCCAGGGGTTGGTGCTGGGACCACTGCTTTCCTTGATATATATTAATGACTTGGACTGGGGTGTACAGGGCACAATTTCAAAATTCGCAGATGACACAAAACTTGGAAGTGTAGTGAACAGTGAGGAGGATAGTGATAGACTTCAAGAGGATATAGACAATCTGGTGGAATGGGCGGACACGTGGCAGATGAAATTTAACACAGAAAAATGCGAGGTGATAGATTTCAGTAGGAAGAATGAGGAGAGGCAATATAAGGATTAATTAACAATCTTGTTGTGCGGGGTCCCTTAGGGAAGAGTGACCATAACATGATAGAATTCCTCATTAAGATGGAGAGTGAAGTAGTTGAATCCAAAACTAGAGTCCTGAATCTAAATAAAGGAAATTACGAAAGTATGAGGTGTGAGTTGGCTATGATAGATCGGGGAACTTTACTAAAAGGGATGATGGTGGATAGGCAATGGTTAATATTCAAAGAACATGTGCAGGAATTACAACAATTATTCATTCCTGTCTGGCACAAAAATAAAACAGGAAAGGTGGCTCAACCGTGGCTTACAAAAGAAATTAGGGATAGTATTGGATCTAAAGAGGAGACATATAAAATTGCCAGAAAAAGTAGCAAGCCTGAGGATTGGGAGCAGTTCAGAATTCAGCAAAGGAGGACAAAGAGATTGATTAAGAGGGGGAAAATAGAGGATGAGAGTAAACTAGCAGGGAACATAAAAACTGACTGTAAAAGCTTCTATAAATATGTCAAGAGAAAAAGATTAGTGAAGACAAATGTAGGTCCCTTACAGTCAGAAATGGGGGTAATTATAATGGGGAACAGGGAAATGGCAGAACAATTAAACACATACTTTGGTTCTGTCTCCACAAAGGAGGACATAAATAACCTGCCAGAAATGTTAGGGAACCAAGGGTCTAGTGAGAGGGAGGAACTGAAGGAAACCAGTATTAGTAAAAAAAAATAGTGCCAGGGAAATTAATGGGGCTAAAGGCTGACAAATCCCCAGGGCCTGATAATCTACATCCCAGAGTACTAAAGGAAGTGGCCCTGGAAATAGTGGATGCATTGGTGATCACTTTCCAAAATTCTATAGACTCTGGAACAGTTCCTACAGATTGGAGGGTGGCAAATGTAACCCCACTATTTAAAAAAGGAGGGAGAGAAAAAACAGGGAATTACAGACCAGTTAGCCTAACATCAGTAGTGGGGAAAATGCTAGAGTCTATTCTAAAAGATGTGATAACAGAACACTTGGAGGGCATTAATTGGACAAAGTCAGCATGGGTTTATGAAAGGGAAATCATGCTTAACAAATCTACTGGAGTTTTTTGAGGATGAGTGAACTGAATGTAACATTTCCAAGTTTGCAGACGACACAAAGCTGGGGTGGAATGTGAGCTGTGAGGAGGATGCAAAGAGGCTCCAATGTGATTTAGACAAGTTGGGTGAGTGGGCAAGAACATGGCAGATGCAGTATAATGTGGATAAATGTGAGGTTATCCACTTTGGTTGTAAAAATGGAAAGGCAGATTATTATCTGAATGGTGATAGATTGGGAAAAGGGGAGGTGCAACGAGACCTGGGTGTCCTTGTACACCAGTCGCTGAAAGCAAGCATTCAGGTGCAGCAAGCAGTTAGGAAGGCGAATGGTATGTTGGCCTTCATTCCAAGAGGATTTGAGTACAGGAGCAGGGATGTCTTACTGCAGTTGTACAGGGCCTTGGTGAGACCACATCTGGAGTATTGTGTTCAGTTTTGGTCTCCTTATCTGAGGAAGGATGTCCTTGCCATGGAGGGAGTGCAACGAAGGTTTACCAGACTGATTCCTGGGATGGCAGGACTGACGTATGAGGAGAGATTGGGTCGACTAGGCCTATATTCACTAGAGTTTAGAAGAATGAGAGGTGATCTCATCGAAACATATAAAATTCTAACAGGACAAGACAGACTAGATGCAGGGAGGATGTTCCCGATGGCTGGGGAGTCCAGAACCAGAGGTCACAGTCTCAGGATACGGGGTAAGCCATTTAGAACCGAGATGAGGAGAAATTTCTTCACTCAGAGGGTGGTGAACCTGTGGAATTCTCTACCACAGAAGGCAGTGGAGGCCAAGTCATTAGATGTATTCAAGAAGGAGATCGATATATTTCTTAATGCTAAAGGGATCAAGGGATATGGGGAAAAAGCGGGAACGGGGTACTGAGTTAGATGATCAGCCATGATCATTTTGAATGGCGGAGCTGGCCCGAAGGGCCGAATGGCCAACTCTTGCTCCTATTTTCTATGTTTCTATAAACTAGAGAGCACAATTCTAAAAGGGGTGCAGGAACAGAGGGATCTGGGGGTATATGTACACAAATCATTGAAAGTAGCAGGGCAGGTTGGGAAAGTAGTTAAAAAAGCATATGGGATCCTGGGCTTTATAAATAGAGGCATAGAGTACAAAAGCAAGGAAGTCATGATGAACCTTTATAAAACACTGGTTTGGCCACAACTGGAGTATTGTGTCCAGTTCTGGGCACCGCACTTTAGGAAGGATGTGAAGGCCTTAGAGAGGGTGCAGAAGAGATTTACTGGAATGATTCCAGGGATGAGGGACTTTAGTTACGTGGATAAACTGGAGAAGCTGGGGTTGTTCTCCTTGGAACAGAGAAAGTTGCGAGGAGATTTGATCGAGGTGTTCAAAATCATGAAGGGTCTGGACAGAGTAGATAGAGAGAAACTGTTCCCATTGGTGGAAGGTCAAGAACCAGAGGACACAGATTTAAGGCGATTGGCAAAAGAACCAAAGGTGACATGAGGAAAAACTTTTTTACACAGCGAGTGGTTAGGATCTGGAATGCACTGCCTGAGGGGGTGGTGGAGGCAGATTCAATCATGGCCTTCAAAAGGGAACTGGATAAGTACTTGAAAGGAAAAAATTTGCAGGGCTACAGGGATAGGGCGGGGGAGTGGGACTAGCTAGATTGCTCTTGCATAGAGCCGGCACGGACCCGATGGGCCGAATGGCCTCATTCTGTGCTGTAACCTTTCTATGATTTCTATGTACATTCGACCCTCCTAATTACAGGCGATTCTCAGTTAATGCCACACGGACCCTGAAATTGGAGCCAATCATCGCACCAAGCTCACTGAACATTACCACCTAAACTGACCCATCGAAGGGCACTCAGTTCTTGGTGCCCAATGGGGCTGTTCCAAGGGGGTAAATGTCTGTCAGTTTCTCAACAACTGGCACGTGAAACTGCTCTGGTGAATAATTGACGGGAGAAGACCTGCAGCACTGCACACGCAGATCACCCAGGGTCATTAGGCAGTGTGAATATTTACTGGTGGCCCTTTACCTGAACAAGCAGCCAGGAGATAAATTCCACGATCCTGTCCTCCCAGTCGGAATTCACAGGTAGTGCAGCACAGGAACAGGTCAAATCCGACAGGTCACAGTCAGTCAGTGTCTGACAGTGTAACAGACAGTCAGTCAGTCAGTGTCTGACAGTGTAACAGACAGTCAGTCAGTCAGTGTCTGACAATGTAACAGACAGCAGTCAGTCAGTGTCTGACAGTGTAACAGACAGTCAGTCAGTCAGTGTCTGACAATGTAACAGACAGCAGTCAGTCAGTGTCTGACAGTGTAACAGACAGTCAGTCAGTCAGTGTCTGACAGTGTAACAGACAGCAGTCAGTCAATGTCTGACAGTGTAACAGACAGTCAGTCAGTCAGTGTCTGACAGCGTGTAACAGACAGCAGTCAGTCAATGTCTGACAGTGTAACAGACAGTCAGTCAGTCAGTGTCTGACAGCGTGTAACAGACAGCAGTCAGTCAATGTCTGACAGTGTAACAGACAGCAGTCAGTCAGTGTCTGACAGTGTAACAGACAGCAGTCAGTCAGTGTCTGACAGTGTAACAGACAGCAGTCAGTCAATGTCTGACAGTGTAACAGACAGTCAGTCAGTCAGTGTCTGACAGTGTAACAGACAGTCAGTCAGTGTCTGACAGTGTAACAGACAGTCAGTCAGTGTCTGACAGTGTAACAGACAGTCAGTCAGTGTCTGACAGTGTAACAGACAGTCAGTCAGTGTCTGACAGTGTAACAGACAGTCAGTCAGTCAGTGTCTGACAGTGTAACAGACAGTCAGTCAGTGTCTGACAGTGTATTAGATTAAAAGAAGAGACCTATAATGTTGCCAAGAAGAGTAGTAAGCCTGAGGATTGGGAGAGATTTAGAAACCAGCAAAGGACGACCAAAAAATTGATAAAGAGGAAGAAAATAGAATGAGAGTAAACTATCAAGAAATATAAAAACAGATTGTAAGAGCTTCTACAAGTCCGTAAAAAGGAAGAGAGCAGCAAAAGTAAACGTTGGTCCCTTAGAGGCTGAGACAGGAGAAATTATAATGGGGAATCAGGAAATGGCAGAGACGTTAAATAAATATTTTGTATCTGTCTTCACAGTAGAAGACACAAAAAACATACCAGAAATAGTGGGGAACCCAGGGTCTAATGAGAGTGAGGAACTTAAAACAATTAATATCACTAGAGAAAAAGTACTGGAGAAATTAATGGGACTAAAAGCCAATAAATCCCCTGGACCTGATGGCCGACATCCGAGGGTTCTAAAAGAGGGGGCTGCAGAGATAGTGGATGCATTGGTTATAATCTTCCAAAATTCCCTAGATTCTAGAACGGTCCCAGTGGATTGGGAGGTGGCAAATGTGACCCCGCTATTCAAGAGAGGGAGAGAAAACAGGGAACTACAGGCCAGTTAGCCTGACATCAGTCATCGGGAAAATGCTGGAATCCATTATTAAGGAAGTGGTAACAGGGCACTTAGAAAATCATAATATGATTAGGCAGAGTCAACATGGTTTTATGAAAGGGAAATCGTGTTTGACAAATTTATTAGAGTTTTTTGAGGATGTAACTAGCAGCGTAGATAAAGGGGAATCAGTGGATGTCGTATATCTGGATTTTCAAAAGACATTCGATAAGGTGCCACATAAAAGGTTGTTACACAAGATAAGGGCTCATGGGATTGGGGGTAATATATTAGCATGGATAGAGGATTGGTTAACGGTCAGAAAACAGAGAGTAGGGAGAAACGGGTCATTCTCAGGTTGTCAGGCTGTAACTAGTGGGGTGCCTCAAGGATCAGTGCTTGGGCCTCAGCTATTTACAATCTATATTAATGACTTAGATGAAGGGACCGAGTGTAATGTATCCAAGTTTGCTGACGATATAAAGCTCGGTGGGAAAGTAAGCTGTGAGGAGGACACAAAGAGTCTGCAAAGGGATATAGACAGGTTAAGTGAGTGGGCAAGAAGGTGGCAGATGGAGTATAATGTGGGGAAATGTGAGGTTATTCACTTTGGTAGGAAGAATAGAAAAACAGAATATTTTTTAAATGATAAGGAACTATTAAATGTTGGTGTTCAGAGAGACTTGGGTGTTCTTGTACACGAAACACAGAAAGTTAACATGCAGGTACAGCAAGTAATTAGGAAAGCAAATGGTATGTTGGCCTTTATTGCAAGGGGGTTGGAGTACAAGAGTAAGGAAGTCTTGCTGCAATTGTACAGGGGTTTGGTGAGACCTCACCTGGAGTACTGTGTACAGTTTTGGTCTCCTTATCTAAGGAAGGATATACTGGCCTTAGAGGCGGTGCAACGAAGGTTCACTAGATTGATTCCTGGGATGAGAGGGTTGTCCTATGAGGAGAGATTGAGTAGAATGGGCCGATACTCTCTGGAGTTTAGAAGAATGAGAGGTGATCTCATTGAAACATATAAGATTCTGAGTGGGCTTGACAGGGTAGATGCTGAGAGGCTGTTTCCCCTGGCTGGAGAGTCTAGAACTAGGGGGCATAGTCTCAGAATAAGGGGTCGGACATTTGAGACTGAGGTGAGGAGACATTTCTTCACTCAGAGGGTTGTGAATCTTTGGAATTCTCTACTCCAGAGGGCTGTGGATGCTCAGTCATTGAATATATTCAAGGCTGAGATAGATTTTTGGACTCTAAGGGATATGGGGATCGGGCAGGAAAGTGGAGTTGAAGTCGAAAATCGGCCATGATCTTACTGAATGGCTCAAGGGGCCGTATGGCCTACTCCTGCTCCCATTTTTTGTGTTCTTATGTAACAGGCAACAATCAGTCAGTGTCTGACAGAGTAACAGGCAGCAGTCAGTTGGTGTCTGACAGTGTAACAGACAGCATTCAGTTGGTGTCTGTCAGTGTAACAGGCAGCAGTCAGTCGGTGTCTGTCAGTGTAACAGACAGCATTCAGTCAGTGTGTGACAGTATAATGGACAGTCAGTCTGTTAGTGTCTGTCAGTGTAACAGGCAGCAGTCAGTCGGTGTCTGTCAGTGTAACAGGCAGCAGTCAGTCGGTGTCTGTCAGTGTAACAGACAGCAGTCGGTCAGTGTCTGTCAGCGTAACAGACAGCAGTCAGTCAGTGTGTGACAGTATAATGGACAGTCAGTCTGTTAGTGTCTGACAGTGTAACAGACAGCAGTCAGTGTCAGACAGTGTAACAGACAGCAGTCAGTATCAGACAGTGTAACAGACAGCAGTCAGTCAGTATCAGACAGTGTAACAGACAGCAGTCAGTATCAGACAGTGTAACAGACAGCAGTCAGTCAGTATCAGACAGTGTAACAGACAGCAGTCAGTGTCTGGCAGTATAACAGACAGTCAGTCAGTGTCTGACAGTGTAACAGACAGTCAGTCAGTCAGTCAGTGTCTGACAGTGTAACAGACAGTCAGTCAGTCAGTGTCTGACAGTGTGACAGTCAGTCAGTCAGTCAGTGTCTGACAGTGCGACAGTCAGTCAGGTCAGTGTCTGACAGTGTGACAGTCAGTCAGTCAGTGTCTGACAGTGTAACATACAGTCAGTCAGTGTCTGACAGTGTAACAGACAGTCAGTCAGTCAGTCAGTGTCTGACAGTGTAACAGACAGTCAGTCAGTGTCTGACAGTGTGACAGTCAGTCAGTCAGTGTCTGACAGTGTGTCAGTCAGTCAGTGTCTTACAGTGTGACAGTCAGTCAGTCAGTCAGTGTCTGACAGTGTAACAGACAGTCAGTCAGTCAGTCAGTGTCTGACAGTGTAACAGACAGTCAGTCAGTCAGTCAGTGTCTGACAGTGTAACAGACAGTCAGTCAGTGTCTGACAGTGTAACAGACAGTCAGTCAGTCAGTCAGTGTCTGACAGTGTAACAGACAGTCAGTCAGTGTCTGACAGTGTAACAGACAGTCAGTCAGTCAGTCAGTGTCTGACAGTGTGACAGTCAGTCAGTCAGTCAGTCAGTGTCTGACAGTGTGACAGTCAGTCAGTCAGTCAGGTCAGTGTCTGACAGTGTGACAGTCAGTCAGTCAGGTCAGTGTCTGACAGTGTGACAGTCAGTCAGTCAGTCAGGTCAGTGTCTGACAGTGTGACAGTCAGTCAGTCAGTGTCTGACAGTGTGACAGTCAGTCAGTTAGTCAGGTCAGTGTCTGACAGTGTGACAGTCAGTCAGGTCAGTGTCTGACAGTGTGACAGTCAGTCAGTTAGTCAGGTCAGTGTCTGACAGTGTGACAGTCAGTCAGTCAGGTCAGTGTCTGACAGTGTGACAGTCAGTCAGTCAGTGTCTGACAGTGTGACAGTCAGTCAGTTAGTCAGGTCAGTGTCTGACAGTGTGACAGTCAGTCAGGTCAGTGTCTGACAGTGTGACAGTCAGTCAGTCTGTCAGGTCAGTGTCTGACAGTGTGACAGTCAGTCAGTTAGTCAGGTCAGTGTCTGACAGTGTGACAGTCAGTCAGTCAGTGTCTGACAGTGTGACAGTCAGTCAGTCAGTCAGTGTCTGACAGTGTGACAGTCAGTCAGTTAGTCAGGTCAGTGTCTGACAGTGTGACAGTCAGTCAGTCAGTGTCTGACAGTGTGACAGTCAGTCAGTCTGTCAGGTCAGTGTCTGACAGTGTGACAGTCAGTCAGTCAGTCAGGTCAGTGTCTGACAGTGTGACAGTCAGTCAGTCAATGTCTGACAGTGTGACAGTCAGTCAGTTAGTCAGGTCAGTGTCTGACAGTGTGACAGTCAGTCAGTCAGTGTCTGACAGTGTGACAGTCAGTCAGTCAGTCAGGTCAGTGTCTGACAGTGTGACAGTCAGTCAGTCAGGTCAGTGTCTGACAGTGTGACAGTCAGTCAGTCAGTCAGGTCAGTGTCTGACAGTGTGACAGTCAGTCAGTCAGTGTCTGACAGTGTGACAGTCAGTCAGTTAGTCAGGTCAGTGTCTGACAGTGTGACAGTCAGTCAGTCAGTGTCTGACAGTGTGACAGTCAGTCAGTCTGTCAGGTCAGTGTCTGACAGTGTGACAGTCAGTCAGTCAATGTCTGACAGTGTGACAGTCAGTCAGTTAGTCAGGTCAGTGTCTGACAGTGTGACAGTCAGTCAGTCAGTGTCTGACAGTGTGACAGTCAGTCAGTCAGTGTCTGACAGTGTGACAGTCAGTCAGTCAGTCAGGTCAGTGTCTGACAGTGTGACAGTCAGTCAGTCAGGTCAGTGTCTGACAGTGTGACAGTCAGTCAGTCAGTGTCTGACAGTGTGACAGTCAGTCAGTTAGTCAGGTCAGTGTCTGACAGTGTGACAGTCAGTCAGGTCAGTGTCTGACAGTGTGACAGTCAGTCAGTCTGTCAGGTCAGTGTCTGACAGTGTGACAGTCAGTCAGTTAGTCAGGTCAGTGTCTGACAGTGTGACAGTCAGTCAGTCAGTGTCTGACAGTGTGACAGTCAGTCAGTCAGTGTCTGACAGTGTAACAGACAGTCAGTCAGTCAGTCAGTGTCTGACAGTGTGACAGTCAGTCAGTCAGTCAGTCAGTGTCTGACAGTGTGACAGTCAGTCAGTCAGTCAGGTCAGTGTCTGACAGTGTGACAGTCAGTCAGTCAGGTCAGTGTCTGACAGTGTGACAGTCAGTCAGTCAGTCAGGTCAGTGTCTGACAGTGTGACAGTCAGTCAGTCAGTGTCTGACAGTGTGACAGTCAGTCAGTTAGTCAGGTCAGTGTCTGACAGTGTGACAGTCAGTCAGGTCAGTGTCTGACAGTGTGACAGTCAGTCAGTTAGTCAGGTCAGTGTCTGACAATGTGACAGTCAGTCAGTCAGGTCAGTGTCTGACAGTGTGACAGTCAGTCAGTCAGTCAGGTCAGTGTCTGACAGTGTGACAGTCAGTCAGTCAGTCAGGTCAGTGTCTGACAGTGTGACAGTCAGTCAGTTAGTCAGGTCAGTGTCTGACAGTGTGACAGTCAGTCAGTCAGGTCAGTGTCTGACAGTGTGACAGTCAGTCAGTCAGTCAGGTCAGTGTCTGACAGTGTGACAGTCAGTCAGTCAGTCAGGTCAGTGTCTGACAGTGTGACAGTCAGTCAGTCAGGTCAGTGTCTGACAGTGTGACAGTCAGTCAGTCAGTGTCTGACAGTGTGACAGTCAGTCAGTTAGTCAGGTCAGTGTCTGACAGTGTGACAGTCAGTCAGGTCAGTGTCTGACAGTGTGACAGTCAGTCAGTTAGTCAGGTCAGTGTCTGACAGTGTGACAGTCAGTCAGTCAGGTCAGTGTCTGACAGTGTGACAGTCAGTCAGTCAGTGTCTGACAGTGTGACAGTCAGTCAGTTAGTCAGGTCAGTGTCTGACAGTGTGACAGTCAGTCAGGTCAGTGTCTGACAGTGTGACAGTCAGTCAGTCTGTCAGGTCAGTGTCTGACAGTGTGACAGTCAGTCAGTTAGTCAGGTCAGTGTCTGACAGTGTGACAGTCAGTCAGTCAGTGTCTGACAGTGTGACAGTCAGTCAGTCAGTGTCTGACAGTGTGACAGTCAGTCAGTTAGTCAGGTCAGTGTCTGACAGTGTGACAGTCAGTCAGTCAGTGTCTGACAGTGTGACAGTCAGTCAGTCTGTCAGGTCAGTGTCTGACAGTGTGACAGTCAGTCAGTCAGTCAGGTCAGTGTCTGACAGTGTGACAGTCAGTCAGTCAATGTCTGACAGTGTGACAGTCAGTCAGTTAGTCAGGTCAGTGTCTGACAGTGTGACAGTCAGTCAGTCAGTGTCTGACAGTGTGACAGTCAGTCAGTCAGTCAGGTCAGTGTCTGACAGTGTGACAGTCAGTCAGTCAGGTCAGTGTCTGACAGTGTGACAGTCAGTCAGTCAGTCAGGTCAGTGTCTGACAGTGTGACAGTCAGTCAGTCAGTGTCTGACAGTGTGACAGTCAGTCAGTTAGTCAGGTCAGTGTCTGACAGTGTGACAGTCAGTCAGTCAGTGTCTGACAGTGTGACAGTCAGTCAGTCTGTCAGGTCAGTGTCTGACAGTGTGACAGTCAGTCAGTCAATGTCTGACAGTGTGACAGTCAGTCAGTTAGTCAGGTCAGTGTCTGACAGTGTGACAGTCAGTCAGTCAGTGTCTGACAGTGTGACAGTCAGTCAGTCAGTGTCTGACAGTGTGACAGTCAGTCAGTCAGTCAGGTCAGTGTCTGACAGTGTGACAGTCAGTCAGTCAGGTCAGTGTCTGACAGTGTGACAGTCAGTCAGTCAGTGTCTGACAGTGTGACAGTCAGTCAGTTAGTCAGGTCAGTGTCTGACAGTGTGACAGTCAGTCAGGTCAGTGTCTGACAGTGTGACAGTCAGTCAGTCTGTCAGGTCAGTGTCTGACAGTGTGACAGTCAGTCAGTTAGTCAGGTCAGTGTCTGACAGTGTGACAGTCAGTCAGTCAGTGTCTGACAGTGTGACAGTCAGTCAGTCAGTCAGGTCAGTGTCTGACAGTGTGACAGTCAGTCAGTCAGGTCAGTGTCTGACAGTGTGACAGTCAGTCAGTCAGTCAGGTCAGTGTCTGACAGTGTGACAGTCAGTCAGTCAGTGTCTGACAGTGTGACAGTCAGTCAGTTAGTCAGGTCAGTGTCTGACAGTGTGACAGTCAGTCAGTCAGTGTCTGACAGTGTGACAGTCAGTCAGTCAGTGTCTGACAGTGTGACAGTCAGTCAGTCAGTCAGGTCAGTGTCTGACAGTGTGACAGTCAGTCAGTCAGGTCAGTGTCTGACAGTGTGACAGTCAGTCAGTCAGTGTCTGACAGTGTGACAGTCAGTCAGTTAGTCAGGTCAGTGTCTGACAGTGTGACAGTCAGTCAGGTCAGTGTCTGACAGTGTGACAGTCAGTCAGTCTGTCAGGTCAGTGTCTGACAGTGTGACAGTCAGTCAGTTAGTCAGGTCAGTGTCTGACAGTGTGACAGTCAGTCAGTCAGTGTCTGACAGTGTGACAGTCAGTCAGTCTGTCAGGTCAGTGTCTGACAGTGTGACAGTCAGTCAGTTAGTCAGGTCAGTGTCTGACAGTGTGACAGTCAGTCAGTCAGTGTCTGACAGTGTGACAGTCAGTCAGTTAGTCAGGTCAGTGTCTGACAGTGTGACAGTCAGTCAGTCAGTGTCTGACAGTGTGACAGTCAGTCAGTCAGTGTCTGACAGTGTGACAGTCAGTCAGTCAGTGTCTGACAGTGTGACAGTCAGTCAGTCTGTCAGGTCAGTGTCTGACAGTGTGACAGTCAGTCAGTCAGTCAGGTCAGTGTCTGACAGTGTGACAGTCAGTCAGTCAATGTCTGACAGTGTGACAGTCAGTCAGTTAGTCAGGTCAGTGTCTGACAGTGTGACAGTCAGTCAGTCAGTGTCTGACAGTGTGACAGTCAGTCAGTCAGTCAGGTCAGTGTCTGACAGTGTGACAGTCAGTCAGTCAGGTCAGTGTCTGACAGTGTGACAGTCAGTCAGTCAGTCAGGTCAGTGTCTGACAGTGTGACAGTCAGTCAGTCAGTGTCTGACAGTGTGACAGTCAGTCAGTTAGTCAGGTCAGTGTCTGACAGTGTGACAGTCAGTCAGTCAGTGTCTGACAGTGTGACAGTCAGTCAGTCTGTCAGGTCAGTGTCTGACAGTGTGACAGTCAGTCAGTCAATGTCTGACAGTGTGACAGTCAGTCAGTTAGTCAGGTCGGTGTCTGACAGTGTGACAGTCAGTCAGTCAGTGTCTGACAGTGTGACAGTCAGTCAGTTAGTCAGGTCAGTGTCTGACAGTGTGACAGTCAGTCAGTCAGTGTCTGACAGTGTGACAGTCAGTCAGTCAGTCAGGTCAGTGTCTGACAGTGTGACAGTCAGTCAGTCAGTCAGTGTCTGACAGTGTGACAGTCAGTCAGTCAGTCAGGTCAGTGTCTGACAGTGTGACAGTCAGTCAGTCAGTCAGTGTCTGACAGTGTGACAGTCAGTCAGTCAGTCAGTGTCTGACAGTGTGACAGTCAGTCAGTCAGTGTCTGACAGTGTGACAGTCAGTCAGTCAGTCAGTGTCTGACAGTGTGACAGTCAGTCAGTCAGTGTCTGACAGTCTAACAGGCAACAGTCAGTCAGTGTCTGACAGTGTGACAGTCAGTCAGTCAGTCAGTGTCTGACAGTGTGACAGTCAGTCAGTCAGTGTCTGACAGTGTGACAGTCAGTCAGTCAGTCAGTGTCTGACAGTGTGACAGTCAGTCAGTCAGTGTCTGACAGTCTAACAGGCAACAGTCAGTCAGTGTCTGACAGTGTGACAGTCAGTCAGTCAGTCAGTGTCTGACAGTGTGACAGTCAGTCAGTCAGTGTCTGACAGTGTGACAGTCAGTCAGTCAGTCAGTGTCTGACAGTGTGACAGTCAGTCAGTCAGTCAGTGTCTGACAGTCTAACAGGCAACAGTCAGTCAGTGTCTGACAGTGTAACTATAATCAGTTCATTCCCGACCACATTAACTTCACAAAACAGTAGACGAGGCCAGTATTGTTGATCTCATGGTTGACATTCTCGTCCTTCTCCTTGAACTCGATGATTACCTTATTGCTCCGAGGAGCCCGAGTCGGAGAACCTCAGGCTGCATGTGAGCGGGATTGAGAGCGTCGTAAAAATTGGTGTCACGGTATCGCAGGAATATGCTGGCTTGGCCAGAGGGGTCAATAATGAGAGGCCACCTGAAACACAGTGGAGTGGAATGACTCGGCACAGTGTAGCAAGGATACGGGGGGAGGGGAAGGTGATCGGCTGCTTTTTACCTGTGATAAAATGCACCTTGGGGTGAGGTTTACAGATTGACACTCCCCCAGAGCACGGTGTCAGGGGACGGGTCCTTATCGGGAATTCAGTCCTGCAGCAGCACCTCCCCCCTCCCCCCTCCCCCCGCCCCCCCGAACCCCGTCACCTCCTCCAGTGTAGGACAAGAGCAGCAATGTCTGGGAACAATGTCAAGTTCCCCTCCATCCTGACTTGGAAATATATCGCCGTTCCTTCATCGTCGCTGGGTCAAAATCCTGGAACTCCCTTCCGAACAGCACTGTGGGAGAACCTTCACCACACGGACTGCAGCGGTTCAAGAAGGCGGCTCACCACCACCTTCTCAAGGGCAATTAGGGATGGACAATAAATGCCGGCCTCGCCAGCGACGCCCACATCTTCAAAACGCAGCCACTCCTTCCTCTGCCATCACTGACCCGCCCACAACTCAGACTTGAGCAGCAGAAGTTGTTGCTTCCATCACCACTCCACGATCCACCTTCCAACCCTGACCCTTCACCCCGACCCACCTTCCAACCCTGACCCTTCACCCCAACCCACCTTCCAACTCCCGACCCTTCACCCCGACCCACCTTCCAACTCCCGACCCTTCACCCCGACCCACCTTCCAACTCCCGACCCTTCACCCCGACCCGCCTTCCAACTCCCGACCCTTCACCCCGACCCCCGACCCTTCACCCCGACCCACCTTCCAACTCCCGACCCTTCACCCCGATCCACCTTCCAACCCCCGACCTTTCACCCCGATTCATCTTCCAACTCCCGACCCTTCACCCCGACCCACCTTCCAAGTCCCGACCCTTCACCCCGACCCGCCTTCCAACTCCCGACCCTTCACCCCGACCCACCTTGCAACTCCCGACCCTTCACCCCGACCCACCTTCCAACTCCCGACCCTTCACCCCGACCCACCTTGCAACTCCCGACCCTTCACCCCGACCCACCTTCCAACTCCCGACCCTTCACCCCGACCCACCTTCCAACTCCCGACCCTTCACCCCGACCCGCCTTCCAACTCCCGACCCTTCACCCCGACCCACCTTCCAACTCCCGACCCTTCACCCCGACCCGCCTTCCAACTCCCGACCCTTCACCCCGACCCGCCTTCCAACTCCCGACCCTTCACCCCGACCCGCCTTCCAACTCCCGACCCTTCACCCCGACCCGCCTTCCAACTCCCGACCCTTCACCCCGACCCGCCTTCCAACTCCCGACCCTTCACCCCGACCCGCCTTCCAACTCCCGACCCTTCACCCCGACCCGCCTTGCAACTCCCGACCCTTCACCCCGACCCACCTTGCAACTCCCGACCCTTCACCCCGACCCGCCTTCCAACTCCCGACCCTTCACCCCGACCCACCTTCCAACTCCCGACCCTTCACCCGACCCGCCTTCCAACTCCCGACCCTTCACCCCGACCCACCTTCCAACTCCCGACCCTTCACCCCGACCCACCTTCCAACTCCCGACCCTTCACCCCGACCCGCCTTCCAATTCCCGACCTTCCGCCCCCTCCCGACCACCCGCACCTATCCTGTGTTCCTATGGTGTCCGCCATGGCTCAATATTCAATCTATATCCCACAGACTTGAGCCCATAATCCAGGCCGACACTCCCAGTCCAGCACTGAGGGAGCGCTGCACTGTCGGTGGGTCAGTACTGAGGGAGCGCTGCACTGTCGGAGGGTCAGCACTGAGGGAGCGCTGCACTGTCGGAGGGTCAGTACTGAGGGAGCGCCGCACTGTCGGAGGGTCAGTACTGAGGGAGCGCTGCACTGTCGGTGGGTCAGTACTGAGGGAGCGCCGCACTGTCGGAGGGTCAGTACTGAGGGAGCGCTGCTCTGTCGGAGGGTCAGTACTGAGGGAGCGCTGCTCTGTCGGAGGGTCAGTACTGAGGGAGCGCTGCACTGTCGGTGGGTCAGTACTGAGGGAGCGCTGCACTGTCGGTGGGT
The DNA here is from genome assembly GCF_035084215.1 of Heptranchias perlo. NCBI lineage: Eukaryota > Metazoa > Chordata > Chondrichthyes > Hexanchiformes > Hexanchidae > Heptranchias > Heptranchias perlo. The sequence continues at coordinate 171,296,632 of NC_090326.1, read as the reverse complement.
CAGTACTGAGGGAGCGCCGCACTGTCGGAGGGTCAGTACTGAGGGAGCGCTGCTCTGTCGGAGGGTCAGTACTGAGGGAGCGCTGCACTGTCGGTGGGTCAGTACTGAGGGAGCGCCGCACTGTCGGAGGGTCAGTACTGAGGGAGCGCTGCTCTGTCGGAGGGTCAGTACTGAGGGAGCGCTGCTCTGTCGGAGGGTCAGTACTGAGGGAGCGCTGCACTGTCAGGGATACTACTAAGGGAATGCTGCAGTGTTGGAGGTGCCGTTTTTCAGATAAGACATTAAACCAATGTCTGCCCTCTCAGGTGGGTGTAAAAGATCTCTCAGCTCTATTTCCAAGACTAGGGGAGTTCTCCCCGGTGTCCTGGCCAATATATTTATCCCTCAACCAAAATTAATAAAAACTGATTGTCTTGTCATTTGTCTCATTGCTGTTTGAGGGCTCTTGCTGGGTCTCTGTATATTCCCGACCCTGAATCCCTGTATATTCCCGACCCTGAATCCCTGTATATTCCCGACCCTGAATCCCTGTATATTCCCGACCCTGAATCCCTGTATATTCCCGACCCTGAATCCCTGTATATTCCCGACCCTGAATCCCTGTATATTCCCGACCCTGAATCCCTGTATATTCCCGACCCTGAATCCCTGTATATTCCCGACCCTGAATCCCTGTATATTCCTGACCCTGAATCCATGTATATTCCTGACCCGAATCCCTGTATATTCCTGACCCTGAATCCCTGTATATTCCATATCCTGAATCCCTGTATATTCCTGACCTTGAATCCCTGTATATTCCTGACCCTGAATCCCTGTATATTCCATATCCTGAATCCCTGTATATTCCTGACCTTGAATCCCCGTATATTCCTGACCCTGAATCCCTGTATAATCCTGACCTTGAATCCCCGTATATTCCTGACCCTGAATCCCTGTGTGCTCCTCACGTTTCCTTCTGAGGAGATGTGAAAGTGATCAAAGACTGAAATCCTGGTGCGAAGGTACGAGGGCTGGACCCAAGCAACAAGGGACGGGGATGTTCCAGAGGGGCCATTCCAACTGAAGGAGACCAGCTTTCCTCAGCTTTATACCTGTGTTTGAGATTTCCTACAGACAGCAAACGGAACAAAGCTGCTCTGTACAAGTCACTTTAAAATTCCCTGCCCCAGGGGAGCACGGCTGCAGAATCAACCTGGGTGTTCAGTACGGAGCAAAAATACCATAGTTGGGAAGTCAAGGATTTCGGGAGATGGGAATTGGAATTAATAAAAGGAACAACTTGTATTTCTACAGCACTTTTCACAACCTCAGGACGTCCCAAAGCACGTCACAGCCAATGAAGTACTTTGTAAGTGCGGTCAGTGTTGTAATGTGGGGATACAATGGAGCTGTCATGGTGGAGCAGGTTCGATGGGAACACACTGCTCATTCTTACTGTGGTGTGGGGACAGCTGGGAGTGGCTGATTGACACTTTGGGCTGGTACCTGCCATCTTGCTTGATCTTGTTGCCAACATCCTTCAGCAGCACATCGTCGAGCTCACGGATGTGACACAGGGTCCCTTTCAGATTAGTCAAGGATGCTTCTGGGGAAAGACAGTCATTTCAAGCAGCATGTCAGGGACTGTTTGCATTCCTTACTGGAGATTCCCCTTGGCAGAGTATCACTGGCCTGTGCCTCTCATGCTGGCCTGTCTTCCAATTACCTTCCCTCTCTTAATCATTGATTGTCCCTTTACCTCATTCATCGGGTTACATCAAGTCTAAAGCACAGAAACAGGCCATTCGGCCCAACTGGTCCATGTCGGCGTTTATGCTCCACACGGGCCTCCTCCCTCCACTCTTCATCTCACCCTATTGACCTATCCTTCTTTCCTGACAATTCCCTCTCCCACTCTTGATTTCTAAGGGCATGGATTCCTCGCTGGAAATTGGTTCCTGGACAGAGGAAGTCCTCCAAGCAGAAAACCTTCATTAGCGCCCACATTCTCTCCGCCCATTGGGAGTTTCCCAAACACTGTCTTTACATCACTAACACGCAGAGGTGAGAGACAATCTCCCATCAAACACTCCCAGGGCAGGTGCAGCACGGGTTAGATACAGAGTAAAGCTCCCTCTACACTGTCCCATCAAACACTCCCAGGGCAGGTGCAGCACGGGTTGGATACAGAGTAAAGCTCCCTGCAGTAACGGAGAGTGTACAGAACATGACCGGACAGATGGTCTGAGAAAGCAGGGCAAAGACCAAGGGAAGTCTAGATTAAACTGCATTTATTTCAATGCAAGAAGTCTGATGGGCAAGGCAGATGAACTCAGGGCATGGATGGGTACATGGGACTGGGATGTTATAGCTATTACTGAAACATGGCTAAGGGAGGGGCAGGACTGGCAGCTCAATGTTCCAGGGTACAGATGCTATAGGAAAGATAGAGCAGGAGGTAAGAGAGGAGGGGGAGTTGCGTTCTTGATTAGGGAGAACATCACGGCAGTAGTGAGAGGGGATATATCCGAGGGTTCGCCCACTGAGTCTATATGGGTAGAACTGAAAAATAAGAAGGGAGAGATCACTTTGATAGGATTGTACGACAGACCCCCAAATAGTCAACGGGAAATTGAGGAGCAAATATGTAAGGAGATTACAGACAGCTGCAAGAAAAATAGGGTGGTAATAGTAGGGGACTTTAACTTTCCCAACATTGACTGGGACAGCCATAGCATTAGGGGCTTGGATGGAGAGAAATTTGTTGAGTGTATTCAGGAGGAATTTCTCATTCAGTATGTGGATGGCCCGACTAGAGAGGGGGCAAAACTTGACCTCCTCTTGGGAAATAAGGAAGGGCAGGTGACAGAAGTGTTGGTGAGGGATCACTTTGGGACCAGTGATCATAATTCCATTAGTTTTAAGATAGCTATGGAGAATGATAGGTCTGGCCCAAAAGTTAAAATTCTAAATTGGGGAAAGGCCAATTTTGATGGTATTAGACAGGAACTTTCAGAAGTTGATTGGGAGAGTCTGTTGGCAGGCAAAGGGACGTCTGGTAAGTGGGAGGCTTTCAAAAGTGTGTTAACCAGGGTTCAGGGTAAGCACATTCCTGATAAAGTGAAGGGCAAGGCTGGTAGAAGTAGGGAACCTTGGATGACTCGGGAGATTGAGGCCCTAGTCAAAAATAAGAAGGAGGCATATGACATGCATAGGCAGCTGGGATCAAGTGGATCCCTTGAAGAGTATAGAGATTGCCGGAGTAGAGTTAAGAGAGAAATCAGGAGGGCAAAAAGGGGATATGAGATTGCTTTGGCGGATAAGGCAAAGGAGAATCCAAAGAGCTTCTACAAATACATAAAGGGCAAAAGAGTAACTAGGGAGAGAGTAGGGCCTCTTAAGGATCAACAAGGTCATCTATGTGCGGAACCACAAGAGATGGGTGAGATCCTGAATGAATATTTCACATCGGTATTTACGGTTGAGAAAGGCATGGATGTTAGGGAACTTGGGGAAATAAATAGTGATGTCTTGAGGAGTGTACATATTACAGAGAGGGAGGTGCTGGAAGTCTTAACGCGCATCAAGGTAGATAAATCTCCGGGACCTGATGAAATGTATCCCAGGACGTTATGGGAGGTTAGGGAGGAAATTGCGGGTCCCCTAGCAGAGATATTTGAATCATCCACCGCTACAGGTGAGGTGCCTGAAGATTGGAGGGTAGCAAATGTTGTGCCTTTGTTTAAGAAGGGCGGCAGGGAAAAGCCTGGGAACTACAGACCGGTGAGCCTGACATCTGTAGTGGGTAAGTTGTTAGAGGGTATTCTGAGGGACAGGATCTACAGGCATTTGGAGAGGCAGGGACTAATTAGGAACAGTCAGCATGGTTTTGTGAGAGGAAAATCATGTCTCACGAATTTGATTGAGTTTTTTGAAGGGGTAACCAAGAAGATAGATGAGGGCTGTGCAGTAGACGTGGTCTACATGGACTTCAGCAAAGCCTTTGACAAGGTACCGCATGGTAGGTTGTTACATGAGGTTAAATCTCACGGGATCCAAGGTGAGGTCGCCAATTGGATACAAAATTGGCTTGACGACAGAAGACAGAGGGTGGTTGTCGAGGGTTGTTTTTCAAACTGGAGGCCTGTGTCCAGCGGTGTGCCTCAGGGATCGGTGCTGGGTCCGCTGTTATTTGTTATTTATATTAATGATTTGGATGAGAATTTAGGAGGCATGGTTAGTAAGTTTGCAGATGACACCAAGATTGGTGGCATTGTGGACAGTGAAGAAGGTTATCTAGGATTGCAACGGGATCTTGATAAATTGGGCCAGTGGGCCGATGAATGGCAGATGGAGTTTAATTTAGATAAATGTGAGGTGATGCATTTTGGTAGATCGAATCGGGCCAGGACCTACTCCGTTAATGGTAGGGCGTTGGGGAGAGTTATAGAACAAAGAGATCTCGGAGTACAGATTCATAGCTCCTTGAAAGTGGAGTCACAGGTGGATAGGGTGGTGAAGAAGGCATTCAGCATGCTTGGTTTCATTGGTCAGAACATTGAATGCAGGAGTTGGGATGTCTTGTTGAAGTTGTACAGGGCATTGGTGAGGCCACACTTGGAGTACTGTGTACAGTTCTGGTCACCCTATTATAGAAAGGATATTATTAAACTAGAAAGAGTGCAGAAAAGATTTACTAGGATGCTACCGGGACTTGATGGTTTGACTTATAGGGAGAGGTTAGACAGACTGGGACTTTTTTCCCTGGAGAGTAGGAGGTTAAGGGGTGATCTTATAGAAGTCTATAAAATAATGAGGGGCATAGATAAGGTAGATAGTCAAAATCTTTTCCCAAAGGTAGGGGAGTCTATAACGAGGGGGCATAGATTTAAGGTGAGAGGGGAGAGATACAAAAGGGTCCAGAGGGGCAATTTTTTCACTCAAAGGGTGGTGAGTGTCTGGAACGAGCTGCCAGAGGCAGTAGTCAAGGCGGGTACAATTTTGTCTTTTAAAAAGCATTTGGACAGTTACATGGGTAAGATGGGTATAGAGGGATATGGGCCAAGTGCAGGCAATTGGGACTAGCTTAGTGGTATAAACTGGGCGACATGGACATGTTGGGCCAAAGGGCCTGTTTCCATGTTGTAACTTCTATGATTCTATGATTCTATGATACACTGTCCCATCAAACACTCCCAGGGCAGGTACAGCACGGGTTAGATACAGAATAAAGCTCCCTCTACACTGTCCCATCAAACACTCCCAGGGCAGGTACAGCACGGGTTAGATACAGAGTAAAGCTCCCTCTGCACTGTCCTATCAAACACTCCCAGGGCAGGTACAGCACGGGTTAGATACAGAGTAAAGCTCCCTCTGCACTGTCCCATTAAACACTCCCAGGGCAGGTACAGGGTTAGATACAGAGTAAAGCTCCCTCTACACTGTCCCATCAAACACTCCCAGGGCAGATACAGGGTTAGATACAGAGTAAAGCTCCCTCTGCACTGTCCCATCAAACACTCCCAGGGCAGATACAGCACAGGTTAGATACAGAGTAAAGCTCCCTCTACACTGTCTCATTAAACACTCCCAGGGCAGGTACAGGGTTGGATATAGAGTAAAGCTCCCTCTACACTGTCCCATCCATCACTCCCAGGGCAGGTACAGGGTTCGATACAGAGTAAAGCTCCCTCTACACTGTCCCATCAAACACTCCCAGGGCAGGTACAGGGTTAGATACAGAGTAAAGCTCCCTCTGCACTGTCCCATCAAACACTCCCAGGGCAGATACAGCACAGGTTAGATACAGAGTAAAGCTCCCTCTACACTGTCTCATTAAACACTCCCAGGGCAGGTACAGGGTTGGATATAGAGTAAAGCTCCCTCTACACTGTCCCATCCATCACTCCCAGGGCAGGTACAGGGTTAGATACAGAGTAAAGCTCCCTCTACACTGTCCCATCAAACACTCCCAGGGCAGGTACAGGGTTAGATACAGAGTAAAGCTCCCTCTACACTGTCCCATCAAACACTCCCAGGGCAGGTACAGCACGGGTTAGATACAGAGTAAAGCTCCCTCTACACTGTCCCATCAAACACTCCCAGGGCAGGTACAGGGTTAGATACAGAGTAAAGCTCCCTCTACACTGTCCCATCAAACACTCCCAGGGCAGGTACAGGGTTCGATACAGAGTAAAGCTCCCTCTACACTGTCCCATCAAACACTCCCAAGGCAGGTACAGGGTTAGATACAGAGTAAAGCTCCCTCTACACTGTCCCATCAAACACTCCCAGGGCAGGTACAGGGTAAGATACAGAGTAAAGCCCGCTCTACACTGTCCCATCAAACACTCCCAGGGCAGGTACAGGGTTAGATACAGAGTAAAGCTCCCTCTACACTGTCCCATCAAACACTCCCAGGGCAGGTACAGCACGGGTTAGATGCAGAGTAAAGCTCCCTCTACACTGTCCCATCAAACACCCCCAGGGCAGGTACAGGGTTAGATACAGAGTAAAGCTCCCTCTACACTGTCCCATCAAACACTCCCAGGGCAGGTACAGGGTTAGATACAGAGTAAAGCTCCCTCTACACTGTCCCATCAAACACTCCCAGGGCAGGTACAGGGTTAGATACAGAGTAAAGCTCCCTCTACACTGTCCCATCAAACACTCCCAGGGCAGGTACAGGGTTAGATACGGAGTAAAGCTCCCTCTACACTGTCCCATCAAACACTCCCAGGGCAGGTACAGCACGGGTTAGATACAGAGTAAAGCTCCCTCTACACTGTCCCATCAAACACCCCCAGGGCAGGTACAGGGTTAGATACAGAGTAAAGCTCCCTCTACACTGTCCCATCAAACACTCCCAGGGCAGGTATAGGGTTAGATACAGAGTAAAGCTCCCTCGACACTGTCCCATCAAACACTCCCAGGGCAGGTACAGGGTTAGATACAGAGTGAAGCTCCCTCGACACTGTTCTAACAATTTGCCTCAACACCGATCTCGGAACACAGGCCCTATTGCACAGTTTGCCATGTCCTTTCCCCACAATGTTCATCCTTCGTTCTCTCAGGGGCAGATTGACAATAGATTGTGGGCCCCAGTCCTGGGGCTGAGAGTAGATCAGGGCCCCAATCCTGGGGCTGAGAGTAGATCAGGGCCCCAGTCCTGGGGCTGGGAGTAGATCGTGGGCCCCAGTCCTGGGACTGGGAGTAGAACAGGGCCCCAATCCTGGGGCTGGGAGTCGATCATGGGCCCCAGTCCTGGGGCTGAGAGTAAATCAGGGCCCTAATTCTGGGGCTGGGAGTGGAACAGGGCCCCAATCCTAGGGCTGGGAGTAGATTGTGGGCCGCAGTCCTGGGGCTGGGAGTAGATCAGGGCCCCAATTCTGCGGCTGGGAGTAGAACAGGGCCCCAATCCTGGGGCTGGGAGTAGATTGTGGGCCCCAGTCCTGGGGCTGGGAGTAGATTGTGGGCCCCAGTCCTGGGGCTGGGAGTAGAACAGGGCCCCAATCCTGGGGCTGGGAGTAGATTGTGGGCCCCAGTCCTGGGGCTGGGAGTAGATTGGGGGCCCCAGTCGGTACTTGCCTCTCTGTAGCTTCTCTCTCAGCTGCATCTTGGCCAGAGAGAGTTTATCTTCTGCTTTTGCTGCTGCTGCTTTCGATGCTGCCAATATCTCCTCAGCATCATGAATAGCCTGAAACAGAGAGGGAGCCTCGTCAGGACACAGTACAAGACCCTGGGAAAGGAGAGGGCCAGAAGAGAGAGAAAGATGCCCAAATCGAGGGGCTCCAGCCACACTCTCTCCCCTGGTACAGTCTGGCCACGAGCTCTTTGCATCTGACAGTCTGAACATTATGGCATCAGAATTACAGGCCGAAGTTGTCCCAGTTCCCCAATTTCCCCTATTTGTTCCCTTTTCCCTCCTGCTCTCCAGAACCTGTGGACTGTTACTGGGGTGTGGGTTCCACAGGCATTAACCACCCTCCAATATCTCCCCCAATACCTCATTCTCCACCTGCGAGCCTGGACAGTGAATACAGGCAGGGGATGCAACAACAACAATTTGCATTGATATAGCACCTTTAACGTAGGAAAACCACCCAAGAGCAACTTTGACACCGAGCCACATCAAGAGATATTAAGACTGGTGAGGTAGATTTTAAGGAGCATCTTAAAGGAGGAGAGAGAGGTGGAAAGGGGGAGAGGTTTAGGGAGGGAATTCCAGAGCTTAGGGCCCAGGCAGCAGAAGGCACGGCCGCCAACGGTGGGGCGATTAAAATCGGGGATAAGCAAGAGGCAAGAATTGGAGGAGCGCAGAGATCTTAGAGGATTGTAGGGCTGGAGGAGGTTATAGAGATAGGGAGGGGACGAGGCCACAGGGGATTGGAGCACAAGGTTGAGAATTTTAAAATTGAGTTGCTGTTGGACCGGGAATCAATGGACAGGGGATGATGGGTGAACAGGACTTGGTGCGAGTTAGGATACGGGCAGCAGAGTATTCAACCATGGAGGGTCTCACCCGCCATCCACGCGGACCAGCCATATAAATACTGTGGCTACAAGAGCAGGTCAGAGGCTGGGTATTCTGTGGCGAGTGACTCACCTCCTGACTCCCCAAAGCCTTTCCACCATCTACAAGGCACAAGTCAGGAGTGTGATGGAATACTCTCCACTTGCCTGGATGAGTGCAGCTCCAACAACACTCAAGAAGCTCGACACCATCCAAGATAAAGCAGCCCGCTTGATTGGCACCCCATCCACCACCCTAAACATTCACTCCCTTCACCACCGGCGCACAGTGGCTGCAGTGTGCACCATCCACAGGATGCACTGCAGCAACTCGCCAAGGCTTCTTCGACAGCACCTCCCAAACCCTCAACCTCTACCACCTAGAAGGACAAGGGCAGCAGGCACATGGGAACAACACCACCTGCACGTTCCCCTCCAAGTCACACACCATCCCGACTTGGAAATATATCGCCGTTCCTTCATCGTCGCTGGGTCAAAATCCTGGAACTCACTTCCTAACAGCACTGTGGGAGAACCTTCACCACACGGACTGCAGCGGTTCAAGAAGGCGGCTCACCACCACCTTCTCAAGGGCAATTAGGGATGGGCAATAGATGCCGGCCTCGCCAGCGACGCCCACATCCCGTGAACGAATTTTTAAAAAATCCACGTGTAACCACTCTCCGGCAGCGGTTGTTTGGCAGCAGTCAGGAGCAGGGACCCTGGCAGGATCATTCATGTTTCCCCTCTTTAACCCTGAGACACTAGGGCCAGGTTTACTATCTCCAGCTCTCCGCCCAGCCGAGGTCAGCAGACTCAGAACAGGCCAGTGTGGAACCTTGTCTTTACCAAGGGAACCAATGGTACACCGGGAAACTGGGACATGAGATCATTCAATGGGAGGAGGGAATCCCACTCCAGGACACTGAGAGACAGGGAATCATTCAATGGGAGAGGGAATCCCACTCCAGGACACTGAGAGACAGGGAATCATTCAATGGGAGAGGGAATCCCACTCCAGGACACTGAGAGACAGGGAATCATTCAATGGGAGAGGGAAACCCACTCCAGGACACTGAGAGACACGGGATCATTCAATGGGAGAGGGAAACCCACTCCAGGACACTGAGAGACAGGGAATCATTCAATGGGAGAGGGAAACCCACTCCAGGACACTGAGAGACAGGGAATCATTCAATGGGAGGAGGGAATCCCACTCCAGGACACTGAGAGACAGGGAATCATTCAATGGGAGGAGGGAAACACACTCCAGGACACTGAGAGACACGGGATCATTCAATGGGAGAGGGAATCCAACTCCAGGACACTGAGAGACACGGAATCATTCAATGGGAGAGAGAAACCCACTCCAGGACACTGAGAGACAGGGAATCATTCAATGGGAGGAGGGAAACACACTCCAGGACACTGAGAGACACGGGATCATTCAATGGGAGGAGGGAATCCCACTCCAGGACACTGAGAGACACGGAATCATTCAATGGGGTAGGGAATCCCACTCCAGGACACTGAGAGACAGGGAATCATTCAATGGGAGGAGGGAATCCCACTCCAGGACACTGAGAGACACGGGATCATTCAATGGGAGAGGGAAACCCACTCCAGGACACTGAGAGACAGGGAATCATTCAATGGGAGAGGGAAACCCACTCCAGGACACTGAGAGACACGGAATCATTCAATGGGAGAGGGAAACCCACTCCAGGACACTGAGAGACACGGAATCATTCAATGGGAGGAGGGAATCCCACTCCAGGACACTGAGAGACACGGGATCATTCAATGGAGGAGGGAATCCCACTCCAGGACACTGAGAGACACGGGATCATTCAATGGGAGAGGGAAACCCACTCCAGGACACTGAGAGACACGGAATCATTCAATGGGAGAGGGAATCCCACTCCAGGACACTGAGAGACAGGGAATCATTCAATGGGAGAGGGAAACCCACTCCAGGACACTGAGAGACACGGGATCATTCAATGGGAGGAGGGAATCCCACTCCAGGACACTGAGAGACAGGGAATCATTCAATGGGAGAGGGAATCCCACTCCAGGACACTGAGAGACACGGGATCATTCAATGGGAGAGGGAATCCCACTCCAGGACACTGAGAGACAGGGAATCATTCAATGGGAGAGGGAAACCCACTCCAGGACACTGAGAGACACGGAATCATTCAATGGGAGAGGGAAACCCACTCCAGGACACTGAGAGACACGGGATCATTCAATGGGAGAGGGAAACCCACTCCAGGACACTGAGAGACACGGAATCATTCAATGGGAGAGGGAAACCCACTCCAGGACACTGAGAGACACGGGATCATTCAATGGGAGGAGGGAATCCCACTCCAGGACACTGAGAGACAGGGAATCATTCAATGGGAGAGGGAAACACACTCCAGGACACTGAGAGACAGGGAATCATTCAATGGGAGAGGGAATCCCACTCCAGGACACTGAGAGACAGGGAATCATTCAATGGGAGAGGGAAACCCACTCCAGGACACTGAGAGACACGGGATCATTCAATGGGAGAGGGAAACCCACTTCAGGACACTGAGAGACAGGGAATCATTCAATGGGAGGAGGGAATCCCACTCCAGGACACTGAGAGACAGGGAATCATTCAATGGGAGAGGGAAACCCACTCCAGGACACTGAGAGACACGGGATCATTCAATGGGAGAGGGAAACCCACTCCAGGACACTGAGAGACAGGGAATCATTCAATGGGAGAGGGAATTCCACTCCAGGACACTGAGAGACAGGGAATCATTCAATGGGAGAGGGAATCCCACTCCAGGACACTGAGAGACAGGGAATCATTCAATGGGAGAGGGAAACCCACTCCAGGACACTGAGAGACACGGGATCATTCAATGGGAGAGGGAAACCCACTCCAGGACACTGAGAGACAGGGAATCATTCAATGGAGGAGGGAATCCCACTCCAGGACACTGAGCGACACGGAATCATTCAATGGGAGGAGGGAATCCCACTCCAGGACACTGAGAGACAGGGAATCATTCAATGGGAGAGGGAATCCCACTCCAGGACACTGAGAGACAGGGAATCATTCAATGGAGGAGGGAATCCCACTCCAGGACACTGAGAGACAGGGAATCATTTAATGGGAGGAGGGAATCCCACTCCAGGACACTGAGAGACAGGGAATCATTCAATGGAGGAGGGAATCCCACTCCAGGACACTGAGAGACAGGGAATCATTCAATGGGAGAGGGAAACCCACTCCAGGACACTGAGAGACAGGGAATCATTCAATGGGAGAGGGAAACCCATTCCCGGACACTGAGAGACACGGGATCATTCAATGGGAGGAGGGAATCCCACTCCAGGACACTGAGAGACAGGGAATCATTCAATGGGAGAGGGAAACCCATTCCCGGACACTGAGAGACACGGGATCATTCAATGGGAGGAGGGAATCCCACTCCAGGACACTGAGAGACACGGGATCATTCAATGGGAGAGGGAAACCCACTCCAGGACACTGAGAGACACGGGATCATTCAATGGGAGAGGGAATCCCACTCCAGGACACTGAGAGACAGGGAATCATTCAATGGGAGAGGGAAACCCACTCCAGGACACTGAGAGACACGGGATCATTCAATGGGAGGAGGGAATCCCACTCCAGGACACTGAGAGACAGGGAATCATTCAATGGGAGAGGGAAACCCACTCCAGGACACTGAGAGACAGGGAATCATTCAATGGAGGAGGGAATCCCACTCCAGGACACTGAGCGACACGGGATCATTCAATGGGAGGAGGGAATCCCACTCCAGGACACTGAGAGACAGGGAATCATTCAATGGGAGAGGGAATCCCACTCCAGGACACTGAGAGACAGGGAATCATTCAATGGGAGAGGGAAACCCACTCCAGGACACTGAGAGACACCGAATCATTCAATGGGAGAGGGAAACCCACTGCAGAACACTGAGAGACACGGGATCATTCAATGGGAGAGGGAAACCCACTGCAGGACACTGAGAGACACGGGATCATTCAATGGAGGAGGGAATCCCACTCCAGGACACTGAGAGACAGGGAATCATTCAATGGGAGGAGGGAATCCCACTCCAGGACACTGAGAGACAGGGAATCATTCAATGGAGGAGGGAATCCCACTCCAGGACACTGAGAGACAGGGAATCATTCAATGGGAGAGGGAAACCCATTCCCGGACACTGAGAGACACGGGATCATTCAATGGGAGGAGGGAATCCCACTCCAGGACACTGAGAGACACGGGATCATTCAATGGGAGAGGGAAACCCATTCCCGGACACTGAGAGACAGGGAATCATTCAATGGGAGGAGGGAATCCCACTCCAGGACACTGAGAGACAGGGAATCATTCAATGGGAGAGGGAAACGCACTGCAGGACACTGAGAGACACGGGATCATTCAATGGGAGAGGGAATCCCACTCCAGGACACTGAGAGACACGGGATCATTCAGTGAGATGAGGAAACATTTTTTTACGCAGCGAGTTGTTCTGATCTGGAATTCACTGCCTGAAAGGGCGGTGGAAGCAGATTCAATAATAACTTTCAAAAGGGAATTGGAGAAATACTTGAAGGGAAAAAATTTACAAGGCTATGGGAAAAGAACGGGAAATGGGATTGATTGGATAGCTGCACAGGCAGGATGGGCTAAATGGCCTCCTTCTGTGCTGTAACATTCTATAATTCTATGAGAGAGGGGATCCCACTCCAGGACACTGAAACACGCACCCCTCCCGAAGCCATGACTCACCTGCAGCGTGATGTTGGTCTTACTCATGTTTTTACGCACACACTTGTCATGCTCCGTGATGCGTTTATTGAGCTCACAGTAGGCTTTCTGCAGCTGAGGAGAGAATGACATTGGGTCATTGTGTTTGTCGTATTCCCAGCGCTCGCCTCTGCACAGTTCTCAGGACATAAACAAACCAAGAGTTGGAGATGTAGTCAGTCCCCGATGGCAATGTTCCCTGAATGCATCGGTCACCGCTCGATACCTACAGTGAATATTAAATCAACCGACACAGCACTTTGCCCCATCCAATCCCCACTCAAATGCTCTACTTTCTCCAAGAGCAGATATCTCACGCTGAGTCACCATTCTATAGAGTGACAGGTTTCTCACGCTGAGTCACCATAGATTGACAGATACCTCATGCGGAGTCACCATTCAATAGATTGACAGATATCTCATGCTGAGACACCATTCTGTAGATCGGCAGATATCTCACGCTGAGTCAGCGTAGATTGGCAGGTATCTCACGCTGAGTCACCATTCCATAGGTCGGCAGATATCTCAAACTGAGACACCATTCAATAAATTGACAGATATCACACGCTGAGTCACCATTCTATAGAGTGACAGATATCACACGCTGAGTCACCATTCTATAGAGTGACAGATATCACACACTGAGTCACCATTCTATAGAGTGACAGATATCACACGCTGAGTCACCATTCTATAGAGTGACAGATATCACACGCTGAGTCACCATTCTATAGAGTGACAGATATCACACGCTGAGTCACCATTCTATAGAGTGACAGATATCACACGCTGAGTCACCATTCTATAAATCATCAGATATCTCACGCTGAGTCACCATTCTATAGAGTGACAGATATCTCACACTGAGTCACCATTCTATAGAGTGACAGATATCTCACGCTGAGTCACCATTCTATAGAGTGACAGATATCACACGCTGAGTCACCATTCTATAGAGTGACAGATATCTCACGCTGAGTCACCATTCTATAGAGTGACAGATATCACACGCTGAGTCACCATTCTATAGAGTGACAGATATCACACGCTGAGTCACCATTCTATAGAGTGACAGATATCTCACGCTGAGTCACCATTCTATAGAGTGACAGATATCACACGCTGAGTCACCATTCTATAGAGTGACAGATATCTCACGCTGAGTCACCATTCTATAGATTGACAGATATCTCACACTGAGTCACCAGTCTATAGAGTGACAGATATCACACGCTGAGTCACCATTCTATAGAGTGACAGATATCACACGCTGAGTCACCATTCTATAGAGTGACAGATATCACACGCTGAGTCACCATTCTATAGAGTGACAGATATCACACGCTGAGTCACCATTCTATAGAGTGACAGATATCACACGCTGAGTCACCATTCTATAGAGTGACAGATATCACATGCTGAGTCACCATTCTATAGAGTGACAGATATCACACGCTGAGTCACCATTCTATAGAGTGACAGATATCACACGCTGAGTCACCATTCTATAGAGTGACAGATATCTCACGCTGAGTCACCATTCTATAGAGTGACAGATATCACACGCTGAGTCACCATTCTATAGAGTGACAGATATCACACGCTGAGTCACCATTCTATAAATCATCAGATATCTCACGCTGAGTCACCATTCTATAGAGTGACAGATATCTCACACTGAGTCACCATTCTATAGCGTGACAGATATCTCACGCTGAGTCACCATTCTATAAATCATCAGATATCTCACGCTGAGTCACGATTCTATAGAGTGACAGATATCTCACACTGAGTCACCATTCTATAGAGTGACAGATATCTCACGCTGAGTCACCATTCTATAGAGTGACAGATATCTCACGCTGAGTCACCATTCTATAAATCATCAGATATCTCACGCTGAGTCACCATTCTATAGAGTGACAGATATCTCACACTGAGTCACCATTCTATAGAGTGACAGATATCACACATATCACACACTGAGTCACCATTCTATAGACTGACAGATATCACACGCTGAGTCACCATTCTATAGAGTGACAGATATCACACGCTGAGTCACCATTCTAAGGAGTGACAGATATCTCACACTGAGTCACCATTCTATAGAGTGACAGATATCACACACTGAGTCACCATTCTATAGAGTGACTGATATCACACGCTGAGTCACCATTCTATAGAGTGACAGATATCTCACGCTGAGTCACCATTCTATAAATCATCAGATATCTCACGCTGAGTCACCATTCTATAGAGTGACAGATATCACACGCTGAGTCACCATTCTATAAATCATCAGATATCTCACGCTGAGTCACCATTCTATAGAGTGACAGATATCACACGCTGAGTCACCATTCTATAAATCAGCAGATATCTCACGCTGAGTCACCATTCTATAGAGTGACAGATATCTCACGCTGAGTCACCATTCTATAGAGTGACAGATATCTCACACTGAGTCACCATTCTATAGAGTGACAGATATCACACGCTGAGTCACCATTCTATAGAGTGACAGATATCTCACACTGAGTCACCATTCTATAGAGTGACAGATATCACACGCTGAGTCACCATTCTATAGAGTGACAGATATCTCACGCTGAGTCACCATTCTATAGAGTGACAGATATCTCACGCTGAGTCACCATTCTATAGAGTGACAGATATCACACGCTGAGTCACCATTCTATAGAGTGACAGATATCACACACTGAGTCACCATTCTATAGAGTGACAGATATCTCACGCTGAGTCACCATTCTATAGAGTGACAGATATCTCACACTGAGTCACCATTCTATAGAGTGACAGATATCACACGCTGAGTCACCATTCTATAGAGTGACAGATATCTCACGCTGAGTCACAATTCCATAAATTGGCTGATATCTTATGCTGAACATAAAAACATGAGAAATAGGAGCAGGAGTAGGCCATTCGGCCCCTCGAGCCTGCTCCGCCATTCAATCAGATCATGGCTGACTTTCGACCTCAACTCCACTTTCTCGCCCAATCCCAATATCCCTTGATTCCACTAGAGTCCAAAAATCTACCTATCTTAGCCTGGAATATATTCAACGACTTAGCATCCACAGCCCTCTGAGGTAGAGAATTCCAAAGATTCACAACCCTTCGTGTGAAGAAATTCCTCCTCAGCTCAGTCCTAAACGGCCGACCCCGTATCCTGAGACTATGCCCCCTAGTTCTAGACTCTCCAGCCAGTGGAAACAATCTCTCAGCATCTACCCTGTCAAGCCCACTCAGAATCTTATATGTTTCAATGAGATCACCTCTCATTCTTCTAAACTCCAGAGAGTATCGGCCCATTCTACTCAATCTCTCCTCATAGGACAACCCTCTCATCCCAGGAATCAATCTGGTGAACCTTTGTTGCACCGCCTCTAAGGCAAGTATCTCCTTCCTTAGATAAGGAGACCAAAACTGTACACAGTACTCCAGGTGAGGTCTCACCAAAGCCCTGTACAATTGCAGTAAGACTTCCTTACTCTTGTACTCCAAACCCCTTGCAATAAAGGCCAACATACCATTTGCTTTCCTAATTGCTTGCTGTACCTTATATTAACTTTCTGTGTTTCTTGTACGAGGACACCCAAATCTCTCTGAACACCAACATTTAATAGTTCCTCATCATTTAAAAAATATTCTGTTTTTCTATTCTTCCTACCAAAGTGAATAACCTCACATTTCCCCACATTATACTCCATCTGCCACCTTCTTGCCCACTCACTTAACCTGTCTTTATCCCTTTGCAGACTCTTTGTGTCCTCCTCACAACTCACTTTCCCACCTGGCTTTGTATCGTCAGCAAACTTGGATACATTACACTCGGTCCCTTCATCTAAGTCATTAATATAGATTGTAAATAGCTGAGGCCCAAGCACTGATCCTTGAGGCACCCCACTAGTTACAGCCTGTCGACCTGAGATTGAACCTGAGTTCCATTGATTGGCAGATTCTGAGACCTTTCCCAATTGGCAATTTGTGATATGTCAACGTAGACAGTGAGTTGAGGCAGCTAATGGACACTTGGGGGCTTGAGAGTTGAATTGATAGAGCCTGCACCTAATGTGTTTGGGCAGCTGTGAGTGGATGGGGAGCAGGAGCAGGAAGTCTCTCTCTGAGCCAGTGGGCTCTGACACCAGTTGTCGCTAACTCAGCACAGCCAGGGTGTTGACCTTGCGATCCTCCTGGCCCGTTTGGCTCAATACAACACCAGATGGAGCATTTACCAGTGCCAGTCAGGTTCAGTACCACCGCACAGACACTTCAGCGCAGTGCTGAGGGAGTGCTGCACTGTCAGAGGTGCTGTCTTTCAGATAAGACATTAAACTGAGGTTCTGTCTCCTATCTCAAGGGGAGGTAAGTGGCACTGTTCAAGGAAGGGCAGAGGAGTTCTCCCACTATCTGCTCATCTATCTCACTGTTGTTTGTGGGTCCTTGCTGTGTGCAAATTGGCTGCCATGTTTCCCTATGTTACACCAGTGACTGCACACTTCATTGGCTGTAAAGCTCTTTGGGACGATAGTTCCTGCTTTCACTCACACCGGGTGCTGCCTTTACCGGCGTCAGTCGGGTTCAGTACCACATTTCAGCTGAGACATTAAACTGAGGCCCCCCTGCCTTTTCAGGTGGATTTAAATGAACCAAGGTACAGTTCGAGGAGAAGCTGATGGCCATCGTTCATCCCTCAACCAAGATAGATGTTCAGTCATCTCATTGCTGTTTGTCCGATCTTATTGTGTGCACAATAGTAGCTGTGTTTATGCACATAACAGCCCCTGTAATGCACTGTATGTGAAACCCAGATCAAGGATAAACAGGATAAACACACAGCTCAGGTCAGTTTATATAAATATATAAGTGATTACAGTAAAATGAATGGGGAAACACGACAGCTCACTGAGAAAAGAAACAGAACCTTGTCTTTATACACAGCCTCCACCTCCCACAGCTTTCCGCAGGTCAGAAGGTTAACAGTGCTTATTAATGAAGGAATGTCACTCACACTGTACCTGTACTGGAGAGCACACTACAGACATATTTATAGTACAATATCACTCACACTGTACCTGTACCTGTACTGGAGAGCACTCTACAGACATATTTATAGTACAATGTCACTCACACTGTACCTGTACTGGAGAGCACTCTACAGACATATTTATAGTACAATGTCACTCACACTGTACCTGTACTGGAGAGCACACTACAGACATATTTATAGTACAATGTCACTCACACTGTACCTGTACTGGAGAGGACACTACAGACATATTTATAGTACAATGTCACTCACACTGTACCTGTACTGGAGAGCACACTACAGACATATTTATAGTACAATGTCACTCACACTGTACCTGTACTGGAGAGCACACTACAGACATATTTATAGTACAATGTCACTCACACTGTACCTGTACTGGAGAGCACACTACAGACATATTTATAGTACAATGTCACTCACACTGTACCTGTACTGGAGTGCTTGCTACAGACATACTTATAGTACAATATCACTCACACTGTACCTGTACTGGAGATCACTCTACAGACATATTTATAGTACAATGTCACTCACACTGTACCTGTACTGGAGAGCACTCTACAGACATATTTATAGTACAATGTCACTCACACTGTACCTGTACTGGAGAGCACTCTACAGACATATTTATAGTACAATGTCACTCACACTGTACCTGTACTGGAGAGCACACTACAGACATATTTATAGTACAATGTCACTCACACTGTACCTGTACCTGTACTGGAGTGCTTGCTACAGACATATTTATAGTACAATGTCACTCACACTGTACCTGTACTGGAGTGCTTGCTACAGACATACTTATAGTACAATATCACTCACACTGTACCTGTACTGGAGAGCACTCTACAGACATATTTATAGTACAATGTCACTCACACTGTACCTGTACTGGAGAGCACACTACAGACATATTTATAGTACAATGTCACTCACACTGTACCTGTACTGGAGAGCACTCTACAGACATACTTATAGTACAATATCACTCACACTGTACCTGTACTGGAGAGCACTCTACAGACATATTTATAGTACAATGTCACTCACACTGTACCTGTACTGGAGAGCACACTACAGACATATTTATAGTACAACATCACTCACACTGTACCTGTACTGGAGAGCACTCTACATACATACTTATAGTACAATATCACTCACACTGTACCTGTACTGGAGAGCACTCTACAGACATATTTATAGTACAATGTCACTCACACTGTACCTGTACTGGAGAGCACTCTACAGACATATTTATAGTACAATATCACTCACACTGTACCTGTACTGGAGAGCACTCTACAGACATATTTATAGTACAATATCACTCACACTGTACCTGTACTGGAGAGCACACTACAGACATATTTATAGTACAATATCACTCACACTGTACCTGTACTGGAGAGCACTCTACAGACATATTTATAGTACAATATCACTCACACTGTACCTGTACTGGAGAGCACTCTACAGACATACTTATAGTACAATATCACTCACACTGTACCTGTACTGGAGAGCACACTACAGACATATTTATAGTACAATATCACTCACACTGTACCTGTACCTGTACCGGAGAGCACACTACAGACATATTTATAGTACAATGTCACTCACACTGTACCTGTACTGGAGAGCACACTACAGACATATTTATAGTACAATGTCACTCACACTGTACCTGTACTGGAGAGCACACTACAGACATATTTATAGTACAATGTCACTCACACTGTACCTGTACTGGAGAGCACACTACAGACATATTTATAGTACAATGTCACTCACACTGTACCTGTACTGGAGTGCTTGCTACAGACATACTTATAGTACAATATCACTCACACTGTACCTGTACTGGAGAGCACTCTACAGACATATTTATAGTACAATGTCACTCACACTGTACCTGTACTGGAGAGCACTCTACAGACATATTTATAGTACAATGTCACTCACACTGTACCTGTACTGGAGAGCACTCTACAGACATATTTATAGTACAATGTCACTCACACTGTACCTGTACTGGAGAGCACACTACAGACATATTTATAGTACAATGTCACTCACACTGTACCTGTACCTGTACTGGAGTGCTTGCTACAGACATATTTATAGTACAATGTCACTCACACTGTACCTGTACTGGAGTGCTTGCTGCAGACATACTTATAGTACAATATCACTCACACTGTACCTGTACTGGAGAGCACTCTACAGACATATTTATAGTACAATGTCACTCACACTGTACCTGTACTGGAGAGCACACTACAGACATATTTATAGTACAATGTCACTCACACTGTACCTGTACTGGAGAGCACTCTACAGACATATTTATAGTACAATGTCACTCACACTGTACCTGTACTGGAGAGCACTCTACAGACATATTTATAGTACAATATCACTCACACTGTACCTGTACTGGAGAGCACTCTACAGACATATTTATAGTACAATGTCACTCACACTGTACCTGTACTGGAGAGCACACTACAGACATATTTATAGTACAATATCACTCACACTGTACCTGTACTGGAGAGCACTCTACAGACATATTTATAGTACAATATCACTCACACTGTACCTGTACTGGAGAGCACTCTACAGACATATTTATAGTACAATATCACTCACACTCTACCTGTACTGGAGAGCACTCTACAGACATACTTATAGTACAATATCACTCACACTGTACCTGTACTGGAGAGCACTCTACAGACATATTTATAGTACAATGTCACTCACACTGTACCTGTACTGGAGAGCACTCTACAGACATATTTATAGTACAATATCACTCACACTGTACCTGTACTGGAGAGCACTCTACAGACATATTTATAGTACAATATCACTCACACTGTACCTGTACTGGAGAGCACTCTACAGACATATTTATAGTACAATATCACTCACACTGTAACTGTACTGGAGAGCACTCTACAGACATATTTATAGTACAATATCACTCACACTGTACCTGTACTGGAGAGCACTCTACAGACATACTTATAGTACAATATCACTCACACTGTACCTGTACTGGAGAGCACACTACAGACATATTTATAGTACAATATCACTCACACTGTACCTGTACCTGTACCGGAGAGCACACTACAGACATATTTATAGTACAATGTCACTCACACTGTACCTGTACTGGAGAGCACTCTACAGACATATTTATAGTACAATGTCACTCACACTGTACCTGTACTGGAGAGCACACTACAGACATATTTATAGTACAATATCACTCACACTGTACCTGTACTGGAGAGCACTCTACAGACATATTTATAGTACAATATCACTCACACTGTACCTGTACTGGAGAGCACTCTACAGACATACTTATAGTACAATATCACTCACACTGTACCTGTACTGGAGAGCACACTACCGACATATTTATAGTACAATATCACTCACACTGTACCTGTACCTGTACCGGAGAGCACACTACAGACATATTTATAGTACAATGTCACTCACACTGTACCTGTACTGGGGAGCTCTCTACACTTTATTAAAGGTATCTGATTACTCACACTGTAACTGTACCTGTACAGAAGCACTAGCTACAGGCTTATTACTGTAAGTCAAATGTAGCTCTCCTGCGCTAGAGACTCAATAGTATAATTACCTGCCCTGTGGGATTCTGTAAAATTCTCCTCTCCTCATCACCTCACTCTCTCTTTTCAATTACCTCCTCAAACATTCCTCTTTGACCGTGCCCTTAGTATTCCCAATCCCAGTCTCTCCATTCTGTTCCCCTTTCTGAATCTCTCCACTCTCCTCCCCTATCCCAATCCTAGTATCTCCTTTCACCTTTCCCTATCCCAGTCCCTCAGTACTGACCCTCCGACAGTGCAGCGCTCCCTCAGTACTGACCCTCCGACAGTGCAGCGCTCCCTCAGACTGACCCTCCGACAGTGCAGCGCTCCCTCAGTACTGACCCTCCGACAGTGCAACGCTCCCTCAGTACTGACCCTCCGACAGTGCAGCACTCCCTCAGTACTGACCCTCCGACAGTGCAGCGCTCCCTCAGTACTGACCCTCCGACAGTGCAGCGCTCCCTCAGACTGACCCTCCGACAGTGCAGCGCTCCCTCAGTACTGACCCTCCGA
The DNA here is from genome assembly GCF_035084215.1 of Heptranchias perlo. NCBI lineage: Eukaryota > Metazoa > Chordata > Chondrichthyes > Hexanchiformes > Hexanchidae > Heptranchias > Heptranchias perlo. Next base: position 171,274,065 of record NC_090326.1, on the reverse strand, counting down.
CAGTGCAGCGCTCCCTCAGTACTGACTCTCCGACAGTGCAGCGCTCCCTCAGTACTGACCCTCCGACAGTGCAGCACTCCCTCAGTACTGACCCTCCGACAGTGCAGCGCTCCCTCAGTACTGACCCTCCGACAGTGCAGCGCTCCCTCAGTACTGACCCTCCGACAGTGCGGCGCTCCCTCAGTACTGACCCTCCGACAGTGCAGCGCTCCCTCAGTACTGACCCTCCGACAGTGCGGCGCTCCCTCAGTACTGACCCTCCGACAGTGCAGCGCTCCCTCAGTACTGACCCTCCGACAGTGCGGCGCTCCCTCAGTACTGACCCTCCGACAGTGCAGCGCTCCCTCAGACTGACCCTCCGACAGTGCGGCGCTCCCTCAGTACTGACCCTCCGACAGTGCAGCGCTCCCTCAGACTGACCCTCCGACAGTGCAGCGCTCCCTCAGTACTGACTCTCCGACAGTGCAGCGCTCCCTCAGTACTGACCCTCCGACACTGCAGCGCTCCCTCAGTACTGACCCTCCGACAGTGCAGCGCTCCCTCAGTACTGACCCTCCGACAGTGCAGCGGTCCCTTAGTACTGACCCTCCGACAGAGCAGCGCTCCCTCAGTACTGACCCTCCGACAGTGCAGCGCTCCCTCAGTACTGACCCTCCGACAGTGCAGCGCTCCCTCAGTACTGACCCTCCGACAGTGCAGCGCTCCCTCAGTACTGACCCTCCGACAGTGCAGCGCTCCCTCAGTACTGACCCTCCGACAGTGCAGCTCTCCCTCAGTACTGACCCTCCGACAGTGCAGCGCTCCCTCAGTACTGACCCTCCGACAGAGCAGCGCTCCCTCAGTACTGACCCCCCGACAGTACAGCGCTCCCTCAGTACTGACCCTCCGACAGTGCAGCGCTCCCTCAGTACTGACCCTCCGACAGAGCAGCGCTCCCTCAGTACTGACCCTCCGACAGTGCAGCGCTCCCTCAGTACTGACCCTCCGACAGTGCAGCGCTCCCTCAGTACTGACCCTCCGACAGTGCGGCGCTCCCTCAGTACTGACCCTCCGACAGTGCAGCGCTCCCTCAGTACTGACCCTCCGACAGTGCGGCGCTCCCTCAGTACTGACCCTCCGACAGTGCAGCGCTCCCTCAGTACTGACCCTCCGACAGTGCGGCGCTCCCTCAGTACTGACCCTCCGACAGTGCAGCGCTCCCTCAGTACTGACCCTCCGACAGTGCGGCGCTCCCTCAGTACTGACCCTCCGACAGTGCAGCGCTCCCTCAGACTGACCCTCCGACAGTGCGGCGCTCCCTCAGTACTGACCCTCCGACAGTGCAGCGCTCCCTCAGACTGACCCTCCGACAGTGCAGCGCTCCCTCAGTACTGACTCTCCGACAGTGCAGCGCTCCCTCAGTACTGACCCTCCGACACTGCAGCGCTCCCTCAGTACTGACCCTCCGACAGTGCAGCGCTCCCTCAGTACTGACCCTCCGACAGTGCAGCGGTCCCTTAGTACTGACCCTCCGACAGAGCAGCGCTCCCTCAGTACTGACCCTCCGACAGTGCAGCGCTCCCTCAGTACTGACCCTCCGACAGTGCAGCGCTCCCTCAGTACTGACCCTCCGACAGTGCAGCGCTCCCTCAGTACTGACCCTCCGACAGTGCAGCGCTCCCTCAGTACTGACCCTCCGACAGTGCAGCTCTCCCTCAGTACTGACCCTCCGACAGTGCAGCGCTCCCTCAGTACTGACCCTCCGACAGAGCAGCGCTCCCTCAGTACTGACCCCCCGACAGTACAGCGCTCCCTCAGTACTGACCCTCCGACAGTGCAGCGCTCCCTCAGTACTGACCCTCCGACAGAGCAGCGCTCCCTCAGTACTGACCCTCCGACAGTGCAGCGCTCCCTCAGTACTGACCCTCCGACAGTGCAGCGCTCCCTCAGTACTGACCCTCCGACAGTGCAGCGCTCCCTCAGTACTGACCCTCCGACAGTGCAGCGCTCCCTCAGTACTGACCCTCCAACAGTGCAGCTCTCCCTCAGTACTGACCCTCCGACAGTGCAGCGCTCCCTCAGTACTGACCCTCCGACAGTGCAGCGCTCCCTCAGTACTGACCCTCCGACAGAGCAGCGCTCCCTCAGTACTGACTCTCCGACAGAGCAGCGCTCCCTCAGTACTGACTCTCCGACAGAGCAGCGCTCCCTCAGTACTGACTCTCCGACAGAGCAGCGCTCCCTCAGTACTGACTCTCCGACAGAGCAGCGCTCCCTCAGTACTGACTCTCCGACAGAGCAGCGCTCCCTCAGTACTGACTCTCCGACAGAGCAGCGCTCCCTCAGTACTGACCCTCCGACAGTGCAGCGCTCCCTCAGTATTCTATAAAGGATATTATTAAACTAGAAAGAGTGCAGAAAAGATTTACTAGGATGCTACCGGGACTTGATGGTTTGACTTACAGGGAGAGGTTAGACAGACTGGGACTTTATTCCCTGGAGAGTAGGAGGTTAAGGGGTGATCTTATAGAAGTCTATAAAATAATGAGGGGCATAGATAAGGTCGATAGTCAAAATCTTTTCCCAAAGGTAGGGGAGTCTATAACGAGGGGGCATAGATTTAAGGTGAGAGGGGAGAGATACAAAAGGATCCAGAGGGGCAATTTTTTCACTCAAAGGGTGGTGAGTGTCTGGAACGAGCTGCCAGAGGCAGTAGTAGAGGCGGGTACAATTTTGTCTTTTAAAAAGCATTTGGACAGTTACATGGGGAAGATGGGTATCGAGGGATATGGGCCAAGTGCAGGCAATTGGGACTAGCTTAGTGGTATAAACTGGGCGACATGGACATGTTGGGCCGAAGGGCCTGTTTCCATGTTGTAACTTCTATGATTCTATGACCCTCCGACAGTGCAGCGCTCCCTCAGTACTGACCCTCCGACAGGGCAGCACCTCTTCAGTACTCCTTGTGTGTGATGCTGAGTGATAAAAATAGCCCCAAACTCATCAGACTCCCCAATAAGGTTTACAACCCCTCTTTGAACAGTTTACATGAAGGGTTTCTAAACTCCAGGCCTGTGTGGTACTTGGGTAAAGACAGTTTCAATCCTGCCCCTTACACCTTAAACTAACCTCCCCAGCTGTTCAATCAGATGGTCAGCAGCTGGCCCATCCTGCCAGTCATGGACACAACTGGAGGGAAGGTTTCAAACAGTAAAATGGTTCGCCGTGTCCAGAACAGTAGAACCCGAGGACACGGCCTGCGTTCGAAGCTGCATGAGAGTAAATTCAAAACTCATCTGTGGGAACAATCTCTCAGTGGGTGAGTGGTCAATCCATGGAACAGGCACCCAGGGAGACGGTGGGAATAGTTAGTATTGATTCACTCAAATACAAATTACAGAGATTTCTTTCAGAAAATCATATTTCTGGATCCAGTATATGAGTAATTAGAGACCTGACGTGTGTTGAGTGTAACAGGCTCGGGAGGAACAGGGGACTTTGGACCTCTGGTTCCCAAAGCTCTCCCCCACTGGGGGTTTTCCTCACCTCATGTCTGGGACTGTTGGCGACTCATTGATAGAGATTGATCGCTCTGATTAGTCAATAACTCCATTATCGTTGTATCAGGCGACTAACAGGAAGGTGGAAGGAGAACTGGACGGACCCTGGCCTTTTCTCACCCAGCAACTCTTGTGTCGAATATGGTACAGAAATGGCACCGACACAAGTTCAATTAAAGGAAAGATGAAATAAAACAAATTAAAAAGGACCAGAGGAAGATTCAAGGGATAAAAACGCTGGGGAAAATTAAAGAAATATTAGAAGATGAAAGTGTAAGAGGGGAGAGAGGGCGACTGGGGATGAGACGGAGAGACAGTCCAGACAGACGGCCAGTGACAGGCTCTGCCACTGCCTAATGCCTTCCTATGGGTCAAAGGATCCCCGACCACAGCACCGAGCCCAGGGATGGTCAACATTTTCCAGAAGGTTCCTGAAGGTCAGTACTGGAGTGAGCGAGTTTCACCAGGCACTGGTTTGTATAATGTAGGGGGGGGTGGGGAGAGTTACCTCGTTCTGATAGTGGGTCAGTTCCTTTGTGATTTCCGCAACCTGATTCTGAATCCTAGAGAGGAGAGAAATGTAGTCTCAGGTTATAGAATCACAGGTCACTCGGCCCGTTGCATCCACACAGGTGCTAGCCCTTCAACTGGGGCGATCTGCTCTAATCCCATTCCCCTGCCCTTTCCCCGAATCCTTTTATATTCATCCTTTTCACAGACTGATCCAACTCCCTTTTAAGACGATATTATTGTGTGTGTCTCACAGCCCCTGGTAGTGAAGTGTTCAATGTTCAAGAATCTTGAGACCTTCTGTTTGAATTCCCCTCACCATACTCTGTCCCAGTGGAACGGCCCAGGGACTGATTTATCTGACGTTTGCCCCCAGGAAAACACATTCCCTGGGCAGAAAGCTTGTGTAAAAGGGGGCAGTTACCCATCATGCTGGTTCCCTGCCCCTTTCTCATTGCCCTGGGATATCCAGGGCTTCCCTATGGGGACTTGGCTGGGCCTGCACCTGCAGGAGGCCCAGGACATCGAATCCGGCAGCGTCTCACGCCTGGCCAGGCACGGCACTGGTCCTGTCCGACACCAGGCCAGAGCATAACGATGGAAATCGGGCCTCCAATCCTTTCAGCTGATCTTCAGAACCAATGACCCCTCATTCCTGGGTCATTCTGGTGAATTTTTGCTGCAACCTCCATGACGCCATACGGATTTTTTTCTGCTACGTGCTGGGAAATTTTGCACCCCTGTCGAAAATCTCCTTCACATCTCTCTGCATTGAACTGTGCCTGCTACCTATCGGCAACTCTGCTCAGCTGTCTACGTCTCCTGCAGTCTCCAACATTCCTCTCGCCCCATGATTGGATATCACCAGAAAACGTCAGCCATACACACACATAGAAATATAAATACACAGAAACACACACAATCTCACACACACATAGAAATATAAATACACAGAAACACACACAATCTCACACACACATAGAAATATAAATACACAGAAACACACACAATCTCACACACACATAGAAATATAAATACACAGAAACACACACAATCTCACACACACATAGAAATATAAATACACAGAAACACACACAATCTCACACACACACATAGAAATATAAATACACAGAAACACACACAATCTCACACACACATAGAAATATAAATACACAGAAACACACACAATCTCACACACACACATAGAAATATAAATACACAGAAACACACACAATCTCACACACACACATAGAAATATAAATACACAGAAACACACACAATCTCACACACACACATAGAAATATAAATACACAGAAACACACACAATCTCACACACACACACAGAAATATAAATACACAGAAACACACACAATCTCACACACACACAGAAATATAAATACACAGAAACACACACAATCTCACACACACACAGAAATATAAATACACAGAAACACACACAATCTCACACACACATAGAAATATAAATACACAGAAACACACACAATCTCACACACACATAGAAATTGAGAACAATTTAAAGGAGTAAACTCCTTAAAGGGAGTGGTAAGTAGTTTTTCTTTCCTTTTTTTTTCTCTTGACATTGTAGTTGTTCTTAAGCTAATTTAAGGGTTAAGTCATGGCAGGAGATCCCAGCGCCGTGTCATGTTCCTCTTGTGGGATGTGGGAATTCAGGGATCCTTCCTGTATCCCTGATTCCTTCACCTGCGGGAAGTGTGTCCAGCTGCAGCTATTGTTTGACCGCTTGACGGCTCTGGAGCTGCGGATGGACTCACTTTGGAGCATCCGCGATGCTGAGAAAGTCGTGGATAGCACGTTCAGTGAGTTGGTCACACCGCAGATAAAAATTACTGAGGGAGATAGTGAATGGGTGACCAACAGACAGAGGAAGAGTAGGAAGGCAGTGCAGGGGTCCCCTGCGGTCATCTCCCTCCAAAACAGGTATACCGTTTTGGACACTGTTGGCGGAGATGGCTCACCAGGGGAAGGTGGCAGTGGCCAGGTTCATGGCACCGTGGCTGGCTCTGCTGCACAGGAGGGCAGGAAAAAGAGTGGCAGAGCTATAGTGATAGGGGACTCGATTGTAAGGGGAATAGACAGGCGTTTCTGCGGACGCAACCGAGACTCCAGGATGGTATGTTGCCTCCCTGGTGCAAGGGTCAAGGATGTCTCGGAGCGGCTGCAGGACATTCTGGAGGGGGAGGGTGAACAGCCAGTTGTCGTGGTGCATATAGGCACCAACGATATAGGTAAAAAACGGGATGAGGTCCTACAAGCTGAATTTAGGGAGTTAGGAGTTAAACTAAAGAGTAGGACCTCAAAGGTAGTAATCTCAGGATTGCTACCAGTGCCACGGGTTAGTCAGAGTAGGAATGACAGGATAGCTAAGATGAATACGTGGCTTGAGAGATGGTGCAAGCTGGAGGGATTCAAATTCCTGGGCCATTGGAACCGGTTCTGGGGGAGGTGGGACCAGTACAAATTGGACGGTCTGCATCTGGGCAGGACTGGAACCAATGTCCTAGGGGGAGTGTTTGCCAGTGCTGTTGGGGAGGGTTTAAACTAATGTGGCAGGGGGATGGGAACCGATGCAGGAAGTCAGTGGGAAATAAAGTGGTGACAGAAACAAAAGGCAGTAAGGGAGAGTGTACAGAACATGACCGGACAGATGGTCTGAGAAAGCAGGGCAAAGACCAAGGGAAGTCTAGATTAAACTGCATTTATTTCAATGCAAGAAGTCTGATGGGCAAGGCAGATGAACTCAGGGCATGGATGGGTACATGGGACTGGGATGTTATAGCTATTACTGAAACATGGCTAAGGGAGGGGCAGGACTGGCAGCTCAATGTTCCAGGGTACAGATGCTATAGGAAAGATAGAGCAGGAGGTAAGAGAGGAGGGGGAGTTGCGTTCTTGATTAGGGAGAACATCACGGCAGTAGTGAGAGGGGATATATCCGAGGGTTCGCCCACTGAGTCCATATGGGTAGAACTGAAAAATAAGAAGGGAGAGATCACTTTGATAGGATTGTACTACAGACCCCCAAATAGTCAACGGGAAATTGAGGAGCAAATATGTAAGGAGATTACAGACAGCTGCAAGAAAAATAGGGTGGTAATAGTAGGGGACTTTAACTTTCCCAACATTGACTGGGACAGCCATAGCATTAGGGGCTTGGATGGAGAGAAATTTGTTGAGTGTATTCAGGAGGAATTTCTCATTCAGTATGTGGATGGCCCGACTAGAGAGGGGGCAAAACTTGACGTCCTCTTGGGAAATAAGGAAGGGCAGGTGACAGAAGTGTTAGTGAGGGATCACTTTGGGACCAGTGATCATAATTCCATTAGTTTTAAGATAGCTATGGAGAAGGATAGGTCTGGCCCAAAAGTTAAAATTCTAAATTGGGGAAAGGCCAATTTTGATGGTATTAGACAGGAACTTTCAGAAGTTGATTGGGAGAGTCTGTTGGCAGGCAAAGGGACGTCTGGTAAGTGGGAGGCTTTCAAAAGTGTGTTAACCAGGGTTCAGGGTAAGCACATTCCTTATAAAGTGAAGGGCAAGGCTGGTAGAAGTAGGGAACCTTGGATGACTCGGGAGATTGAGGCCCTAGTCAAAAAGAAGAAGGAGGCATATGACATGCATAGGCAGCTGGGATCAAGTGGATCCCTTGAAGAGTATAGAGATTGCCGGAGTAGAGTTAAGAGAGAAATCAGGAGGGCAAAAAGGGGATATGAGATTGCTTTGGCAGATCAGGCAAAGGTGAATCCAAAGAGCTTCTACAAATACATAAAGGGCAAAAGGGTAACTAGGGAGAGAGTAGGGCCTCTTAAGGATCAACAAGGTCATCTATGTGCGGAACCACAAGAGATGGGTGAGATCCTGAATGAATATTTCACATCGGTATTTACGGTTGAGAAAGGCATGGATGTTAGGGAACTTGGGGAAATAAATAGTGATGTCTTGAGGAGTGTACATATTACAGAGAGGGAGGTGCTGGAAGTCTTAACGCGCATCAAGGTAGATAAATCTCCGGGACCTGATGAAATGTATCCCAGGACGTTATGGGAGGTTAGGGAGGAAATTGCGGGTCCCCTAGCAGAGATATTTGAATCATCCACCGCTACAGGTGAGGTGCCTGAAGATTGGAGGGTAGCAAATGTTGTGCCTTTGTTTAAGAAGGGCGGCAGGGAAAAGCCTGGGAACTACAGACCAGTGAGCCTGACATCTGTAGTGGGTAAGTTGTTAGAGGGTATTCTGAGGGACAGAATCTACAGGCATTTGGAGAGGCAGGGACTAATTAGGAACAGTCAGCATGGTTTTGTGAGAGGAAAATCATGTCTCACGAATTTGATTGAGTTTTTTGAAGGGGTAACCAAGAAGATAGATGAGGGCTGTGCAGTAGACGTGGTCTACATGGACTTCAGCAAAGCATTTGACAAGGTACCGCATGGTAGGTTGTTACATAAGGTTAAATCTCATGGGATCCAAGGTGAGGTAGCCAATTGGATACAAAATTGGCTTGACGACAGAAGACAGAGGGTGGTTGTCGAGGGTTGTTTTTCAAACTGGATGCCTGTGTCCAGCGGTGTGCCTCAGGGATCGGTGCTGGGTCCGCTGTTATTTGTTATTTATATTAATGATTTGGATGAGAATTTAGGAGGCATGGTTAGTAAGTTTGCAGATGACACCAAGATTGGTGGCATTGTGGACAGTGAAGAAGGTTATCTAGGATTGCAACGGGATCTTGATAAATTGGGCCAGTGGGCCGATGAATGGCAGATGGAGTTTAATTTAGATAAATGTGAGGTGATGCATTTTGGTAGATCGAATCGGGCCAGGACCTACTCCGTTAATGGTAGGGCGTTGGGGAGAGTTATAGAACAAAGAGATCTAGGAGTACAGATTCATAGCTCCTTGAAAGTGGAGTCACAGGTGGATAGGGTGGTGAAGAAGGCATTCAGCATGCTTGGTTTCATTGGTCAGAACATTGAATGCAGGAGTTGGGATGTCTTGTTGAAGTTGTACAGGGCATTGGTGAGGCCACACTTGGAGTACTGTGTACAGTTCTGGTCACCCTATTATAGAAAGGATATTATTAAACTAGAAAGAGTGCAGAAAAGATTTACTAGGATGCTACCGGGACTTGATGGTTTGACTTACAGGGAGAGGTTAGACAGACTGGGACTTTTTTCCCTGGAGAGTAGGAGGTTAAGGGGTGATCTTATAGAAGTCTATAAAATAATGAGGGGCATAGATAAGGTCGATAGTCAAAATCTTTTCCCAAAGGTAGGGGAGTCTATAACGAGGGGGCACAGATTTAAGGTGAGAGGGGAGAGATACAAAAGGATCCAGAGGGGCAATTTTTTCACTCAAAGGGTGGTGAGTGTCTGGAACGAGCTGCCAGAGGCAGTAGTAGAGGCGGGTACAATTTTGTCTTTTAAAAAGCATTTGGACAGTTACATGGGGAAGATGGGTATCGAGGGATATGGGCCAAGTGCAGGCAATTGGGACGAGCTTAGTGGTATAAACTGGGCGACATGGACATGTTGGGCCGAAGGGCCTGTTTCCATGTTGTAACTTCTATGAAATATAAATACACAGAAACACACACAATCTCACACACACAGAAATATAAATACACAGAAACACACACAATCTCACACACACATAGAAATATAAATACACAGAAACACACACAATCTCACACACACATAGAAATATAAATACACAGAAACACACACAATCTCACACACACACATAGAAATATAAATACACAGAAACACACACAATCTTACACACACACAGAAATATAAATACACAGAAACACACACAATCTCACACACACACAGAAATATAAATACACAGAAACACACACAATCTCACACACACAGAAATATAAATACACAGAAACACACACAATCTTACACACACATAGAAATATAAATACACAGAAACACACACAATCTCACACACACACAGAAATATAAATACACAGAAACACACACAATCTCACACACACACAGAAATATAAATACACAGAAACACACACAATCTTACACACACACAGAAATATAAATACACAGAAACACACACAATCTCACACACACACAGAAATATAAATACACAGAAACACACACAATCTCACACACACATAGAAATATAAATACACAGAAACACACACAATCTTACACACACACACAGAAATATAAATACACAGAAACACACACAATCTTACACACACACACAGAAATATAAATACACAGAAACACACACAATCTTACACACACACACAGAAATATAAATACACAGAAACACACACAATCTCACACACACACAGAAATATAAATACACAGAAACACACACAATCTCACACACACACAGAAATATAAATACACAGAAACACACACAATCTCACACACACACATAGAAATATAAATACACAGAAACACACACAATCTCACACACACACACAGAAATATAAATACACAGAAACACACACAATCTCACACACACACATAGAAATATAAATACACAGAAACACACACAATCTCACACACACATAGAAATATAAATACACAGAAACACACACAATCTCACACACACACACAGAAATATAAATACACAGAAACACACACAATCTCACACACACACATAGAAATATAAATACACAGAAACACACACAATCTCACACACACACATAGAAATATAAATAAACAGAAACACACACAATCTCACACACACACATATATAAATACACAGAAACACACACAATCTCACACACACATATATATAAATACACAGAAACACACACAATCTCACACACACACATATATAAAAACACAGAAACACACACAATCTCACACACACACATATAAAAACACAGAAACACACACAGTCTCACACACACACATATATAAAAACACAGAAACACACACAATCTCACACACACACATATATAAAAACACAGAAACACACACAATCTCACACACACACATATATAAAAACACAGAAACACACACAATCTCACACACACACATATATAAAAACACAGAAACACACACAATCTCACACACACACATATATAAAAACACAGAAACACACACAATCTCACACACACACCTATATAAAAACACAGAAACACACACGCATACAATCACACAGATAATCTCACACACATGCATAAATACACCCCTATTCAAGAAGAGAGTGAGACAGAAAGCAGGTAACTTTAGACCACTTAGCCTAATATCTGTCATTGGGAAAATGCCAGAATCCATTCTTAAGGAAGTAGTAGCAGGACATTTGGAGACTCATAATACAATCAAGGAGAGTCAACATGGTTTTATGAAGGGGAAATCGTGTCTGACAAATTTATTAGAGTTCTTTGAGCAAGTAACGGGCAGGGTGGATAAAGGGGAACCAATAGATGCAGTATATTTGGATTTCCAAAAGGCATTCGATAAGGTGCCACATAAAAGCACAAGATAATAGAATCACGGAAAATAGGAGCAAGAGTAGGCCATTCGGCCCTTCGGGCCTGCTCCGCCATTCAAAATGATCATGGCTGATCGTCTAACTCAGTACCCTGTTCCCGCTTTTTCCCCATATCCCTTGATCCCTTTAGCATTAAGAAATATATCTATCTCCTTCTTGAATATATTTAATGACTTGGCCTCCACTGCCTTCTATGGTAGAGAATTCCACAGGTTCACCACCCTCTGAGTGAAGAAATGTCTCCTCATCTCTGTTCTAAATGGCATACCCCGTATCCTGAGACTGTGACCCCTGGTTCTGGACTCCCCAGCCATCGGGAACATCCTCCCTGCATCCAGTCTGTCTAGTCCTGTTAGAATTTTATATGTTTCGATGAGATCACCTCTCATTCTTCTAAACTCTAGTGAATATAGGCCTAGTCGACCCAATCTCTCCTCATACGTCAGTCCTGCCATCCCAGGAATCAGTCTGGTAAACCTTCGTTGCACTCCCTCCATGGCAAGCACATCCTTCCTTAGATAAGGAGACCAAAACTGCACATAATACTCCAGATGTGGTCTCACCAAGGCCCTGTATAACTGCAGTAAGACATCCCTGTTCCTGTACTCAAATCCTCTTGCAATGAAGGCCAACATACCATTCGCCTTCCTAACTGCTTGCTGCACCTGAATGCTCGCTTTCAGCGACTGGTGTACAAGGACACCCAGGTCTCGTTGCACCTCCCCTTTTCCCAATCTATCACCATTCAGATAATAATCTGTCTTTCTGTTTTTACAACCAAAGTGGATAACCTCACATTTATCCACATTATACTGCATCTGCCATGTTCTTGCCCACTCACCCAACTTGTCTAAATCACATTGGAGCCTCTTTGCATCCTTCTCACAGCTCACATTCCACCCCAGCTTTGTGTCGTCTGCAAACTTGGAAATGTTACATTTAGTTCACTCATCCAAATCATTGATATATATTGTGAATAGCTGGGGCCCAAGCACTGATCCCTGCGGTACCCCACTAGTCACTGCCTGCCACCCCGGAAAAAGACCCGTTTATTCCTACTCTCTGTTTCCTGTCTGTCAACCAATTCTCAATCCATGCCAATATATTCCCCCCAATCCCATGTGCTTTAATTTTGCACACTAACCTCTTGTGTGGGACCTTATCAAAAGCCTTCTGAAAATCCAAATACACCACATCCACTGGTTCTCCTCTATCTATTCTACTAGTTACATCCTCAAAAAACTCCAGTAGATTTGTTAAGCATGATTTCCCTTTCATAAACCCATGCTGACTTTGTCCAATCCCGTTAATGCCCTCCAAGTGTTCTGCTAGCACATCTTTTAGAATGGACTCTAGCATTTTCCCCACTACTGATGTTAGGCTAACTGGTCTGTAATTCCCTGTTTTTTCTCTCCCTCCTTTTTTAAATAGTGGGGTTACATTTGCCACCCTCCAATCTGTAGGAACTGTTCCAGAGTCTATAGAATTTTGGAAGATGATCACCAATGCATCCACTATTTCCAGGGCCACTTCCTTTAGTACTCTGGGATGTAGATTATCAGGCCCTGGGGATTTGTCAGCCTTTAGCCCCATTAATTTCCTTAGCACTATTTTTTTACTAATACTGGTTTCCTTCAGTTCCTCCCTCTCACTAGACCCTTGGTTCCCTAACATTTCTGGGAGGTTATTTGTGTCCTCCTTTGTGAAGACAGAACCAAAGTATGTGTTTAATTGTTCTGCCATTTCTTTGTTCCCCATTATAATTACCCCCATTTCTGACTGTAAGGGACCTACATTTGTCTTCACTAATCTTTTTCTCTTACCATATTTATAGAAGCTTTTACAATCAGTTTTTATGTTCCCTGCTAGTTTACTCTCATCCTCTATTTTTTCCCTCTTAATCAATCTCTTTGTCCTCCTTTGCTGAATTCTGAACTGCTCCCAATCCTCAGGCTTGCCGCTTTTTCTGGCAATTTTATATGTCTCCTCTTTGGATCTAATACTATCCCTAATTTCTTTTGTAAGCCACGGTTGAGCCACCTTTCCTGTTTTATTTTTACGCCAGACAGGAATGAATAATTGTAATTCCTGCACACGTTCTTTAAATATTAGCCATTGCCTATCCACCATCATCCCTTTTAGTAAAGTTCCCCGATCTATCATAGCCAACTCACACCTCATACTTTCGTAATTTCCTTTATTTAGATTCAGGACTCTAGTTTTAGATTCAACTACTTCACTCTCCATCTTAATGAGGAATTCTATCATGTTATGGTCGCTCTTCCCTAAGGGACCCCGCATAACAAGATTGTTAATTAATCTTTCTCATTGCACAATACCCAGTCTAGGAACGCCTGTTCTCTAGTTGGTTCCTCAACATATTGGTCTAGAGATCCAATAAGAGCTCATGGTGTTGGGGGTAATATACTGGCATGGTTAGGGGATTGGCTAACTAACAGAAAACAAAGAGTCAGGATGATCTCATTAAATGGTGGTGCAGGCTCAAGGGGCCGAATGGCCTACTCCTGCTCCTATCTCTTATGGTCTTACACAGAAACACACAGAATCACACACACTAAAATACAGAAACACACACACATACAATCACACACGTAATCTCATACAAACACACATGTAAATACACACAATCACCACACACACACAATCTCATACACACTATTTCTCACATACACAATCACACAATCTCACACATACAGTCTTTCGAGCAGGAGTCCCTCGATACTGATTTGGAGCTCAAACCCTGGCTAATTCTCCCCCTGCCTCATGTAGGGGCACTGAGGCCAGGTAACTCCTCCAGCTACAGCACCACACCTCCACACACCACCCCACCCCACCCCAATTGAACTCAGGAGAGACCCAGGACTGATGTTGGAGCCTTCCCTGCTCTGTGTATCTCAACTCTGCGGTTGGCAGTGGATTTAGCAGCCACTCCGCTGGGGGGAACTGCTGCCCAAGGTTTGCCTGGGCTGCTATGTGCTTGTTATTCCACTGCCCACAGCCCAACATCCTGTGACCTGCTGGGGCACCTTCTGACCTGTTGGTTTCCTCCTGATTCTGTTTTTTCTCGGCCACTGCCCTCCGCTGTCTCTCTGCCTCCATCTTTTCGGCCAGGGCCACCGTCGTGCTGATGTCCCAATCGTGAAGGATCTTTGCGATATCGTCCGTGGATGCTATCTGCTCACAGCCACGAGAGGTAAGACAGATGTGAAACATGCATCAAGACTCCCCGCCCCCCTGTCTCCACCCCCCACCCCACCACTGCCATGTCCACAGAGATGCTGCTGAAACACATTCCCTTTGTAAGACCTTTCAAGCAGTTTAGCAGCAACAAGCACTCCCAGGCCTGACGTGGGTTAGAAGCAGAATAAAGCTCCCTCCAAAACTGCAGCCCTGGGCCATCTGCAGCCCCCCACCCCCCCGCCACCCCCCATCTCTGGTAATTTGGCCCTCAAAGCCCAGGCTATCCACTTCTATTCTTATTACTGGTGGATTTGTCCTGTTTGCATGTTGTGGTCCCAGAGGTTTGGAAGCAGCAGTTCTTAGTGCTGTTGCCTCATTGATGGGTAAATCCTCAATCAGAACCCCGAGATCTGATAGTATCAACACTGGAGATATTGGGGAATTAACAGGAACAACCATCTAGGCCCTAAGCTCTGGAGTTCCCTCCCTAAACCTCTCCGCCTCTCTCTCCTCCTTTAAGACGCTCCTTAAAACCTGCCTCTTTGACCAAACTTTTGCTCACCCCTCCTAATATCTCCTTCTTTGAATCGGTCTCCGTTTTTGTCTGATAATCGCTCCTGTGAAGCACCCTGGGATGTTTTACTACGTTAAAGGCATGAAATAAATGCAAGTTGTTGTATATATGGCCCCAAAACTTCCTGGTACAAACTTCTGCAGCCCAGGGATGACCCGAAACAGCTCTACACGGTCTCCTCAGCCACCAGCAGAGGAGAGGAGCAACATGAAACTTCCTCCTCTTCATCCCAACAATGCGCTCCCACCTCCTAACGCACCAGTGTGACTGGTCCCCCTTCCCCTGGCCTCTTGGTGTAAGACAATTACGGCCCAAAATTGCACCCTTGCCCTGGATACAGCGCTGGTGTAGAGAGGAGGGAGGGGATATCCCAGCAGCAAGAGGGTGTGTCTGGGGGAAGTTCTTGGGCTTTCTTGGGATATCCTGCACCTGATAGGCCCTATAGAAGCTGCACCTGCACCTTATGGGCCTTCCAGGGGCTTGAAAGGGCCTGAGGGAGTAGGTGTTCGATCCCAGGGACGGCCGGTACGTCCCCGGGCAGCAAAACAGTTGTGCAGATGGTCCACTGGGAGGCCCCCAGGCCTCCTGCGCTGTGGCGGTGGGACATACAGGGCCATACGCCCACCCTCTGGCATGGGATTGGTGCCTACAGGCTGCTGGAAATCCCACTTCTCTCTGCTGCTGTTCCAGAGACCCCGAATGTCGGCCCCTTGGTGCTGAATTAAATCCATGCAGCCGAAGCTGCCCAAATTCATCTCACACAAGGTGGCCTGCAGACAGAGGAGTTGAGAAAACTCCCATAAGCATTGGATAAAAGGGTCACCCCCTGCTCCCAGGCAAACCTCCGGCTAGTGCCAATTTTGGGGGTTTTTACGTTGGATATAATCCTAGGTTCAATGTCATCAACCACTCCCGTAATCGGGCCTTGCATCCCCTATGATCCGGAGCGTGCCTTAATTCACCCACTATCTCGGTAAGTGACAGTGAGTCCCAGGGATCGTAACAGAGCATCCGTACTCTGTACTGGAATGTATCCCATATCACCACCTGATTCTCCTCTCTTCAAAAGCAGACAGTATTTGTACTCAGACCAAGGTTTAGGCTTTTAACCAATTAGTTGTTTCATTTACATAAGACAGATAAATGAACAGTAAACAGTCTACCCAGTGAAACATGCATTCCTCGACCCCCCTCGATATATAAAATAATAAAGACGCACTCACTTTCTCTCTAAACATAGGGTGTTATGGGACTACACCTGTCCAGGTGTTATGGGACTATCCCTGTCCAGGTGCTATGGGACTACCCCTGTCCAGGTGTTATGGGACTACCCCTGTCCAGGTGTTATGGGACTACCCCTGTCCAGGTGTTATGGGACTACCCCTGTCCAGGTGTTATGGGACTATCCCTGTCCAGGTGTTATGGGACTACCCCTGTCCAGGTGTTATGGGACTATCCCTGTCCAGGTGTTATGGGACTACCCCTGTCCAGGTGTTATGGGACTATCCCTGTCCAGGTGTTATGGGACTATCCCTGTCCAGGAGCTATGGGACTATCCCTGTCCAGGTGTTATTTGACTACACTTTTCCAGGAGCTATGGGACGACCCTGTCCAGGTGTTATGAGACTACAACTGTCCCAGTGCTATGGGACTACCCCTGCCCAGGTGCTGTTGGACTAACCTTATCCAGGTGATCTGGGACTACACCTGTCCAGGGGTTATGGGACTAACCTTGCCAAGGTGTAATCAGACTACACCTGTCCAGGTTTTATGAGACTACACCTGTCCAGGTGCTATTGGACTACCGATGTCCAGGTGCAGTGGGACTAGCCCTGTCCAGGTACTGTAGGCCTACCCCTGTCCAGGTGCTATGGGATATGATTGAGGCGTACAAAACTATGAGGGGCACAGATAGGATGGATACTAAGGAGCTTTTTCCCTTCGTTGAGGGTTCTAGAACAAGGGGACATAGATTCAAGGTAAAAGGCGGGAGGTTTAGAGGGGATTTGAGAAAGAACTTTTTCACCCAGAGGGTGGTTGGAGTCTGGAACTCACTGCCTGAAAGGGTTGTGGAGGCAGGAACCCTCACAACATTCAAGAAGCATTTGGATGAGCACTTGAAATGCCATAGCATACAAGGCTACGGACCAAATGCTGGAATATGGGATTAGAGTAGACAGGGCTGATGGCCGGCGCGGACACGATGGGCCGAAGGGCCTCTATCCGTGCTGTATAACTCTATGACTCTATGACTCTATGACTGGACCTGTCCAGTTACTATGAGAGTACACCTGTCCAGGTGCAATGGGACTATCCCTGTCCAGGTGTTATGGGACTACCCCCGTCCAGGTGCAATGGGACTACCCCTGTCCAGGTGCTATGGGACTACCCCTGTCCAGGTGTTATGGGACTACCCCTGTCCAGGTGCAATGGGACTATCCCTGTCCAGGTGCAATGGGACTACCCCTGTCCAGGTGCTATGGGACTACCCCTGTCCAGGTGCTATGGGACTATCCCTGTCCAGGTGTTATGGGACTATCCCTGTCCAGGTGTTATGGGACTACCCCTGTCCAGGTGCTATGGGACTACCCCTGTCCAGGTGCAATGGGACTACCCCTGTCCAGGTGCTATGGGACTACCCCTGTCCAGGTGTTATGGGACTATCCCTGTCCAGGTGTTATGGGACTACCCCTGTCCAGGTGCTATGGGACTACCCCTGTCCAGGTGCAATGGGACTACCCCTGTCCAGGTGCTATGGGACTACCCCTGTCCAGGTGTTATGGGACTATCCCTGTCCAGGTGTTATGGGACTACCCCTGTCCAGGTGCTATGGGACTACCCCTGTCCAGGTGCAATGGGACTACCCCTGTCCAGGTGCTATGGGACTACCCCTGTCCAGGTGTTATGGGACTATCCCTGTCCAGGTGTTATGGGACTATCCCTGTCCAGGTGTTATGGGACTACCCCTGTCCAGGTGTTATGGGACTATCCCTGTCCAGGTGTTATGGGACTACCCCTGTCCAGGTGCTATGGGACTACCCCTGTCCAGGTGTTATGGGACTATCCCTGTCCAGATGCTATGGGACTATCCCTGTCCAGGTGCAATGGGACTACCCCTGTCCAGGTGTTATGGGACTACCCCTGTCCAGGTGCTATGGGACTACCCCTGTCCAGGTGCAATGGGACTACCCCTGTCCAGGTGCTATGGGACTACCCCTGTCCAGATGCAATGGGACTTCCCCTGTCCAGGTGCTGTGGGACTATCCCTGTCCAGGTGCTATCGGACTACCACTGTCCTGGTACTGTGGGACTACCCCTGTCCAGGTGCTATGGGACTACCCCTGTCCAGGTGCAATGGGACTACCCCTGTCCAGGTGCTATGGGACTACCCCTGTCCAGGTGCTATGGGACTACCCCTGTCCAGGTGCTATGGGACTATCCCTGTCCAGGTGCTATGGGACTATCCCTGTCCAGGTGTTATGGGACTATCCCTGTCCAGGTGTTATGGGACTATCCCTGTCCAGGTGCTATGGGACTATCCCTGTCCAGGTGTTATGGGACTATCCCTGTCCAGGTGTTATTGGACTACCCCTGTCCAGGTGTTGTGGGATTATCCCTGTCCAGGTGCTATGGGACTGGACCTGTCCAGTTGCTATGAGAGTACACCTGTCCAGGTGTTATAGGCCTACTCCTGTCCAGGTGTTATGGGACTATCCCTGTCCAGGTGTTATGGGTCTACCCCTGTCCAGGTGCTCTCAGACTACAGCTTTCCAGGTGTTAAGGGACTACCTCTGTCAAGATACTATGGAACTACACCTGTCCAGATGTTATGGGACTTCCTGTGCAAAAGCACCAGACGGGGCTGCATCTCTCATAATTACATTAGATCACATGATCAATATTGAATGTCGACCTTTGACAATGGCTGAGATGTTTGTAATTGAAGAGATGGCTCTGAGCTGATGAAAGGGGTTTCACCTCGTACGACCCATTGTGTTGATCACTGAAACTCGCTCCTTGTAGAAACCCCGAGCAACTATCGGGCCTGAGCTCATGGCATTCTGTGGAAAAATACATAGAGTACATTTCCACTGGGGGGCGGGTTGTGTTTTGGGAGATCGTCTATTACAACGTATTGTACAATAGTGAATGTTGTATGTGTTACAGAGAGTTACATATAATGTAGAGCACGGAAACAGGCCATTCGGCCCAACTGGTCCATGCTGGTGTTTATGCTCCACACGAGCCTCCTCCCTCCTATTCAATCTCACCCTATCAGGATATCCTTCTATTCCTTTCTCCCTCGTGTGTTTATCGAGCTTCCCCTTAAATGTATTCACCTCAACTACTCCTTCTAACCACTCTGGTTAAAGAAGTTAAATTAAAATTAAATTAAATTATAATTTAACATCTTAAACTTTGTTCCTACCGATACAAAATACAAGTTAAAAGTTCAACACAGACACGAGTTATGTATGAGGAAGTGGGTGTATTTTATAGTAACTGGCAAGTGCAACACCGGTAATGGCACCTCGTTCCTTGCCCTCCTCTCTCTAAGGCTCTTGCCTGATATATTCCACTTCCCCTGCCCTTACCCAGGGGTGTGAGGAGTCACAGCTCCGCCTTCCCACAGCCTGATCTCTCCAGATTACCACACGAGATGTTCGACCCATCGGGTGAGCTGAGTTTGAGCCCAGGTCCTGAATGTCAACAGTTCAAGTTCACCTCATGCCCGATCCGGCCCCCTCGCCCCAATGTTTCGAACCAGGACGCTGACGGTCTCAGCGTGATTTTGCACGGTTACCTCTTCGGGCGTGATGCCATCCTCTGCGTAGATGCGAGGGTCTGCTCCGTACTGTAACAGCATTTCAAGGGCTGCCAGGTGGCCCCCAAAGGCTGCTCTGTACAACGGGGTTCTTCCATAAGCACCCTGACGGCAGAAAGCAGAACAAAGGCATCAGTCAGAGAGGAAATGACACACTCCAACACATTGGCCCACTCCTGCTCCTATTTCTTATGTTCTTATACCCAGATATTCTGGACACAGAGAATACACACATACAGATACACTGCACAGAGAAAGAACATAGAATCATAGAATGGTTACAGCACGGAAGGAGGCCATTCAGCCCATCGAGTCCGTGCCGGCTCTATGCAAGAGCAATCCAGCTAGTCCCACTCCCCCGCCCTATCCCCGTAGCCCTACAAATTTTTTCCCTTCAAGTACTTATCCAGTTCCCTTTTGAAGGCCATGATTGAATCTGCCTCCACCACCCCCTCGGGCAGTGCATTCCAGATCCTAAACACTCGCTGTGTAAAAAAGTTTTTCCTCATGTCAGCTTTGGTTCTTTTATCAATCACCTTAAATCTGTGTCCTCTGGTTCTTGACCCTTCCACCAATGGGAACAGTTTCACTCTCTCTATCCTGTCTAGACCCTTCATGATTTTGAATACCTCCATCAAATTCCTTCCATAAACCTCTCTACCTCTCTCTCCTCCTTTATGACGCTGCTTAAAACCTACCTCTTTGACCGAGTTTTTGGTCACCTGTCCTAATATCTCCTTATGTGGCTCGGTGTCAGATTTTGCCTGATAACGCTCCTGTGAAGAGCCCTGAGGAGTTTTACGATGTACAAGTTGTTGTTAAATGCTCAAATTGTGGGCTTTAACCCACAACCTTCTGACTCAAAGGTGAGAGTTCAACCAATGGGCCCCAACTGACCACTGAGCCCAGTTGCCACAACACATGCTCCAGAACTAGCTGCGCCTCTCGCCAAGCTGTTCCAGTACAGCTACAACACTGGCATCTACCCGACAATGTGGAAAATTGCCCAGGTATGTCCTGTCCACAAAAAGCAGGACAAAACCAATCCGGCCAATTACCGCCCCATCAGTCTACTCTCAATCATCAGTAAAGTGATGGAAAGTGTTGTCGATAGATTCTAACCACCTCCCCTTGACATTCAACGGCGTTACCATCACCGAATCCCCCACCATCAACATCCTGGGGGTCACCATTGACCAGAAACTTAACTGGACGAGCCATATAAATACTGTGGCTACAAGAGCAGGTCAGAGGCTGGGTATTCTGCGGCGAGTGACTCACCTCCTGACTCCCCAAAGCCTTTCCACCATCTACAAAGCACAAGTCAGGAGTGTGATGGAATACTCTCCACTTGCCTGGATGAGTGCAGCTCCAACAACACTCAAGAAGCTCAACACCATCCAGGACAAAGCAGCCCGCTTGATTGGCACCCCATCCACCACCCTAAACATTCACTCCCTTCACCATCGGCGCACCATGGCTGCAGTGTGTACCATCCACAGGATGCACTACAGCACCTCCCAAACCCGTGACCTCTACCACCTAGAAGGACAAGGGCAGCAGGCACATGGGAACAACACCACCTGCACGTTCCCCTCCAAGTCACACTCCATCCCGACTTGGAAATATATCGCCGTTCTTTCATCGTCGCTGGGTCAAAATCCTGGAACTCCCTTCCTAACAGCACTGTGGGAGAACCGTCACCACACGGACTGCAGCGGTTCAAGAAGGCGGCTCACCACCACCTTCTCAAGGGCAATTAGGGATGGGCAATAAATGCCGGCCTCGCCAGCGACACCCGCATCCCGTGAACGAATAAAAAAAAAATCATGGACACAGAATGCACATGGGCCGCAGTTTAAGTGACTACACAGCAGAATCCTGTCTGTCTCTCTCTCTCGCTCTCTCTGTTGAAGAGTGACGCCTGCTCCATGAACTTACATTGCAGGGTGAGAGGTGAAAGGTCATGTTGGGACACCCACTCCCCAAACACATGACCCGAGCTTGCTCCTTCACGAACCGCCTGATACCTTTGAGTTTGGGTTAGCTCCGTTCTTAATCAAGAAGGTGATGGCCTGGGGATGCCCACCACCAGAGGCCTCTGATAGAGGGGTGTTGCCGTGAGCGTCTGTGCACTCGGTCATCGTCAGCTGGTGACGCAGACGGATCACTTTCCCCATTTCGTCAGAAGCCACTCCATTTTTTGAGTCCAGTTCGGACACCTGTGGGGAAAATAGAAAGCAAGAATGTCGGAGAGACAGAGCAGGACACTCAGTCTACTGGATCCCCCCTCCGCTGCTCATCCCCGGATCTGGGACTCGATCTCACCACACCCTTCTCCCACCTGCGACCCACGTCTCTCTCTCTCTCTCTCTCTCTCGCTCTCATCAATCAGGAATTGATCCAATTTGAATGCTTTAGCTGTGCTGGGCAGCAGTAGAATGATACAGCACAGGAGGAGGCCATTCAGCCCATCGTGCCTGTGCTGGCTCTTTGAAAGAGCTATCCAATTAGTCCCATTCCCCTGCTCTTTCCCCGTAGCCCTGCAAATTTTTCCCTTTCAAGTATTTCTCCAATTCCCTTTTGAAAGTTATTATTGAATCTGCTCCCACCGCCCTTTCAGGCAGTGAATTCCAGATCAGAACAACTCGCTGCTTAAAAAAATTCTCCTCATCTCCCCTCTGGTTCTTTTGCCAATCACCTTAAATCTGTGTCCTCCGACCCTCCTGTCACTGGAAACAGTTTCTCCTTATTTACTCTGTCAAAACCGTTCATGATTTTGAATACCTCGATCAAATCTCCCCTCAACCTTCTCTGTTCCAAGGAGAACAATCCCAGCTTCTCCAGTCTCTCCACATAACTGAAGTCCCTCATCCCTGGTATGTCTGTTCTAATTGTTGGGCTCCTCTCCCACTATGGTGCTGACTGTCACTGGGGTACGGATTCCACCTGCTCTGGCTGGGTGCAGGTATCTCATTCAAGAGACCACTCCCCAGGGGCACGGTCGGAGTTGAACCCCCTAAAACCGCGCTGCCTCCCAGCACCCAGCACTAGTCAGCTCCCTGTACACAGATCACCAGAGCAGAGCGCTCACTGCTTAGCTCACTGCACAGCTCACTGCACAGCTCACTGCGCTGCTCACCGCACTGCTCACCGCACGGCTCACCCGCTGCTCACCGCACAGCTCGCCGCACTGCTCGCCGCACAGCTCACCGCACTGCACACCGCACTGCTCACCGCACTGCTCACCCGCTGCTCGCCGCACAGCTCGCCGCACAGCTCACCGCACAGCTCGCCGCACTGCTCGCCGCACAGCTCACCGCACTGCTCGCCGCACTGCTCGCCGCACAGCTCACCACACTGCACACCGCACAGCTCACCGCACAGCTCACGACACAGCTCGCCGCACAGCTCACCGCACAGCTCGCCGCACAGCTTGCCGCTCGCCGCACAGCTCACCGCACAGCTCACCGCACAGATCGATGCACTGCTCGCCGCACAGCTCGCCGCACTGCTCACCGCACAGCTCACGGCACAGCTCACGGCACAGCTCACGGCACTGCTCACCGCACAGCTCACCGCACTGCTCACGGCACAGCTCGCCGCACAGCTCGCCGCACAGCTCGCCGCACAGCTCACCGCACTGCTCACGGCACAGCTCACCGCACAGCTCGCCGCACAGCTCGCCGCACTGCTCACGGCACAGCTCACCGCACAGCTCGCCGCACAGCTCACCGCACAGCTCCCCGCACTGCTCGCCGCACAGCTCACCGCACTGCTCGCCGCAAAGCTCGCCGCACTGCTCAGGGCACAGCTCGGGGCATTGCTCACCGCACAGCTCACCGCACTGCTCACCGCACAGCTCGCCGCACAGCTCACCGCACAGCTCGCCGCACAGCTCGCCGCACAGCTCACCGCACTGCTCACGGCACAGCTCACGGCACAGCTCACCGCACAGCTCGCCGCACTGCTCACGGCACAGCTCACCGCACAGCTCGCCGCACAGCTCGCCGCACAGCTCGCCGCACAGCTCACCGCACTGCTTGCCGCACAGCTCACCGCACTGCTCGCCGCAAAGCTCGCCGCACTGCTCAGGGCACAGCTCGGGGCATTGCTCACCGCACAGCTCAGCGCACTGCTCACCGCACTGCTCGCCGCAAAGCTCGCCGCACTGCTCAGGGCACAGCTCGGGGCATTGCTCACGGCACAGCTCACCGCACTGCTCGCCGCACAGCTCGCCGCACTGCTCACGTTACAGCTCACCGCACAGCTCGCCGCACAGCTCACCACACTGCTCGCGGCACAGCTCACCGCACTGCTCACGTTACAGCTCACCGCACAGCTCGCCGCACAGCTCGCCGCACTGCTCACTGCACAGCTCAATGCACTGCTCGATGCACTGCTCAATGCACAGCTCGCCGCACAGCTCACCGCACTGCTCGCCGCACAGCTCAATGCACTGCTCGATGCACTGCTCAATGCACAGCTCGATGCACTGCTCGCCACACAGCTCACCACACGGCTCACCACACAGCTCGTCGCACAGCTCACGACACAGCTTGATGCACAGCTCGCCGCACTGCTCACCGCACAGCTCGCCGCACTGCTCGCCGCACAGCTCACGACACAGCTTGATGCACAGCTCGCCGCACTGCTCACCGCACAGCTCAATGCACAGCTCAATGCACTGCTCGCCGCACTGCTCGCCGCACAGCTCACCGCACAGCTCACCGCACAGCTCACCGCACAGCTCACCGCACAGCTCACCGCACAGCTCAATGCACAGCTCAATGCACTGCTCGCCGCACAGCTCGCCGCACAGCTCACCGCACAGCTCAATGCACAGCTCAATGCACAGCTCAATGCACTGCTCGCCGCACTGCTCACCGCACAGCTCGCCGCACTGCTCGCCGCACAGCTCACGACACAGCTTGATGCACAGCTCGCCGCACTGCTCACCGCACAGCTCGCCGCACTGCTCGCCGCACAGCTCACGACACAGCTTGATGCACAGCTCGCCGCACTGCTCGCCGCACAGCTCAATGCACAGCTCAATGCACTGCTCGCCGCACTGCTCGCCGCACAGCTCACGACACAGCTTGATGCACAGCTCGCCGCACTGCTCACCGCACAGCTCAATGCACAGCTCAATGCACTGCTCGCCGCACTGCTCGCCGCACAGCTCACCGCACAGCTCACCGCACAGCTCACCGCACAGCTCACCGCACAGCTCACCGCACAGCTCAATGCACAGCTCAATGCACTGCTCGCCGCACAGCTCGCCGCACAGCTCACCGCACAGCTCAATGCACAGCTCAATGCACAGCTCAATGCACTGCTCGCCGCACAGCTCACCGCACAGCTCACCGCACAGCTCACCGCACAGCTCACCGCACAGCTCACCGCACAGCTCAATGCACAGCTCAATGCACTGCTCGCCGCACAGCTCACCGCACAGCTCACCGCAGAGCTCACCGCACAGCTCACCGCACAGCTCAATGCACAGCTCAATGCACTGCTCACCGCACAGCTCACCGCAGAGCTCACCGCACAGCTCACCGCACAGCTCAATGCACAGCTCAATGCACTGCTCGCCGCACAGCTCACCGCACAGCTCACCGCACAGCTCACAGCACAGCTCAATGCACTGCTCGCCGCACAGCTCACAGCACAGCTCAATGCACAGCTCACCGCACCACACCGCACAGCTCACCGCACAGCTCACAGCACAGCTCAATGCACAGCTCACCGCACCACACCGCACAGCTCACCGCACAGCTCACAGCACAGCTCAATGCACAGCTCACCGCACCACACCGCACAGCTCACCGCACAGCTCAATGCACAGCTCACCGCACAGCTCACCGCACAGCTCACCGCACAGCTCACAGCACAGCTCAATGCACAGCTCAATGCACAGCTCACCGCACAGCTCAATGCACAGCTCACCGCACAGCTCGCCGCACAGCTCAATGCACAGCTCACAGCACAGCTCAATGCACAGCTCACAGCACAGCTCACCGCACAGCTCGCCACACAGCTCAATGCACAGCTCACCGCACAGCTCGCCGCACAGCTCAATGCACAGCTCACCGCACTGCTCACCGCACAGCTCGCCACACAGCTCACGACACAGTTCGCCGCACTGCTCGCCGCACAGCTCACCGCACAGCTCAATGCACAGCTCACCGCACAGCTCACCGCACAGCTCACCGCACAGCTCAATGCACAGCTCACCGCACAGCTCACCGCACAGCTCACCGCACAGCTCAATGCACAGCTCAATGCACTGCTCGCCACACAGCTCAATGCACAGCTCACCGCACAGCTCACCGCACAGCTCACCGCACAGCTCAATGCACAGCTCAATGCACAGCTCGCCACACAGCTCAATGCACAGCTCACCGCACAGCTCGCCGCACAGCTCAATGCACTGCTCGCCGCACAGCTCGCCGCACAGCTCACCGCACAGCTCAATGCACAGCTCAATGCACTGCTCGCCGCACAGCTCACCGCACTGCTCACCGCACAGCTCGCCACACAGCTCACGACACAGTTCGCCGCACTGCTCGCCGCACTGCTCGCCGCACAGCTCGCCGCACAGCTCACCGCACTGCTCGCCGCAAAGCTCGCCGCACAGCTCGCCGCACAGCTCGCCGCACAGCTCAATGCACTGCTCACCGCACTGCTCACCGCACAGCTCACCGCACAGCTCACCGCACTGCTTGCGGCACTGCTCGCCGCACTGTTCACCGCACAGCTCACCGCACAGCTCACGGCACAACTCGCCGCACAGCTCACCGCACAGCTCACCGCACTGTTCACCGCACAGCTCACCGCACAGCTCACGGCACAGCTCACCGCACTGCTCGCCGCACAGCTCACCGCAGAGCTCACGACACAGCTCACGACACAGCTCACCGCACAGCTCACCGCACTGCTCGCGGCACAGCTCACCGCACCACACCGCACAGCTCACCGCACAGCTCACCGCACTGCTCGCCGCACAGCTCGCCACACAGCTCACCGCACTGCTCTCCGCACAGCTCTCCGCACAGCTCTCCGCACAGCTCTCCCGCTGCTCACCGCACAGCTCGCCGCACAGCTCGCCGCACAGCTCACCGCACAGCTCAATGCACAGCTCGATGCACTGCTCGCCACACAGCTCACCGCACGGCTCACCGTACTGCTCGCCGCACAGCTCGCCGCACAGCTCAATGCACAGCTCAATGCACTGCTCACCGCACAGCTCGCCGCACAGCTCGCCGCACTGCTCGCCGCACAGCTCGCCGCACAGCTCGCCGCACAGCTCACCGCACTGCTCGCCGCAAAGCTCGCCGCACAGCTCGCCGCACAGCTCGCCGCACAGCTCACCGCACTGCTCGCCGCAAAGCTCGCCGCACTGCTCGCCGCAAAGCTCGCCGCACAGCTCGCCGCACAGCTCGCCGCACTGCTCACCGCACTGCTCACCGCACTGCTCACCGCACAGCTCACCGCACAGCTCACCGCACTGCTCGCGGCACTGCTCGCCGCACTGTTCACCGCACAGCTCACCGCACAGCTCACGGCAAAACTCGCCGCACAGCTCGCAGCACAGCTCACCGCACTGTTCACCGCACAGCTCACCGCACAGCTCACGGCACAGCTCACCGCACTGCTCGCCGCACAGCTCACCGCAGAGCTCACGACACAGCTCACGACACAGCTCACCGCACAGCTCACCGCACAGCTCACCGCACTGCTCGCCGCACAGCTCACCGCACAGCTCTCCCGCTGCTCACCGCACAGCTCGCCGCACAGCTCGCCGCACAGCTCACCGCACAGCTCAATGCACAGCTCGATGCACTGCTCGCCACACAGCTCGCCGCACAGCTCACCGTACTGCTCGCCGCACAGCTCGCCGCACAGCTCAATGCACAGCTCAATGCACTGCTCGCCGCACAGCTCGCCGCACAGCTCGCCGCACAGCTCGCGGCACAGCTCACCGCACAGCTCGCCGCACAGCTCGATGCACTGCTCGCCGCACAGCTCGCCGCACAGCTCGATGCACTGCTCGCCGCACAGCTCGCCGCACAGCTCACCGCAGTGCTCACCGCACAGCTCGCCGCACAGCTCGCCGCACAGCTCGCCGCACAGCTCGCCGCACTGTTCACCGCACAGCTCGCCGCACTGCTCACCGCACAGCTCGCCGCACAGCTCGCCGCACAGCTCGCCGCACTGTTCGCCGCACAGCTCGCCGCACTGCTCACCGCACTGCTCGCCGCACAGCTCGCCGCACAGCTCTCCGCACAGCTCGCCGCACTGCTCACCGCACAGCTCGCCGCACTGCTCGCCGCACAGCTCGCCGCACAGCTCAATGCACTGCTCGCTGCAATGGCCTCCCACAGCTGGAAATTGTAGGGAGTGTTTACTGGTGGAAAGTACGTGGTACTCAGAGTGATGGGGCGCTGGTCCATGCCTCAGGTCTCCTGCACAGTGAGCTCCCGACCTCAGCCTTGCCCGCATCGGCGGAGATCATCTGCTGGCCCTATGTGGGGTGCCAACCCTCCAGGATTGTCCTGGAGCCTCCAGGAATTAAAGATTAATCTCCTGGACACTGCAGCGAGCAACTCCCGGGCGGAAGCTCACAGTGACATTGAGAAAAGTGCTGTGCATTTTCCTCCACTTTCTTTAAACACTTCTGATTATTAATTATAAAAATATTTGAGATGGGGAACAAAAACCTGATTTACTGGGTGGGGCAGTTAGAGGAGGGAGGTCATGAAACCTTCAGGGATGCGTCCAACTGAAGTTGGGAACCCTAGGCCCGACATCTCCATTAGTTTTATGATAATGGGCTCTTCCACTCACAGCAGAGAAGAAGGGATAACTCTGCCCTCTAACAGCATCCCTTTTGTCTTCTTCTTTGGGTGGAAAGCAAGAGAGACAGAAGGAATGGAGCAGAATCCCAGCTCAGGCACCATGCCGGAAGGCCATGGATGGAGGCCCGGAGACACCGAGAGCAGGAGGCCTACAGAGGGCGCCAGGTGAAGGGGAAAAGACGGCAAACAGCCGGTCCTGTTATAAACATTGTGATAAACAGGCGGACAGTCTGCTGCCGTTCTCCCGACCTCCTTTAGTATCGCCTGCATCTCATCCACATCCCCCTCGAAGGCAGCTTCCAACATCCGGTTCCTGCGTTTCTGCTCCTCCTGTCTGCGCTTTCGCTCCTTCTCTTCCTTTTCTCGTTCTCTCGCTGCTGCTTCCTGTTCCCTCTTCACCAGAGCGACAAAAGCCTAAACGGGACAGGCCAAAGGTTAATGCCAATAACCGCAGCCAATCACAAGACACCGCTCAACAAGAATCCAGTGCTGGAAACCTCATACGTTGCAGGAAAGGATGCCCCGGAGCATGGTACATTGGCGAGACCATGCAGACGCTGCGACAACGGATGAACGGACACCGCGCAACAATCGCCGGACAGGAGGGTTCCCTCCCAGTCGGGGAACACTTCAGCAGTCATGGACATTCAGCCACCGACCTTCGGGTAAGCGGACTCCAAGGCGGCCTTCGAGACACACGACAACGCAAAATCGTCGAGCAGAAATTGATAGCCAAGTTCTGCACCCATGAGGACAGCCTCAACCGGGATCTTGGGTTCATGTCACGCTACACGTTACCCCACCAGCGAACAAATGTTATCTGTTTTTAATATAACGGGTCATTGACTGTCTTCCTTCTCTCTCTCTCTTTTTTTTGGGGGTTTGTATATTCAGTGGCCTTTTTAGGTGACACCTTTCTGTCTGCTCACTGTGATTGCCTTGGCAACGGGCAGTAATCACCAGGCTTTGTTCTGTGATCTTAAAATGCGAAGGATTCGAAAATGTCATTTCCACACCGCCTGAGGAAGGGGAAAGCCTCCGAAAGCTTGTGGGATTAAAAATAAAATTGTTGGACTATAACTTGGTGTTGTAAAATTGTTTACAATTGTCAACCCCAGTCCATCACCGGCATCTCCACATCATGGAAACCGGAGAGTGATATCAAATAATCACCAATAGGATCAATGAACGGTGACAACACTGTTCACACTAAAGGTGACAACACTGTTCACACTAAAGGTAAGGAATCTAACAACACCAGATTATAGTCCAACTGTTTTATTTGAAAATCACAAGCTGTCGGAGGCTTTCTCCTTCGTCAGGTCGTTGTGAGAAACTTACCTGACGAAGGAGAAAGCCTCCGAAAGCTTGTGATTTTCAAATGAAACAGTTGGACTATAACCTGGTGTTGTAAGATTCCTTACATTTGTCAACCCCAGTCCATCACTGGCATCTCCACATCATACTAAAGGTGACAACACTGTTCACACTAAAGGTGACAGAAGTGTCGGCCGCGGCTCAGTGGGTCGCACTCTCCTCTCTGGGTCAGAGGGTCATGGGTTCAAGTCGCACTCCGGAGACTTGAGCCCATAATCCAGGCCGACACTCCTAGTGTAGTACTGAGGGAGAGCATCACTGTCGGAGGGTCAGTACTGAGGGAGTGCCGCACTGTCGGAGGGTCAGTACTGAGGGAGCACCGCACTGTCGGAGGGTCAGTACTGAGGGAGGGCCGCACTGTCGGAGGGTCAGTACTGAGGGAGAGCTGCACTGTCGGAGGGTCAGTACTGAGGGAGAGCTGCACTGTCGGAGGGTCAGTACTGAGGGAGAGCTGCACTGTCGGAGGGTCAGTACTGAGGGAGTGCTGCACTGTCGGAGGGTCAGTACTGAGGGAGTGCTGCACTGTCGGAGGGTCAGTACTGAGGGAGAGCTGCACTGTCGGAGGGTCAGTACTGAGGGAGAGCTGCACTGTCGGAGGGTCAGTACTGAGGGAGAGCTGCACTGTCGGAGGGTCGGTACTGAGGGAGCGCCGCACTGTCGGAGGGTCAGTACTGAGGGAGCGCTGCACTGTCGGAGGGTCAGTACTGAGGGAGAGCTGCACTGTCGGAGGGTCAGTACTGAGGGAGAGCTGCACTGTCGGAGGGTCAGTACTGAGGGAGCGCTGCACTGTCGGAGGGTCAGTACTGAGGGAGAGCTGCACTGTCGGAGGGTCAGTACTGAGGGAGCGCCGCACTGTCGGAGGGTCAGTACTGAGGGAGTGCCGCACTGTCGGAGGGTCAGTACTGAGGGAGCGCCGCACTGTCGGAGGGTCAGTACTGAGGGAGCGCCGCACTGTCGGAGGGTCAGTACTGAGGGAGCGCTGCACTGTCGGAGGGTCAGTACTGAGGGAGGGTTGCACTGTCGGAGGGTCAGTACTGAGGGAGTGCCGCACTGTCGGAGGGTCAGTACTGAGGGAGCGCCGCACTGTCGGAGGGTCAGTACTGAGGGAGCGCCGCACTGTCGGAGGGTCAGTACTGAGGGAGCGCTGCACTGTCGGAGGGTCAGTACTGAGGGAGCGCTGCACTGTCGGAGGGTCAGTACTGAGGGAGTGCCGCACTGTCGGAGGGTCAGTACTGAGGGAGCGCCGCACTGTCGGAGGGTCAGTACTGAGGGAGTGCCGCACTGTCGGAGGGTCAGTACTGAGGGAGTGCCGCACTGTCGGAGGGTCAGTACTGAGGGAGCGCCGCACTGTCGGAGGGTCAGTACGGAGGGAGCGCCGCACTGTCGGAGGGTCAGTACTGAGGGAGCGCCGCACTGTCGGAGGGTCAGTACTGAGGGAGCGCTGCACTGTCGGAGGGTCAGTACTGAGGGAGTGCCGCACTGTCGGAGGGTCAGTACTGAGGGAGCGCCGCACTGTCGGAGGGTCAGTACTGAGGGTGCGCCGCACTGTCGGAGGGTCAGTACTGAGGGAGCGCTGCACTGTCGGAGGGTCAGTACTGAGGGAGCGCTGCACTGTCGGAGGGTCAGTACTGAGGGAGCGCCGCACTGTCGGAGGGTCAGTACAGAGGGAGCGCTGCATTGTCGGAGGGTCAGAAGCTATCAGAGGAGAAATGAGTAGATTGTTAGGGTAGATTGTACAGGGTTTGTGGAAGGAGATTAAATGGGTGGGTATAGTCCATGATAGGATACAGTGTACAGGATCTGTGGAAGGAAATTTAGTGAGTGGGTCGAGTCCACGATAAGGTAGAGTGTACAGGGTCTGTTTGAGGAGATTAAATGGGTGGGTAGAGTCCATGATAGGGTGGAGTGTGCAGGGTCTGTTTGAGGAGATTCAATGGGTGGGTAGAGTCCATGATAGGGTGGAGTGTACAGGGTCTGTTTGAGGAGATTCAATGGGTGGGTAGAGTCCATGATAGGGTGGAGTGTACAGGGTCTGTGGGACGGCCGGCTGATTGGTTGAAGACTTCCTCTTGTACTATTTGGTTCTGATGAACTCCCACCTCCCTCTGAAGTTGCTCCATTAATTCTTCAAAGTTCTCCTTCTCCTTCAGGCGCTTGGTCCTTTCCTTCCGTGCAAGATACTGGCGGCAAGCACACTGGATAATGACCGCAGACCTCCCTGGGGAGAGACAGAGATCACACACAGTTCAAACATTGGTCACACAGGAGAGAAAGACCATAAGATAGGCTTGGTTGAAGTGGCATTCAGCCCATTGCAGCCGGTTAACATCGAGTGGACAGAACCTCAGTTCCACAGGTATCTGAAGGAAGAGAGCTCTGACAATGCAGCACTCCCTCAGCACTGCATTGAGTCTGGGGCTAGATTCTGTGCCCAACCCCTGGGATTGGGTTTGAACCCACAACCTTCTGAATCAGAGGTTTGAAAGTAATACCAACTGAAGGATAAGCACTCAGGCCAAGCTTACATAGAATTAGGTAGAACTGCATGCAATGACCAGGCCATTCATCCCAACTGGACTATCCCAGTGCTTATACTCCACAAGAGCCTCCTCCCACTCTAATTATCTCTTCCCACCCTGCCTCTCTATCCCTCTAATCCATTCTCCCTCATGTTTGCATCAAGCCTCCCCTTAAATGCGTCAATGCTCTCTGCTTCAACCACTCCCCGTGGCAGCGAATTCCACACTCTCACCACCCTCGGTATAAAGAAATTCCTCCGAAATTCTTTGTTTGATCTTTTAGTGACTATCTTATATTTATGTGCCTTCGTTCTGGATTCACCCACAAGTGGAAACAGTTTGCCCACATCCACCCTGTCGAACCCCATCATTTTAATGACGTCTAGGAGCCCCGGCCTGTTCAATCTTTCCTGATGGTTGCATCTTCTCAATTCTGGTAACATTCTTGTTAAACTTTCCTGCACTTTCTCCAGTGCTTCAATGTCCTTTCTATAATGTGGACACAGTACTTCAAGTGTGGGCTAACCAAGGTTCGATATAAATTTAACATTACGTTCCTGCTCTTGTAATCTACTCCTCTGGAACTGAACCCCAGGACTTTGTTTGCACTCTTTATGGTCTATCGACTTGTGTTGTTACTTTTAGTGATTTATGAATCAGTATTCCCAGATCTCTTCGCTCCTCTACCTCATTTAGTTTTTTACCTTCCAAGGAATAATTGGCTCCTTGTTGCTCCTACCAAAATGAACCACCTCACAGTTCGCTAAATTGAAATTAATTTGCTGTTTATCGACACACTCTGCTGCCGATATCCTAACTCGCACCAAGTCCCGTTCTCCCATCACCCCCTGTGCTCGCTGACCTACATTGGCTCCCGGTCCGGGAACGCCTCGATTTTAAAATTCTCATCCTTGTCTTCAAATCCGTCCAGTGCCTCGCCCCTCCCTATCTCTGTAACCCCCTCCAGCCCTACAACCCTCCGAGATCTCTGCGCTCCTCCAATTCAGGCCTCTTGCACATCCCTGATTTCCATCGCTCCACCATTGTGCGGACAGTGTTTGTGCGGACAGTGTTTGTGCGGGCAGTGTTTGTGCAGGCAGTGTTTGTGCAGGCAGTGTTTGTGCAGGCAGTGTTTGTGCGGACAGTGTTTGTGCGGGCAGTGTTTGTGCAGGCAGTGTTTGTGCAGGGACAGTGTTTGTGCAGGCAGTGTTTGTGCAGGGACAGTGTTTGTGCAGGGACAGTGTTTGTGCAGGCAGTGTTTGTGCGGACAGTGTTTGTGCAGGCAGTGTTTGTGCGGACAGTGTTTGTGCAGGGACAGTGTTTGTGCAGGGACAGTGTTTGTGCAGGGACAGTGTTTGTGCAGGCAGTGTTTGTGCAGGGACAGTGTTTGTGCAGGCAGTGTTTGTGCGGACAGTGTTTGTGCAGGCAGTGTTTGTGCGGACAGTGTTTGTGCAGGGACAGTGTTTGTGCAGGGACAGTGTTTGTGCAGGGACAGTGTTTGTGCAGGCAGTGTTTGTGCAGGGACAGTGTTTGTGCAGGGACAGTGTTTGTGCAGGCAGTGTTTGTGCGGACAGTGTTTGTGCAGGCAGTGTTTGTGCGGACAGTGTTTGTGCAGGGACAGTGTTTGTGCAGGGACAGTGTTTGTGCAGGGACAGTGTTTGTGCAGGCAGTGTTTGTGCAGGGACAGTGTTTGTGCAGAGGCAGTGTTTGTGCGGGCAATGTTTGTGCAGGCAGTGTTTGTGCGGACAGTGTTTGTGCAGGCAGTGTTTGTGCGGACAGTGTTTGTGCGGGCAGTGTTTGTGCAGGCAATGTTTGTGCAGGGGCGGTGTTTGTGCGGGCAGTGTTTGTTCAGGGGCAGTGTTTGTGCAGGGACAGTGTTTGTGCGGACAGTGTTTGTGCAGGCAATGTTTGTGCAGGGAGTGTTTGTTCAGGGGCAGTGTTTGTGCGGGCAGTGTTTGTGCGGGCAGTGTTTGTGCGGACAGTGTTTGTGCGGACAGTGTTTGTGCAGGGACAGTGTTTGTGCGGGCAGTGTTTGTGCAGGCAATGTTTGTTCAGGGGCAGTGTTTGTGCAGGCAGTGTTTGTGCAGGGACAGTGTTTGTGCGGGCAGTGTTTGTGCAGGCAATGTTTGTTCAGGGGCAGTGTTTGTGCAGGCAGTGTTTGTGCAGGGACAGTGTTTGTGCAGGCAGTGTTTGTGCAGGGACAGTGTTTGTGCGGACAGTGTTTGTGCAGGCAGTGTTTGTGCAGGGACAGTGTTTGTGCAGGCAGTGTTTGTGCGGGCAGTGTTTGTGCGGACAGTGTTTGTGCGGGCAGTGTTTGTGCAGGCAGTGTTTGTGCGGACAGTGTTTGTGCAGGCAGTGTTTGTGCGGGCAGTGTTTGTGCAGGGACAGTGTTTGTGCGGGCAGTGTTTGTGCAGGGACAGTGTTTGTGTAGGGACAGTGTTTGTGCAGGGACAGTGTTTGTGCGGGCAGTGTTTGTGCAGGGACAGTGTTTGTGTAGGGACAGTGTTTGTGCAGGCAGTGTTTGTGCGGGCAGTGTTTGTGCAGGCAGTGTTTGTGCGGGCAGTGTTTGTGCAGGGACAGTGTTTGTGCGGACAGTGTTTGTGCAGGCAGTGTTTGTGCAGGGACAGTGTTTGTGCAGGCAGTGTTTGTGCGGGCAGTGTTTGTGCGGACAGTGTTTGTGCGGGCAGTGTTTGTGCAGGCAGTGTTTGTGCGGACAGTGTTTGTGCAGGCAGTGTTTGTGCGGGCAGTGTTTGTGCAGGGACAGTGTTTGTGCGGGCAGTGTTTGTGCAGGGACAGTGTTTGTGTAGGGACAGTGTTTGTGCAGGGACAGTGTTTGTGCGGGCAGTGTTTGTGCAGGGACAGTGTTTGTGTAGGGACAGTGTTTGTGCAGGCAGTGTTTGTGCGGGCAGTGTTTGTGCAGGCAGTGTTTGTGCGGGCAGTGTTTGTGCAGGGACAGTGTTTGTGCAGGGACAGTGTTTGTGCAGGGGCAGTGTTTGTGTGGGCAGTGTTTGTGCAGGGGCAGTGTTTGTGTGGGCAGTGTTTGTGCAGGGACAGTGTTTGTGCGGGCAGTGTTTGTGCAGGGACGGTGTTTGTGCAGAGACAGTGTTTGTGCAGGCAGTGTTTGTGCAGGGACGGTGTTTGTGCAGGGACGGTGTTTGTGCAGGGGCGGTGTTTGTGCAGGCAGTGTTTGTGCAGGGACGGTGTTTGTGCAGGCAGTGTTTGTGCAGGGACGGTGTTTGTGCAGGCAGTGTTTGTGCAGGCAGTGTTTGTTTGGGGCAGTGTTTGTGCGTGCAGTGTTTGTGCAGGAGCAGTGTTTTTGCAGGAGCAGTGTTTGTGCGCGCAGTGTTTGTGCAGGGGCAGTGTTTGTGCAGGGGCAGTGTTTGTGCGGGCAGTGTTTGTGTGGGCAGTGTTTGTGTGGGCAGTGTTTGTGTGGGCAGTGTTTGTGCGGGCAGTGTTTGTGTGGGCAGTGTTTGCGCACGCAGTGTTTGTGTGGGCAGTGTTTGTGTGGGCAGTGTTTGTGCGGGCAGTGTTTGCGCACGCAGTGTTTGTGTGGGCAGTGTTTGTGCGGGCAGTGTTTGAGCAGGGGCAGTGTTTGTGTGGGCAGTGTTTGTGTGTGGAGGCAGTGTTTGTGTGGGCAGTGTTTGTGCAGGGGCAGTGTTTGTGTGCGGGCAGTGTTTGTACAGGCAGGGTTTTGTGCAGGGGCAGTGTTTGTGTGCGGGCAGTGTTTGTACAGGCAGGGTTTTGTGCAGGGGCAGTGTTTGTGTGCGGGCATTGTTTGTACAGGCAGTGTTTTGTGCAGGGGCAGTGTTTGTACGACCAGTGTTTGTGCGACCAGTGTTTTTGTGCGACCAGTGTTTGTACGACCAGTGTTTGTACGACCAGTGTTTTTGTGCGACCAGTTGTTTGTGCGACCAGTGTTTGTGCGACCAGTGTTTGTACGACCAGTGTTTGTGCGACCAGTGTTTTTGTACGACCAGTGTTTGTGTGACCAGTGTTTTTGTATGACCAGTGTTTTTGTACGACCAGTGTTTGTGCGACCAGTGTTTTTGTACGACCAGTGTTTGTGCGACCAGTGTTTGTGCGACCAGTGTTTTTGTACGACCAGTGTTTGTGCAACCAGTGTTTGTACGACCAGTGTTTTTGTACGACCAGTGTTTGTGCGAACAGTGTTTTTGTACGACCAGTGTTTGTGCGACCAGTGTTTTTGTACGACCAGTGTTTGTATGACCAGTGTTTTTGTACGACCAGTGTTTGTGCGACCAGTGTTTTTGTACGACCAGTGTTTGTGCAACCAGTGTTTGTACGACCAGTGTTTTTGTACGACCAGTGTTTGTGCGACCAGTGTTTTTGTACGACCAGTGTTTGTGCGACCAGTGTTTTTGTACGACCAGTGTTTGTGCAACCAGTGTTTGTACGACCAGTGTTTTTGTACGACCAGTGTTTGTGCGACCAGTGTTTTTGTACGACCAGTGTTTGTGCGACCAGTGTTTTTGTACGACCAGTGTTTGTATGACCAGTGTTTTTGTACGACCAGTGTTTGTGCAACCAGTGTTTGTACGACCAGTGTTTTTGTACGACCAGTGTTTGTGCGACCAGTGTTTTTGTACGACCAGTGTTTGTGCGACCAGTGTTTTTGTACGACCAGTGTTTGTATGACCAGTGTTTTTGTACGACCAGTGTTTGTGCAACCAGTGTTTGTACGACCAGTGTTTTTGTACGACCAGTGTTTGTGCGACCAGTGTTTGTGCGACCAGTGTTTGAGCGACCAGTGCTTTTGTTCGACCAGTGTTTGTGCGACCAGTGTTTGTTCGACCAGTGTTTTTGTTCGACCAGTGTTTGTGCGACCAGTGTTTGTACGACCAGTGTTTGTATGACCAGTGTTTGTATGACCAGTGTTTTTGTTCGACCAGTGTTTGTGCGACCAGTGTTTGTGCGACCAGTGTTTGTGCGACCAGTGTTTGTTCGACCAGTGTTTTTGTGCGACCAGTGTTTGTGCGACCAGTGTTTGTATGACCAGTGTTTGTATGACCAGTGTTTTTGTGCGACCAGTGTTTTTGTACGACCAGTGTTTGTGCGACCAGTGTTTGTATGACCAGTGTTTTTGTGCGACCAGTGTTTGTACGACCAGTGTTTGTGCGACCAGTGTTTGTCTACATGTGTGGCTGGGGTGAGAGTTACGCCTGCCAGTATATCTGGACTCTGTTGCTGTAAGTGGGGAGATAGCCTGTAGCTCAGTGTGTGAAACAGTCTGAGGCAGTTCTGAATTTGAAGAATTCCCTGGTGTCGTATTACACACAGTGCAGGAATCTGGTTCCACCCCTCTCCCAGCGAGATGATCTCAGGCAATTCCAACCCAGAGCTTTCATTTCAAAAGCAGAAGCTGGAAATCTGAAATAAAAACAGAAAATGCTGGAGAAGCTCAGCAAGTGAGGCAGCATCTGTGGAGAAAGAAACAGAGTTAATGTTTCAGGTCGAAGACCTTTCATCAGAACTGGAAGATGTTAAAGAGTTAAAGTTTTTAAACAAATACAGAGTCAGGAAAAGTGGGGGGGGGGGAGAGGAAAGAACAAAAGGGAAGGTCTGTGATAGGGTAGAGAGCAGGAGCGATTAAATGATAAAAGGGATGATGGTGCGAGACAAGGAACATAGGAACAGGAGTAGGCCATTCAGTC
The DNA here is from genome assembly GCF_035084215.1 of Heptranchias perlo. NCBI lineage: Eukaryota > Metazoa > Chordata > Chondrichthyes > Hexanchiformes > Hexanchidae > Heptranchias > Heptranchias perlo. The sequence continues at coordinate 171,235,475 of NC_090326.1, read as the reverse complement.
CCTCGAGCCTGCTCCACCATTTGATAAGATCATGGCTGATCTGTGATCTAGCTCCATATACCTGCCTTTGGCCCATATCCCTTAATACCTCTGGTTGCCAAAAAGCTATCTATCTCAGATTTAAATTTAGCAATTGAGCTAGTATCAACTGCCGTTTGCGGAAGAGAGTTCCAAACTTCTACCACCCTTTGTGTGTAGAAATGTTTTCTAACCTCGGTCCTGAAAGGTCTGGCTCTAATTTTTAGACTGTGCCCCCTACTCCTAGAATCCCCAACCAGCGGAAATAGTTTCTCTCTATCCACCCTATCCGTTCCCCTTAATATCTTATAAACTTCGATCAGATCACCCCTTAACCTTCGAAACTCGAGAGAATACAACCTCAATTTGTGTAATCTCTCCTTGTAACTTAATCCTTGAAGTCCGGGTATCATTCTAGTAAACCTACGCTGCACTCCCTCCAAGGCCAATATGTCCTTCCGAAGGTGCGGTGCCCAGAACTGCTCACAGTACTCCAGGTGCGGTCTAACCAGGGTTTTGTATAGCTGCAGCATAACTTCTGCCCCCTTGTACTCCAGTCCTCCAGATATAAAGGCCAGCATTCCATTAGCCTTATTGATTATTTTCTGCACCTGTTCATGACACTTCAATGATCTATGTACCTGAACCCCTAAGTCCCTTTGGACATCCACTGTTTTTAACTTTTTACCATTAGGAAGTACCCTGTTCTATTCCATTTGCCACAGTTTTGCCCATTCACCTAATCTATCAATATCGCTTTGTAATTTTATTTTTCCATCTACACTGCTTACAATGCCACCAATCTTTGTGTCATCGGCAAACTTAGATATGAGACTTTCTATGCCTTCATCTAAGTCGTTAATAAATATTGTGAATAACTGAGGCCCCAAGACAGATCCCTGCGGGACTCCACTAGTCACATCCTGCCAATGTGAGTACCTACCCATTATCCCTACTCTCTGTCGCCTTTCGCTCAGCCAACTTCCTAACCATGTCTGTACTTTTCCCTCGATTCCATGGGCTTCTATCTTAGCTAACATTCTCTTATGTGGGACCTTATCAAACACCTTCTGGAAGTCCATATAAATAACATCCATTGACCTTCCCCTGTCCACCACTTTAGTCACCTCTTCAAAAAATTCAATCAGGTTTGTCAGGCACGACCTACCTTTCACAAATCCATGCTGGCTCTCTCTGATTAACTGAAAATTCTCGAGGTGTTCAGTCACCCTATCCTTAATTATAGACTCCAGCATTTTCCCCACAACAGATGTTAGGCTAACTGGTCTATAATTCCCTGGTTTCCCTCTCTCTCCTTTCTTAAAAAGCGGAGTGACATGTGCAATTTTCCAATCTAGAGGGACAGTTCCTGAATCTAGAGAACTTTGAAAGATTATAGTTCGGGCATCTGCAATGTGCTCACCTACTTCCTTTAAAACCCTGGGATGGAAACCATCTGGTCCTGGGGATTTGTCACTCTTTAGAGCTATTATTTTCTTCATTACTGTTGCTTTACTTATGTTAATTTTATCGAGTACCTGTCCCCGATTCAATATTAGTTTTCTTGGGATTTCCGGCATGCTATCCTCTTTTTCTGCTGTAAATACTGACGCAAAGTAATTATTCATCATGTCCGCCATTTCCCCATTGCCAATGACAATATCCCCACTTTCAGTTTTTAAGGGGCCAACACTGCTCCTGACCACCCTCTTTTTCCTAATATAACTATAAAAGTTCTTTGTATTGGTTTTGATATCCCTTGCAAGTTTCTTTTCATACTCTCTTTTTGTAGCTCTTACTATCTGTTTTGTGACCCTTTGTTGATCTTTGTATCTTTCCCATTCGTCAGGATCTGTGCCATTTTTTGCCTTTTTGTATGCCCTTTCCTTATGTCTTATACTGTCCCTTACCTCTTTAGTTGTCCATGGCTGTTTTTTTGGCAAGTTCTTGCCCCTCAGGGGTATAAACCGATTCTGTATCACGTTAAATGTTTCTTTAAACATTTCCCACTGATCATCAGTCGTTTTACCCATTAACAGATTTGCCCAGTTTACTGTGGACAGTCTCTGTCTCATCCCATTGAAGTCAGCCTTACCCAAGTCTAGAATCTTAGCAGCTGATTCACTTTTTTCCCTTTCAAACACTACATTGAACTCGATCATGTTATGATCGCTATTGGATAGATGTTCACGCACAGTTAAGCCGTTAACTAAATCTGGTTCATTACTCATTACTAAATCTAGTATGGCTTGCCCCCTTGTTGGCTCCAGGACATACTGCTGTAGAAGACTATCCCGAACACACTCAAGAAATTCACTAATTTTCTGACAGTTGCTAGTCTGCTTTTCCCAATCTATGTGAAGGTTAAAGTCCCCCGTTAAGACCACTATGCCTTTCTTACACGCTTGTCTAATCTCTGCATTCATACAATCTAGCACTTCAGAGCTGCTGCCAGGGGTCCTGTACACAACTCCCACTATAGTCTTAGATCCTTTCCTATTTCTCAATTCAACCCATAAGGTCTCTGTTGGCTGCTTACCTCTCGTTATATCTCCCTTTATCATTGAAGGGATTTCATCTCTAATCATTAAGGCTACTCCTCCCCCTCTTCCATTTTCCCGTCTCTCCTGTAGACCTTATAACCCGATATATTTAGTTCGCAATCCTGACCATCCTGCAGCCATGTCTCAGTAATAGCTATCATGTCATACCCTCCAATTTGAATTTGAACCTGTAGTTCATTTAATTTATTCCTTATACTCCGTGCATTTGTATATAGAACTCTTAGTTGGGCCACACACCCTAGCCTGACCTTCAGCTTTGATGTTGGGTTAATCTCCTTACGCCTTCTAGTTTTCACTTTATCTGTAGTGTCTAAAGTACACTTTCTTTCCGCTGCTCTACGCTTTTCCCTTTCACTTGTTCTTGAACAACTGTTTGTACTATTTGTATTGTAAATTTCCCCTGGGTCTTCCCCTCTCTTGCTGCTCTCAACTTTACTCCCTTCTGACTCCCCGCTCAGGTTCCCATCCCCCTGAGGGTGGGAATGGGACAGGTTAAGAAACTAAAGATCGGTCTAGAGTAGCTGTAAATGGCAACAGCAGAACCATTACCAGCACCTGCTGTCCGAAAAAATGGGAGCAGTGGTTCTGATCTGAAGTTATTGAGTCCAGAAGGTTGTAAAATGTCTAATCGAAAGATGAGGTTCTGTTCCTCGAGCTTCCGTTGAGCTTCATTGGAACAGTGTAAGAGGTCGAGGACAGAGAGGTCAGAGTGGGAGTGGGACGGGGAATTACAATGGCAAGTGACCGGCAGGTCAGGGTCACACTTGCGGACAGAGCGGAGGTGTTCAGCAAAGCGATCACCTCAATCTGTGTTTGGTCTCCCCAATGTAGAGGAGAGACCGCATCGTGAGCAGCGGATACAGTACAGTAAATTGAAAGAAGTCCAAGTAAATCACTGTTTCACCTGCTTTGCTGAACACCTCCGCTCTGTCCGCGAGTGTGACCCTGACCTGCCGGTCACTCGCCATTTTAATTCCCAGTCCCACTCCCACTCTGACCTCTCTGTCCGCGGCCTCTTACTCTGTTCCAATGAAACTCAATGGAAGCTCGAGGAACAGAACCTCGGGCGCTAAATTGGGCCGTGTAGCGCCCGTTGTTTCGGCGCTACATGGCCTGTCCGACATCCTAGGTGGCGTCTTAGCTGTGCACGCACGTTTCCAGCGTGACGTGCGCCGGACGCCATCTTGGTATAGGAGTTAGCGCAGGCGCAGATCCCGAACGCTGGAATCATGTAAAGTCGGGAGAAAATGAGTGCAATCAGTGTGCAACGCTGATTTAAAGTGATAGACACCATTTTGGACCTTAACGCTCAACTCAACGCACAGTCTTAACCCCGACCATCTCAAGCCGTCTTACAGTTCCTGGAGGACCCCCCACCGGCGCTATTTAAAGGGGCCATGCAGGTGTTGCAGGTTAGTTGCTGGATTATTGCTTCCAGCTGTTGGTGGAGTAGGAAGTGTTTTTTGAAACTCCCTATTGTTACTGAGAGTTCCTACACTACATTTGAGAGTGGTTTGGCAGGTACTGCCTTGCGGGTCGGAAAGTTACAACCCTGGTGGAACAACATTCCTGGCGACCATGGGCGGTCTGCTCGGGCTCCCCCTGGGCTTTGAGCATGACTGGGAGTGTGCAGACAGGCCACGCCCAGCAGGTCAAGCTGTGTGGAGACAGAGGACGAGGAGGAGCAGGGCACTGAGCCGGAGGCCCCACCCAATGAGGGCCTTCCGGGACCAATTCTCTTACCTCAACACGACCGAGGAGGATTGCATCCGACGCCTGAGGTTCACCAAGGAAGCCGTCACCGAGATCTGTCAACTGGTGCGGCCACAACTGCAGCCTCAGAGCAGGGCGAGGACAGCATTGCCTGTGGCTGTGAAGGTCACCATGGCACTGAATTTCTACGGCTCAGGAGCATTTCAGGCCTCTGCTGGCGACATGTGCAACATCTCACAGTATGCAGTGCACTGCTGCATAAGGGAGGTCACAGACGCACTGTACCACATGAGGAACAGGTTCATCACCTTCCCTCTCCACAGAGACAATCAGAACGAGTGAGCACGGGGAGTTCGCCCACATTGCTGGCTTCCCCATGGTGCAGGGTGCCATGGACTGCACACATATTGCCCTGCTTGCCTCGCAGATCAACTCGGCCGTCTTCGTCAACCGAAAGGGCTTCCACTCCCTCAACGTGCAGCTGGTGTGCGACCACACGCATCGAATCATGGAGGTCGATGCCCGTTACCCTGGGAGCAGTCACGATGCCTTCGTCATGCGGCAGTCCAACGTGCCAGCTATCTTTCACCCGACTCGGCAAGTCACAGGCTGGCAACTGGGCGACAAGGGCTATCCCCTCATGAAACCGGTCAGGAACCCACGCACACGTATACAGCAGGCCTATAATGAGAGCCAGGCTGCCACACGCAACATCGTGGAGCACACCATAGGCCTCCTCAAACAACGCCTCCGCTGCCTGCACCGGTCTGGAGGAGCCCTGCAGGACTCCCCTGAGCGGGTGGGCAGATTCGTGGTGGTCTGCTGCATGCAGCACAACCTCGCCATCATGAGGGACCAGCCTCTGCCACCAATGATTGGAGAAGATCCTGAGTCAGAGGTGGAGGAGGAGGCTGAGGAGCAGGAGGAAGAGGAGGAGGAGGAGGCTGAGGAGCAGGAGGAAGAGGAGGAGGAGGAGGCTGAGGAGCAGGAGGAAGAGGAGGAGGGGGTGGAGCCGGAAGAGGAAGTGGAAGAAAACGCAAGGGTGCAACAGGAACCACACGCCTTGTCTGCAAGGGCTCTGTGTGCTCGCCCGATCCGTGCCCACTATCAATAATGTGAAATACATCCCCCAACTCACCAACAGTCCTACACTCCCCACCTTTCCACTCCCACATGGCCATCAAATCGCCCTCCATCTGATTACACATTGGTTTCCCTCTCAGCTCATAAATAAATAAAAACCAAATGCAAAATCAAACTCTCATTTATCAATGAATAAATGAAATTATGCAAACATAACAGAACTATTCCCCCTTGTGCATTCCCTGAGTGCCTGTTGTCCGTGTGCCTTTACCTATCCCAGTGCTCCTACGAGGTGCTTCCCCAGTGGCTGGAGCATGGGTGGTGGGAGGCTGCTGGCCTTCAATGGAGGAACGTCCAGATGGCCTTGGAGGACGACCTCGAGCAGCTCTGGGCCGGGAGGGCCCGGCTTCAGACTGCACCATCTCAGCATGGGCTGCAGCAGTCTGGCCTGGCTGGCCGAGAGGCAACAACAGGGGCACTGGCGGAGTGGCAGGGGTGGGAGCAGGAAGGCTGTCGTCCTGAGAGAGGTGTAAGGAATCTTACGACACCGGGTTATAGTCCAACTGTTTTATTTGAAAATCACAAGCTTTCGGAGGCTTTCTCCTTCGTCAGGTGAGTGTGGGATCAGACTCACCTGACGAAGGAGAAAGCCTCCGAAAGTTTGAGATTTTCAAATAAAACAGTTGGACTATAACTTGGTGTTGTAAGATTCCTTACATTTGTCAACCCCAGTCCATCACCAGCATCTCCACATCAGTCCTGAGAGAGGGCAGCAGGTCCGACTGCCATGGCGCCACTGCCACTCTCCCGGGGCAGCGTCTCCGCAATCCTGGTGATCGGCTGGAGAACGGATTGCTGGAGTGCTGTGACGCCCTGGAAGCCCCGTTCCACAGTGGTCCCCAGAGCCACGATATCAGCAGTCTGAGCTTCTAAGGCAGCAGTCAGACCTTGGATGGCAGATGTTTGTGTTGCAATGGAAGCTGTGACACCAGTCATCAGACGCTGCATCATGGTGGGTTCCACAGGTGCGCTGATGGAGGTGACCACCTGTTCCATGTTGGAAAGGATGGGCTCCAAGCTCTGCGCAAAGCCCTGTGCCAAGTTGGAGCTGGACTCCTCCATGCCCCTTCTCATTGTCCGCAGGCTTTCTGTCAGGCTTTCCAGTGCCCCGAGCATTTGGTGGTGGACGTCCATCAGCCGTCTTCTGTAGGCTGGCCCATTGAAGTCCTCATCTGAGAGTCTATCCACCTTCCCTTGATATTCATCGGCATTACCATCGCCGAAACCCCCACCATCAACATCCTGGGGGTCACCATTGACCAGAAACTTAACTGGACCAGCCATATAAATACTGTGACTACAAGAGCAGGTCGGAGGCTGGGTATTCTGCAGTGAGTGACTCACCTCCTGACTCCCCAAAGCCTTTCCACCATCGACAAGGCACAAGTCAGGAGTGTGATGGAATACTCTCCACTTGCCTGGATGAGTGCAGCTCCAACAACACTCAAGAAGCTCGACACCATCCAGGACAAAGCAGCCCGTTTGATTGGCCGTGTAGTTGATAGTGAAGAGGATAGCTGTAGACTCCAAGAAGATATCAATGGGTTGGTGGAGTGGGCGGAAAAGTGACAAATAGAGTTCAACCCGGAGAAGTGTGAGGTCATGCACTTAGGGAGGGCAAACAGTAAAAGGGAATACGCAGTAAACGGGAATATATTGAGAGGGGTAGAGGAAGTGAGAGACCTTGGAGTACATGTGCACAGGTCCCTGAAGGTGGCAGTACAGGTAGATAAGGTTGTGAAGAAGGCATACGGAATGCTCTCCGTTATTAGCCGAGGTATAGAATACAAAAGCAGGGATGTAATGATGGAACTGTATAAAACGCTGGTAAGGCCACAGCTGGAGTATTGTGCGCAGTTCTGGTCACCACATTACAGGAAGGACGTAATTGCTCTGGAGAAAGTGCAGAGAAGATTTACAAGAATGTTGCCAGGGCTTGAAAATTGCAGCTACGAGGAGAGATTGGATAGGCTGGGGTTGTTTTCCTTGGAGCAGAGGAGGATGAGGGGAGACTTGATTGAGGTGTACAAAATAATGAGGGGCCCAGATAGAGTAGACAGGAAGTACCTGTTTCCCCTAGCAGAGTTGAAGAACTAGGGGGCATAGATTTAAGCTGATTGGCAGAAGGATTAGAGGGGACATGAGGAAAAACTTTTTTACCCAGAGGGTGGTGGGTGTATGGAATTCACTGCCCGAATTGGTGGTAGAGGCAGGGACCCTCAACTCTTTTAAAAAGTACCTGGACCTGCACCTAAAGTGCTGTAAGCTGCAGGGCTACGGACCGGGTGCTGGAAGGTGGGATTAGAATGGGCACCTGGTTGTTCTTCGAGCCGGCGCGGACACGATGGGCCGAATGGCCCCCTTCTGTGCTGTATCTTTTCTATGGTTCTATTGGCACCACATCCACCACCCTAAACATTCACTCCCTTCATCACCGGCGCACAGTGGCTGCAGTGTGTACCATCCACAGGATGCACTGCAGCAACTCGCCAAGGCTTCTTCGACAGCACCTCCCAAACCCGTGACCTCCACCACCTAGAAGGACAAGGGCAGCAGGCACATGGGAACAACACCACCTGCACGTTCCCCTCCAAGTCACACACCATCCCGACTTGGAAATATATCGCCGTTCCTTCATCGTCGCTGGGTCAAAATCCTGGAACTCCCTTCCTAACAGCACTGTGGGAGAACCTTCACCACACGGACTGCAGCGGTTCAAGAAGGCGGCTCACCACCACCTTCTCAAGGGCAATTAGGGATGGGCAATAAATGCCGGCCTTGCCAGCGACGCCCACATCCCATGAACGAATATAAAAAAATCTGACCTTTGTTCTTTCCTCCGCCCCGCCCACTTTTCCTGACTCTGTACTTGTTTAAAAACTTTAACTCTTTAACATTTTCCAGTTCTGACGAAAGATCTTCGACCTGAAACGTTAACTCTGTTTCTCTCTCCACAGATGCTGCCTGACTTGCTGAACTTTTCCAGCATTTTCTGTTTTTATTTAAGAGTTCTCATTTGTTCAAAACCCACAGCGTTAGCTGAATGTCACTGATAGTGATTTGCAGTGGGATCAAACTGGTCCAGTGCAAATTAATAAAAGGGAAGCAGGGATGGGGAAACCCAGAGAGCTCCTCCTGCTGACACCAGGCTCCTGCTGCAATGTTCACAGTGAAAAGTGTCTCCTCCATATACATTATTCCCTCCTTTCTCTTCCTCTTTCCATGGTATCCATTTATAGTGCAGAATATTCCACAGTGGTAGTCGGAGTGAGCTGGCAGGTTATCTGTAGCCAGGCTGGTGTCTGAGGGTCTCCGTAACTGTAACTGAGGCTCCTTCCTATTCCCCCTCACTGCCGGTGAGGAGACGCCCCTAACAGGAACTGCCCCCTCAAGGGGCATGGGTGTTGCAGGGGGTTGGACGCTAGCCGTTCACCTCTGGGTCTTGAGTTCAAATCCAGCCAGTGATGCAGTGAAATCTGCTCTGTCTCCTGGCTCTCAGGATCCGGTGGGAAAAGTGTCTGGGCAGTGCCAGGAAATCCTCCACTGTGTTCTGGCTCCTCCTGGTTGTGGAATGGACTGACAGCCAGAGCAGTGAATGGGGATTATAAATATAAACTAAATGGTACAATTTTAAAGGGGGTGCGGGAACAGAGAGACCTGGAGGGTGTATGTACACAAATCTTTAAATGTGGCAGGGCAATTTGAGAAGGCTGTTAAAAAGCATGTGGGATCCTGGGCTTTATTAATAGAGGCATAGGGTACAAAAGCAAGGAAGTTATGCTGAACCTTTATAAAACACTGGTTAGGCCACAGCTGGAGTTCTGTTTCCAATTCTGGGCACCGCACTTTAGGAAGGATGTCAAGGCCTGAGAGAGGGTGCAGAAGAGATTTACTAGAATGGTTCCAGGGATGAGGGACTTCAGTTATGTGGATAGACTGGAGAAGCTGGGATTGTTCAGAGAAGGTTAAGAGAAGATTTGATCGAGGTGTTCAAAATCATAAAGGGTTTTGATAGAGTAAATAAGGAGAAACTGTTTCCAGTGGCAGGAGGGTCGGTAACCAGAGGACACAGATTTAAGGGAATTGGCAAAAGAACCAGAGGGGAGATGAGGAGAATGTTTTTTACGCAGCGAGTTGTTCCGATCTGGAATTCACTGCCTGAAAGGGCGGTGGAAGCAGATTCAATAATAACTTTTAAAAGGGAATTGGATAAATACTTGAAGGGGAAAAATTGACAGGGCAGGGGAGTGGGACTAATTGGATAGCTCTTTTAAAGCCCAGGATCCCACATGCTTTTTAACAGCCTTCTCAACTTGTCCTGCCATCTTCAAAGATTTGTGTACACACATCCCCAGGTCTCTGTGTTCCTGCACCCCCATTAAAAGACACGATGGGCTGAATGGCCTCCTTCTGTGCTGTATGATTCTATACGATTCTAACAGGTGCGAGTGTTCTCTGTTTGCGTTTTATCCCAATGTTCTCCCCTTTCTGCCCTGGAGTTACTGACTTGCTGCAGCCCAGTTGCACGGGTGCTGGCTGCCTACCTCTCCCAAGTGGCCAGTCTTCAGGATATTCATCCGTGAGGAGCATCACAGCAGAGCTCAGTCCTGTCCTCAGTAGATGGAGACACTCCCGTGGAGTCACTAGGGTCGCCAACTCTCCAGGATTGTCCTGGACTCTCCAGGAATTAAAGATTAATCTCCTGGACACTGCCGCGAGCAACTCCGGGCTGAAAAATCATTGGGGCATTGAAAACAAAATAGTGGGTTTTTCTCATTTTCTTTAAACACTTTCATTGATTAGTTATGAAAATATTGGAGATGGGGAAAAAAGGCTGTTTTTTTGGGCGAGGCGGGAGGTCATGTGATAAAACCTCCTGGAATACGTCCAACCAGAGTTGGCTACTCAAGGGGTCACTGGGTTAACAATCGGCAGCAGGAAGCGCTGGGGATCTTACACTTCCAACCCTGGGGTGCTGGAGCTGATTCTACAGTTGAGACCAGTGAGATCAGCACTAACCGGGGACCGGGGCTTTTGATCAGAATGGCTCATTCCACACTGGGCGCTGCACTCACCCTTCGAGCCATTGGGAGAGCTGTCTGTCCTGTTTTCACACATCAATCCTTGATGTGAAGATTAGATGTTAAAAGCCCGAGGGCCGTGAATGACACGCCCTCCTCCCCCACACCCCCGAACCAGTAATGCAGTGACGTCACCACCATCGCAGCACCTCAGTGCTGGCAAGCCACAAAATTCCAATCTCTCACTACAAGCTCTACGTTCTCCCGCGGCAAGCTGACGCGAGCTCGGTCCAGGTGGAGATCTGTGAACTTGGGCAGCCTGAGTTCGGGTCCCTCGATGCAGCCAGCTCGGATCACCACAAACTGACAAGCAGCATTCCCTGGCTCATGGGCAGGGCGTTCTGTAAGCTGTGACTGGCGGGCAGGGCACAGGAGGATTAACCTACTTACTGCCGCTCACAGTGCACAAGCTTCATTGTTTTCATTCATTGCCGCGATATGGGCGTCACCGGCATTTATTGCCCATCCCCAGATAACCTGAGAAGGTGGTGGTGGGCCGTCTCCTTGAACCACTGGAAATCATTCTTTCCAGTGGGTTTGATACAACTGAGCGACTTGCTAGGCCACTTCAGAGGGCAATTAAGAGTGAAGCATGTTGATGTGGGGTCTGGAGTCACATATAGGCCCAGACCGGGTAAGGACGGCAGGTTTCCTTCCTTCTGATAATTATTTCAGATTTTTTAAACTGAATTCAAATTCTCAACCTGCCATGATGGGATTTGAACTCATGGGGCAGGATTTTGACTCGGAGCTGGGAAAGGGGTGGGGAGGGGCTCGAATCGCAGACGGGAAACCCATTAGTACGGGTTTCCCAGATGTCCCTAAAATTTTGACGTAAGGACATTTTTTTTGTCGGTTTCTGGTCCGACTGGCCGGCTGATTGACAGGCTGGTCTCAGTCGGGATGGGAGCAGAACAAGGAAGCGGACGTGAAAAGTTGAGTGTTCAGGTGAGGTATTATAAGGTTTAGAATAGCTGTGGAAAAGGACTCTGTCCACTCTAAAGTAAAAATACTAAATTGGAGGAGGGCTAATTTCAGTGGGTTGAGAACAGATCTGGCCCGGGTAAATTGGAATCAAAGATTGGCAGGCAAAACTATAACTGAACAATGGGCGGCCTTTCAGGAGGAGATGGTTCAGGTACAGTCTGGGTACATTCCCACAAGGGGGAAAGGTAGGACAACTAAAGCCAGAGCTCCCTGGATGACAAAAGAGATAGAGAGTAAGATGAAGCAGGAAAGGGGGCGTATGACAGATGTCAGGTTGATAATACAAGTGAGAACCAGGCTGAATTTAGAAAGTTCAGAGGGGAAGTAAAAAAGGAAATAAGAGGGGCAGAGAGAGAGTATGAGAATAGACTGGCGGCCAACATAAAAGGGAATCCAAAAGTCTTCTACAGGCTGTAAACAGTGAACGGGTAGTAAGAGGAGGGGTGGGGCAGATTAGGGACCATAAAAGGAGATCTACACATGAAGGCACTGGGCATGGCTGAGATACTAAATGAGTACTTTGCATCTGTCTTTACCAAGGAAGAAGATGCTGCCAGAGTCTCAGCAAAGGAAGATATAGTTAAGATACTGGATGGGCTAAAAATTGAGAAAGAAGAGGTACTTGAAAGGCCGGCTGTACTTAAAGTAGATAAGTCACCCGGTCCGGATGGGATGCATCCTAGGTTGCTGAGGGAAGTAAGGGTGGAAATTGCGGAGGTACTGGCCATAATCTTCCAAACATCCTTAGATACGGGGGTGGTGCCAGAGGACTGGAGAATTGCAAATGTTACACCCTTGTTCAAAAATGGGTGTAAGGATAAACCCAGCAACTACAGGCCAGTCAGTTTAACCTCGATGGTGGGGAAACTTTTAGAAACAATAATCCGGGACAGAATTAACAGTCACTTACATGAGGGAGGATTGATTAGGGAAAGCCAGCACGGATGTGTTAAAGGCGAATCGTGTTTAACTAACCTGATAGAGTTCTTTGATGAGGTAACAGAGAGGGTAGATGAGGGCAATGCGGTGGATGTGGTGTATATGGACTTACAAAAGGCATTTGATAAAGTGCCGCACGGTAGGCTTATCATCAAGATTGCAACATGGATACAGAATTGACTAAGTGACAGGAAACAGAGAGTAGTCGTAAACAGTTGTTTTTCGGACTGGAGGGAGGTGTACAATGGTTTTCCCCAGGGGTCGGTACTAGCACCACTGCTTTCTTGATTTTTTTAATGACTTGGTCTTGGGTGTACAGGGCACAATTCCAAAATTTGCTGATGACACAAAACTTGGAAGGGTGGTGAACAGTGAGGAGGATAGTGATAGACTTCAAGAGGATATAGACAGGCTGGTGAAATGGGTGGACACGTGGCAGATGAAATTTAACACAGAAAAATGCGAAGTGATACATTTTGGTAGGAAGAACGAGGAGAGGCAATATTAACTAGAGGGGTACAGGTACAGAGAGATCTGGGGGGTAAATGTGCACAAATCGTTGAAGGTGGCAGGACAGGTTGGGAAAGTGGTTAAAAAAGCATACGGGATCATGGGCTTTATAAATAGAGGCATAGAGTACAAAAGCAAGGAAGTCATGATGAACCTTTATAAAACACTGGTTCGGCCACAACTGGAGTATTGTGTCCAGTTCTGGGCACCGCACTTTAGGAAGGATGTGAAGGCCTTAGAGAGGGTGCAGAAGAGATTTACTAGAATGATTCCAGGGATGAGGGACTTTAGTTACGTGGACAGACTGGAGAAACTGGGATTGTTCTCTTTGGAACAGAGAAGGTTGAGAGGAGATTTGATCGAGGTATTCAAAATCATGAAGGGTCTAGACAGAGTAGATAGAGAGAAACTGTTCCCATTGGTGGAAGGGTCAAGAACCAGAGGACACAGATTTAAGGCGATTGACAAAAAAACCAAAGGTGATATGAGGAAAAACTTTTTTACACAGTGAGTGGTTAGGATCTGGAATGCACTGCCCGAGGGGGTGGTGGAGGCAGATTCAATCATGGCCTTCAAAAGGGAACTGGATAAGTACTTGAAGGGAAAAGATTTGCAGGGCTACAGGGAAAGGGCGGGGGAGTGGGACTAGCTGGATTGCTCTTGCATAGAGCCGGCACGGACCCGATGGGCCGAATGGCCTCCTTCCATTCTGTAACCTTTCGATGATTCTATGATAAGTCTCAGATTGTATGGATGGGGGGGTGGGCACGGGTGGTTACAGGGGCAGGGTGGGCACGGAGGTCACGTGGAAGGGTCAGTTATCGTGGGGGAGGACAGTCGTGGGGGGGGATCGGAGGTCATGGGGGAAGGCAATCAGGTGTCAGTCATCGAGGAGGGGGTCACCTAGCGAGGGGTTATTGTGGGGGTCCGTGATAGTTGGGGGGGTCGGTGATCGTTGGGGTGGGGGGGCCGCAATTGTTGGGGGGGTTTCGTGATCGTGAGGAGGCTCTGCGATCATTGAGGGGGGGCTGTGATCATTGGGGGGGGGGGGGCCGCGATCATTGGGGAGGGGCCGTGATCATTGGGAAGGAGGTCCGTGAATCATTGGGGAGGGGGTCCATGACCATCGTGGGGGAGGGGGTCCATGACCATCGTGGGGGAGGGTGGCTGCATTCGTTGCGGGGAGGCTGCAGGTAGGCCTGTTGGGCCTGGGGGAGTGACTCCTGCTCCTCAGGGCCCACAAGCTGTGCTATAAAGGCACTTCCCTGCAGTTTCAGGCCTTGCCGGCCCCCAGAGACTGAAATCACAAAACCTTTCAAAATGGAAGCCTGCAGCCTCCTGAGAGTGGGTTGGACGCCCGCCCCTCGTTCCGCCCCGGTGAAGACTGGAAATGGGCGGGTTGGGTGCGGGTCTGAAATTTTCAATGCCTCCCCGCCCCCAAACCTGTTAAAATCCTGCCCCTTTCTCTGGATTATGAATCCAGTAACACCACCACTACATTACTGAATGTGCTGATGGATTTTTGAAGCATCTGTTCTGCACAAAATCCTTACAAACAATCGGTATCCACTGAGGGCAGATCTATGGTGCAATTAAACGTGCAAAATCCTGATTTCCCCTGGTCAGGGTTTAAAGGCTCCACTCACTGTGATACTGGTCAGGGTTTAAAGGCTCCACTCACTGTGATACTGGTCAGGGTTTAAAGGCTCCACTCACTGTCATACTGGTCAGGGTTTAAAGGCTCCACTCACTGTCATACTGGTCAGGGTTTAAAGGCTCCACTCACTGTGATACTGGTCAGGGTTTAAAGGCTCCACTCACTGTGATACTGGTCAGGGTTTAAAGGCTCCACTCACTGTGATACTGGTCAGGGTTTAAAGGCTCCACTCACTGTCATACTGGTCAGGGTTTAAAGGCTCCACTCACTGTCATACTGGTCAGGGTTTAAAGGCTCCACTCACTGTCATACTGAGCCATGGAGAGCAGGAGTTTCACTGAGTTACTGCTGCTGGGAAGTGTGTGTGTCGATCTTGGGCTTGTTGGAAGTAATGATGTGGAGATGCCGGTGATGGACTGGGGTTGACAATGTAAACACCGTTCCACACCGTTCACCTGAGGAAGGAGGAAGCCTCCGAAAGCTTGTGGAATTTAAAATAAATTTGTTGGACTATAACTTGGTGTTGTAAAATTGTTTACAATTGTTGGAAGTAGTACAGGAAAGTGATGGGGGTAATGATAAACAGAGTGTGTCAGGAAGGGACAGAGCGTACAATCATAAGAGTGCACTAGCAAATGGGGCCGGGGTAGGAAAGAATGGGAAAAAGACAATATTAAAGGTTCTTTATCTGAATGCGCGCAGCATTCGTAATAATATAGATGAATTGACGGCACAAGTAGAAACAAATGGGTCTGATCTCATTCCCATTACAGAGACGTGGTTGCAAGGTGACCAAGGTTAGGAGCTAAATATTCAGGGATATTTAACATTTCGGAAGGATAGGAAAAAAGGTAAAGGTGGTGGGGTAGCTCTGTTAATAAAGGATGAAATTGGTATAATAGTGAGAAATGATCTTGACTCAGAAGATCAAGATGTCGAATCAATTTGGGTGGAGGTAAGAAATAGCAAGGGAAAGAAATCACTGGTGGGAGTAGTATATAGGCCCCCTAACAGTAGCTACACTGTAGGGCAAAATATAAATCAGGAAATAAGGGGGGCTTGTAAAAAAGGTAATGCAATAATCATGGGTGATTTTAACTTTCACATAGATTGGACAAATCAAATTGGCAAAAATAGCCCTGAGGAGGAGTTCATAGAGTGTATTAGGGACTGTTTCTTAGACCAATAGGTCGGGGAACCAACCAGGGAACAGGCCATTTTGGATCTGGTAATGGGTAATGAAACAGGATTAATTAATGATCTCAAAGTAAAGGATCCCTTGGGAAGCAGTGATCATAACATGATAGAATTTCACATCCAGTTTGAGAGTGAGGATCTTGGGTCTGAAACTACTGTATTAAACTTAAATAAGGGCAATTATAAAGGAATGAGGGCGGAATTGGCTAAAGTGGACTGGGTAAACAGATTAGATGGTATGATGGTGGATAAGCAGTGGCAAACATTTAAAAAGATATTTTATGACTCACAACAAAAATATATCCCTGTGAGGAGGAAAGACTCCACAAAAAGGGTGAACCAACCATGGCTAACTAAGGAAGTCAAGGATGGTATCAGGTTAAAAGAAAAAGCATACAACATGGCAAAGATTACTGGTAAGCCCGAAGATTGGGAAAACTTTAAAAACCAGCAAAGGATGATTAAAAGAATCATAAAGAGGTAGAAAATAAATTACGAGAGTAAACCAGCAAGAAATATAAAAACTGACAGTAAAAGCTTCTACAAGCATATAAAAAGGAAGAGGGTAGCTAAAGTTAACATTGGTCCCTTGAAGGATGAGACTGGGGAAATAATAATGGAAAACATGGAAATGGCAAGGAATTGAACAGATATTTTGTATCTGTCTTCAAAGTAGAAGACACTAATAACATACCAATAATAGTAGAAAATCAAGGGGCAAAGGGGAGGGAGGAACTAAAAACAATCACTATCACTAGAGAAACAGTACTAAGTAAACTAATGGGTCTAAAGGTTGACAAGTCCCCTGGACATGATGGCTTGCATCCGAGGGTCTTAAAGGAGATAGTGGATGCATTGGTTGTAATCTTCCAGAATTCACAAGATTCTGGAAAGGTCCCAGCGGATTGGAAAACCGCAAACGTAACACCCGTATTCAAGAAGGGAGTGAGACAGAAAGCAGGTAACTATAGACCAGTTAGCCTAATATCTGTCATTGGGAAAATGCTGGAATCCATTATTAAGGAAGTAGTAGCAGGACATTTAGAGACTCAAAATAAAATCAAGGAGAGTCAACATGGTTTTATGAAGGGGAAATCATGTCTGACAAATTTATTAGAGTTCTTTGAGGAAGTAACGGGCAGGGTGGATAAAGGAGAACCAATGGATGCAGTATATTTGGATTTCCAAAAGGCATTCGATAAGGTGCCACATAAAAGATTATTGCACAAGAGCTCATGGTGTTGTGGGTAATATACTGGCATGGATAGAGGATTGGCTAACTCACAGAAAACAAAGAGTCGGGATAAAAGGGTCATTTTCAAAATGGCAATCTGTAACTAGTGGGGTGTCGCAGGGCTCAGTGCTGGGGCCTCAACTATTTACAATATATATCAATGACTTGGATGAAGGAACAGAGTGTCTTGTGGCCAAATTTGCTGATGATACAAAGATAGGTGGAAAAGCAAGTTGTGATGAGGACACAAAGTGTCTGCAAAGGGATACTGACAGGTTAAGTGAATGGGCAAAAATTTGGCAGATGGAATATAATGTGGGAAAATGTGAAGTCATCCACTTTGGGAGGAAAATAAAAAAGCAAAATATTATTTGAATGGAGAAATACTACAAAATGCTGCGGTACAGAGGGATCTGGGTGTCCTCGTACATGAAACACAAAAAGTCAACATACAGGTGCAGCAGGTAATCCGGAAGGCAAACGGAATATTGGCCTTTATTTCTAGGGGGATGGAGTATAAAAGCAGGGAAGTCATGCTACAACTGTACAGGGTGCTGGTGAGACCACACCTGGAGTACTGCGTACAGTTCTGGTGCCCTTATTTAAGGAAGGACATACTTGCATTGGAGGCAGTTCAGAGAAGGTTCACTAGGTTGATTCTGAGTATGGAACACAGGAACATAGGAACAGGAGTAGGCCATTCAGCCCCTCGTGCCTGCTCCACCATTTGATAAGATCATGGCTGATCTGTGATCTAACTCCATATACCTGCCTTTGGCCCATATCCCTTAATACCTTTGGTTGCCAAAAAACTATCTATCTCAGATTTAAATTTAGCAATTGAGCTAGTATCAATTGCCGTTTGCGGAAGAGAGTTCCAAACTTCTACCACCCTTTGTGTGTAGAAATGTTTTCTAATCTCGCTCCTGAAAGGTCTGGCTCTAATTTTTAGACTGTGCCCCCTACTCCTAAAATCCCCAACCAGTGGAAATAGTTTCTCTCTATCCACCCTATCCGTTCCCCTTAATATCTTATAAACTTCGATCAGATCACCCCTTAACCATCGAAACTCTAGAGAGTACAACCCCAATTTGTGTAATCTCTCCTCGTAACTTAACCCTTGATGTCTGGGTATCATTCGAGTAAACCTACACTGCACTCCCTCCAAGGCCAATATGTCCTTCCGAAGGTGCGGTGCCCAGAACTGCTCACAGTACTCCAGGTGCGGTCTAACCAGGGTTTTGTATAGCTGCAGCATAACTTCTGCCCCCTTGTACTCCAGTCCTCTAGATATAAAGGCCAACATTCCATTAGCCTTATTGATTATTTTCTGCACCTGTTCATGACACTTCAATGATCTATGTACCTGAACCCCGAAGTCCCTTTGGACATCCACTGTTTTTAACTTTTTACCATTTAGAAAGTACCCTGTTCTATCCTTTTTTGGTCCAAAGTGGATGACCTCACATTTGCCTGCATTGAATTCCATTTGCCACAGTTTTGCCCATTCACCTAATCTATCAATATCGCTTTGTAATTTTATGTTTTCATCTGCACTGCTTACAATGCCACCAATCTTTGTGTCATCGGCAAACTTAGATATGAGACTTTCTATGCCTTCATCTAAGTCGTTAATAAATATTGTGAATAATTGAGGCCCCAAGACAGATCCCTGCGGGACTCCACTAGTCACATCCTGCCAATGTGAGTACCTTCCCATTATCCCTACTCTCTGTCGCCTTTCGCTCAGCCAACTTCCTAACCAAGTCCGTACTTTTCCCTCGATTCCATGGGCTTCTATCTTAGCTAACAGTCTCTTATGTGGGACTTTATCAAATGCCTTCTGGAAGTCCATATAAATAACATCCATTGATATTCCCCTGTCCACCACTTTAGTCACCTCTTCAAAAAATTCAATCAGGTTTGTCAGGCACGACCTACCTTTCACAAATCCATGCTGGCTCTCTCTGATTAACTGAAAATTCTCGAGGTGTTCAGTCACCCTATCCTTAATTATAGACTCCAGCATTTTCCCCACAACAGATGTTAGGCTAACTGGTCTATAATTCCCCGGTTTCCCTCTCTCTCCGCACTCGGAGCGGAGCTACAGGCGGGAGCAGACCTCAGAGAGAGCGCGGGACTCGGAGACTACTGAAGGCCCAGGCTCGAGGGCCTACCCGCACTCGGAGCGGAGCTACAGGCGGGAGCGGACCGAGGAGAGAGCGCGGGACTCGGAGACTACTAAAGGCCCAGGCTCGAGGGCCTACCCGCACTCGGAGCGGAGCTGCAGGCGGGAGCGGACCTAGGAGAGACCTACGTGAGTCTTTTTCCCCAGCGGGGAAGGAGCTTCGCGGCTTTTTCAAAGGCAGGGGGCGGGGCCAGTTCATTGGTACCCGTATATAGGTGGAGCGGTTGCTAAACCCGAGACACTACACTGGTAGTGACTCCCACCCTCCCGCCTCCTCTAACCTTTTGGGGGGTAGAGGGAATTTAAAGGGTAGGTTCGTTTTTATATTTTGTTTCAGGGACTTAACTCCTGGACCTAAGATAAATAAGAAGCAAAAAGTAATCCAAAGTGGGACGTCACCAAGGAAGAGGAAAGTGATTGGTTGGTGAGTACTTTCCTGCTGAATCTGTCTAAGGTTAGAGTTTGTGGATTCTCGGGTCTCTGTTGTGTAGTGGGGGACTGCTGTTCAGCAAGGGCCCTTGAGTATACCTTTTAATTGAAGTGAAATTGGTGGGATTCATTTAATTTGAATTAATTAGTTAAAGGGTAAGTCATGTCAGGACAGCCCAGCCCCGTGTTATGCTCTTCCTGCTCTATGTGGGAAATCAGGGACCCTTCCGGTGTCCCTGACGACCATGTGTGCGGGAAATGTATCCAGCTGCAGCTACTGACAAACCGCATTGCGGCACTGGAGCTGCGGATGGATTCATTATGGAGCATTCGCGATGCTGAGAACGTCGTGGATAGCACGTTTAGTGAGGTGGTCACACCGCAGGTAAAGGTTGTACAGGCAGGAAGTAAGTGGGTGACCACCAGGCAGAGTAAGAAGAGCAGGCAGGCAGTGCAGGGGTCCCCTGTGGCCGTCCCCCTCTCAAACAAATATACCACTTTGGATATTGTTGAGGGGGATGACTTATCAGGGGAAGGCAGCAGCAGCCAACTTCCTGGCACCAGGGGTAGCTCTGCTGCACAGGCTGGGAGGAAAAAGAGTGGAAGAGCTATAGTGGTAGGGGATTCTATCGTAAGGGGAACAGACAGTCGTTTCTGTGGCCGTAAACGTGACTCCAGGATGGTTTGTTGCCTCCCTGGTGCCAGGGTCATGGATGTCACTGAGCGGCTTCAGGGCATTCTCAAGGGGGAGGGTGAGCAGGCAGAGGTCGTGGTCCACATTGGGACCAACGACATAGGTAGGAAGGGAGATGAGGTCCTGCATCAAGAATTTAGGTAGCTAGGTAGCAGATTAAAGAGCAGGACCTCAAAGGTTGTAATCTCTGGATTACTCCCAGTGCCACGGGCTAGTGAGTATAGAAATAGGAGGATAGAACAGATGAATGCGTGGATGAAGAGTTGGTGCAGGAGGGAGGGTTTCAGTTTCCTGGATCACTGGGCCTGCTTCTGGGGAAGGTGGGACTTGTACAAGTCGGACGGGTTGCATCTGAACCAGAGCGGGACAAATATCCTTGCGGGGAGGTTTGCTAGCACTGTTGGGGGGGGTTTAAACTAACTTGGCAGGGGGATGGGATACAGAGTGGAGCTACAATAGGGGGTGATGTGCAGCCAAATATTGAGAAAAAAACAAGTCAGCTTGGAAGACAGGGCAAATATGTAAGAGCAAGGCTGGATGGCATCTATTTTAATGCAAGGAGTCTTGCGAATAAGGTGGATGAACTGAAGGTGTTGATAAACACATGGGAGTATGATATTGTTGCTGTCACAGAGACATGGTTGAGGGAGGGGCAAGACTGGCAGCTCAATATTCCGGGGTACAGAATCTTCAGGCGAGACAGAGGGGGAGGTATAAGAGGAGGGGGGGGTCGCAATATTAATTAAAGAATCAATTACTGCCATAAGGAGGGATGATATATTAGCAGGTTCCTCAAATGAGGCCATATGGGTGGAGCTTAAAAACAAAAAAGGGGCAAGCACTTTGATGGGAGTGTACTATAGGCCCCCAAACAGTCAGGGGGAGATAGAGGAACAGATATGTAGGCAAATCTCAGAAAATTGTGCAAATAATAGGGTAATAATAGTGGGGGATTTCAACATCCCCAATATTAACTGGGATACTCAGAGTGTAAAAGGCTTAGAGGGTACAAAATTCTTAACGTGCATCCAGGAGAGCTTTTTGAGCCAGCATGTAGAAAGTCCGACAAGAGAGGGGGCGGTACTGGACCTAATTCTAGGGAATGAGTCCGGCCAAGTGGAAGAAGTGCTAGTAGGTGAGCACTTTGGTGAGAGTGACCATAATTTGGTGAGATTTAAGGTGGTCATGGAAAAGGACAGGGAGGGGCCGGAAATAAAGGTTCTAAATTGGGGGAAGGCCGATTTTAATAGGATAAGGCAGGATCTGGCCAAAATGGACTGGGATCAGCTGCTTGTAGGAAAATCCGCATCGGAGCAATGGGAGTCTTTCAGAAGGGAGATTGAGACCATACAATGGCAACATGTTCCCGTAAAGGTCAAGGGTGGTTCCAAGAACTCCAGGGAACCTTGGATGTCAGGGGATATACGAGAATGGATTAGGAAAAAAAGGAGGGCTTTTGGCAGATACAAAAGGCTCAAGACGGAGGAAGCCCTAGAGGAGTACAAAAAGTGCAGGGGGATACTTAAAAAAGAAATTAGGAGATCAAGGAGGGGCCATGAAAAAACTCTGGCGAGCAAAATAAAGGAAAATCCTAAGATGTTTTATAAGTATATTAAGGGTAAGAGGATAACTAGGGAAAAAATAGGACCCATTAGGGACAAAAATGGCAATCTGTGTGTGGAGCCGGCAGATGTAGGAGGGGTTCTAAATGAATTTTTTGCATCTGTTTTCACTATGGAGAAGGACGATGTAGACATAGAAATACGGCAGGGGGACTGTGATATACTCGAACATATTAACATCAAGCGGGAGGAGGTATTGGCGGTTTTAGCAGGCCTAAAAATGGATAAATCCCCAGGCCCGGACGAAATGTATCCCAGGCTACTGTGTGAGGCAAAGGAGGAGATTGCGGGGGCTCTAACACATATATTCAGAACCTCTCTGGCCACAGGGGATGTGCCAGAGGACTGGAGAACCGCTAATGTAATACCATTATTCAAGAAGGGGAGTAGGGAAAAACCGGGGAACTACAGGCCAGTGAGCCTAACATCAGTGGTAGGAAAATTATTGGAAAAAATTCTGAAGGACAAAATTAGTCTCCACTTGGAGAAGCAAGGATTAATCAGGGATAGTCAACATGGCTTTGTCAAGGGAAGATCATGTCTGACTAATTTGATTGAATTTTTTGAGGGGGTGACTAGGCGTGTGGATGAGGGTAACGCAGTGGATGTGGTATACATGGATTTCAGTAAGGCCTTCGATAAAGTCCCCCACAGGAGACTGGTCAAGAAGGTACGAGCCCATGGAGTCCAGGGTGCCTTGGCACTTTGGATACAAAACTGGCTTAGTGGCAGAAGGCAGAGGGTGATGGTCGAAGGTTGTTTTTGTGACTGGAAGCCTGTGGCCAGTGGGGTACCACAGGGATCTGTGCTGGGGCCCTTGCTGTTTGTGGTCTACATTAACGACTTGGATATGAATGTAAAAGGTATGATCAGTAAGTTCGCTGATGATACAAAAATTGGTAGGGTGGTAAATAGCGAGGAGGATAGCCTCAGTCTGCAGGACGATATAGATGGGTTGGTCAGATGGGCGGAACAGTGGCAAATGGAATTTAACCCGGAAAAGTGCGAGGTGATGCACTTTGGAGGGACTAACAAGGCAAGGGAATACACAATGAATGGGAGGACCCTAGGCAAGACAGAGGGTCAGAGGGATCTTGGTGTGCAAGTTCACAGATCCCTGAAGGCGGCGGAACAGGTAGATAAGGTGGTAAAGAAGGCATATGGGATACTTGCCTTTATTAGCCGAGGCATAGAATATAAGAGCAAGGAGGTTATGATGGAGCTGTATAAAACACTGGTTAGGCCACAGCTGGAGTACTGTGTGCAGTTCTGGTCGCCACACTACAGGAAGGATGTGATCGCTTTGGAGAGGGTGCAGAGGAGATTCACCAGGATGTTACCAGGGCTGGAGCGCTTCAGCTATGAAGAGAGACTGGGAAGATTGGGTTTGTTTTCCTTGGAGCAGAGGAGGCAGAGGGGGGACATGATTGAGGTGTACAAAATTATGAGGGGCACAGATAGGATGGATACTAAGGAGCTTTTTCCCTTCGTTGAGGGTTCTATAACAAGGGGACATAGATTCAAGGTAAAAGGCGGGAGGTTTAGAGGGGATTTGAGAAATAACTTTTTCACCCAGAGGGTGGTTGGAGTCTGGAACTCACTGCCTGAGAGGGTTGTGGAGGCAGGAACCCTCACAACATTCAAGAAGCATTTGGATGAGCACTTGAAATGCCATAGCATACAAGGCTACGGACCAAATGCTGGAATATGGGATTAGATTAGACTGGGCTTGATGGCCGGCGCGGACATGATGGGCCGAAGGGCCTCTATCCGTGCTGTATAACTCTATGACTCTATGACTCTATTAAAAAGCGGAGTGGCATGTGCAATTTTCCAATCTGGAGGGACAGTTCCTGAATCTAGAGAACTTTGAAAGATTATAGTTAGGGCATCTGCAATGTGCTCACCTACTTCCTTTAAAACCCTGGGATGGAAACCATCTGGTCCTGGGGATTTGTCACTCTTTAGTGCTATTATTTTCTTCATTACTGTATTACTGTTGCTTTACTTATGTTAATTTTATCGAGTCCCTGTCCCCGAAGGGTTGTCCTATGAGGAAAGATTGAACAGGTTGGGTCTATACTCATTGGAGTTTAGAAGAATGAGAGGAGATCTTATTGAAACATACAAGATTCTGAAGAGACTCGATCGGGTAGATGCTGAGAGGATGTTACCCCTCATGGGGGAATCTAAAACTAAGGGGCATAGTCTCAGAATAAGGGGTCGCCTACTTGAGACGGAAATGAGGAGGAATTTCTTCTCCCAGAGGGCCATGAATCTTTGGAATTCTTTACCCCAAAAAGCTGTGGAGGCTGAGTCATTGAATACATTCAAGGCTGAGTTAGACAAATTTTTGATCAGCGAGGGAGTCAAAGGATATGGGGAAAGGGCGGGAAAGTGGAGTTGAGGTAAAAATCAGATCAGCCATGATCTCATTGAATAGCGGAGCAGTCTCGAGGGGCCGAATGGCCTACTCCTGCTCCTATCTCTTATGGTCTTATGGTGTTGCTTTCAAAGTTGAATCGCCTATATGGACTTACGTGTGAAGAATAGCGACTTGGACAAGGCAGCAGGGACTCTTGGTGCCCGTGGAACTGCAATCCAGCAAGGGTCAGAAGTTTCAAAGAGAGGAGCACAGGAGGGTAAAATGGTGAAAGCCTTTATTGCCTTCTTTAGTATTTTTTTTATTCATTCATGGGATGTGGGCGTCGCTGGTGAGGCCGGCATTTATTGCCCATCCCTAATTGCCCTTGAGAGGGTGGTGGTGAGCCGCCTTCTTGAACTGCTGCAGTCCGTGTGGTGAAGGTTCTCCCACAGTGCTGTTAGGAAGGGAGTTCCAGGATTTTGACCCAGTGACGATGAAGGAACGGCGATATATTTCCAAGTCGGGATGGTGTGTGACTTGGAGGGGAACGTGCAGGTGATGTTGTTCCCATGTACCTGCTGCTCTTGTCCTTCTAGGTGGTAGAGGTCGCGGGTTTGGGAGGTGCTGTCGAAGGAGCCTTGGCGAGTTGCTGCAGTGCATCCTGTGGATGGTACACACTGCAACCACAGTGCGCCGGTGGTGAAGGGAGTGAATTTTTAGGGTGGGGGAGGGGGGTGAATGTTTAGGGTGGGGGAGGGGGAATGTTTAGGGTGGGGGAGGGGGAATGTTTAGGGTGGGGGAGGGGGAATGTTTAGGGTGCAGGAGGGGGAATGTTTAGGGTGGGGGAGGGGGAATGTTTAGGGTGGGGGAGGGGGAATGTTTAGGGTGGGGGAGGGGGAATGTTTATGGTGGGGGAGGGGGAATGTTTAGGGTGGGGGAGGGGGAATGTTTAGGGTGGGGAGGGGGGAATGTGTAGGGTGGGGGAGGGGGAATGTTTAGGGTGGGGGAGGGGGAATGTTTAGGGTGGGGGAGGGGGTGAATGTTTAGGGTGGGGGAGGGGGAATGTTTAGGGTGGGGGAAGGGGGAATGTTTAGGGTGGGGGGAGGGGGAATGTTTAGGGTGGGGGAGGGGGAATGTTTAGGGTGGGGAGGGGGGAATGTGTAGGGTGGGGGAGGGGGAATGTTTAGGGTGGGGGAAGGGGGAATGTTTAGGGTGGGGGAGGGGGGAATGTTTAGGGTGGGGGAGGGGGAATATTTAGGGTGGGGGAGGGGTGAATGTTTAGGGTGGGGGAGGGGGGAATGTTTAGGGTGGGAGAGGGGGAATGTTTAGGGTGCGGGAGGGGGAATGTTTAGGGTGGGGGAAGGGGGAATGTTTTGGGTGGGGGAGGGGGAATGTTTAGGGTGGGGGAGGGGGAATGTTTAGGGTGGGGGAGGGGGAATGTTTAGGGTGGGGGAGGGGGAGAATGTTTAGGGTGGGGGAGGGGGGAATGTTTAGGGTGGGGTAGGGGGTGAATGTTTAGGGTGGGGGAGGGGGGAATGTTTAGGGTGGGGGAGGGGGGAATGTTTAGGGTGGGGGAGGGGGGAATGTTTAGGGTGGGGGAGGGGGGAATGTTTAGGGTGGGGGAGGGGGAATGTTTAGGGTGGGGGAGGGAGAATGTTTAGGGTGGGGAGGGGGGAATGTTTAGGGTGGGGGAGGGGGAATGTTTAGGGTGGGGAGGGGGAATGTTTAGGGTGGGGGAGGGGGAATGTGTAGGGTGGGGGAGGGGTGAATGTTTAGGGTGGGGGAGGGAGGAATGTTTAGGGTGGGGGAGGGGGAATGTTTAGGGTGGGGGAGGGGGGAATATTTAGGGTGGGGGAGGGGGTGAATGTTTAGGGTGGGGGAGGGGGGAATGTTTAGGGTGGGGGAGGGGGAATGTTTAGGGTGGGGAGGGGGAATGTTTAGGGTGGGGGAGGGCGGGAATGTTTAGGGTGGGGGAGGGGGAATGTTTCGGGTGGGGGGAGGGGGGAATGTTTAGGGTGGGGGAGGGGGGAATGTTTAGGGTGGGGGAGGGGGGAATGTTTAGGGTGGGGGAGGGGGGAATG
Source organism: Heptranchias perlo (assembly GCF_035084215.1). NCBI lineage: Eukaryota > Metazoa > Chordata > Chondrichthyes > Hexanchiformes > Hexanchidae > Heptranchias > Heptranchias perlo. Next base: position 171,209,053 of record NC_090326.1, on the reverse strand, counting down.
TTTTGGGTGGGGGTGGGGGGAATGTTTAGGGTGGGGGAGGGGGAATGTTTAGGGTGGGGGAGGGGGAATGTTTGGGGTGGGGGGAGGGGGGAATGTTTAGGGTGGGGGAGGGGGGAATGTTCAGGGTGGGGGAGGGGGAATGTTTCGGATGGGGGAGGGGGAATGTTTAGGGTGGGGGAGGGGGAATGTTTCGGATGGGGAGGGGGAATGTTTAGGGTGGGGGAGGGAGGAATGTTTAGGGTGGGGGAGGGGGTGAATGTTTGGGGTGGGGGAGGGGGAATGTTTAGTTTGGGGGAGGGGTGAATGTTTTGGGGTGGGGGAGGGGGGGATTGTTTAGGGTGGGGGAGGGGTGAATGTTTAGGGTGGGGGAGGGGGGAATGTTTAGGGTGGGGGAGGGGAATGTTTAGGGTGGGGGAGGGGGTATGTTTAGGGTGGGGGAGGGTGAATGTTTAGGGTGGGGGAGGGGGAATGTTTAGGGTGGGGGAGGGGAATGTTTAGGGTGGGGGAGGGGGTATGTTTAGGGTGGGGGAGGGGGTGAATGTTTAGGGTGGGGGAGGGGGAATGTTTAGGGTGGGGGAGGGGGAATGTTTAGGGTGGGGGAGGGGGGAATGTTTAGGGTGGGGGAGGGGGGAATGTTTAGGGTGGGGGAGGGGGGAATGTTTAGGGTGGGGGAGGGGGGAATGTTTAGGGTGGGGGAGGGGGGAATGTTTAGGGTGGGGGAGGGGGAATGTTTAGTTTGGGGGAGGGGGGAATGTTTAGGGTGGGGGAGGGGTGAATGTTGAGGGTGGGGGAGGGGGGAATGTTTAGGGTGGGGGAGGGGGGTAAATGTTTAGGGTGGGGGAGGGGGAATGTTTAGGGTGGGGGAGGGGGAATGTTTAGGGTGGGGGAGGGGTGAATGTTTAGGGTGGGGAGGGGGGAATGTTTAGGGTGGGGGAGGGGTGAATGTTTAGGGTGGGGGAGGGGGAATGTTTAGGGTGGGGGGAGGGAGGAATGTTAGGGTGGGGGAGGGGGGAATGTTTAGGGTGGGGGAGGGGGGAATGTTTAGGGTGGGGGAGGGAGGAATGTTTAGGGTGGGGGAGGGAGGAATGTTTAGGGTGGGGGAGGGGGTATGTTTAGGGTGGGGGAGGGAGGAATGTTTAGGGTGGGGGAGGGAGGAATGTTTAGGGTGGGGGAGGGGGAATGTTTAGGGTGGGGGAGGGAGGAATGTTTAGGGTGGGGGAGGGAGGAATGTTTAGGGTGGGGGAGGGGGTATGTTTAGGGTGGGGGAGGGGGAATGTTTAGGGTGGGGGAGGGGGAATGTTTAGGGTGGGGGGAGGGGGTGAATGTTTAGGGTGGGGGAGGGGGGAATGTTTAGGGTGGGGGAGGGGGGTATGTTTAGGGTGGGGGAGGGGGAATGTTTAGGGTGGGGGAGGGGGGATGTTTAGGGTGGGGAGGGGGTGATGTTTAGGGTGGGGGAGGGGGTGAATGTTTAGGGTGGGGGAGGGGGGAATGTTTAGGGTGGGGGAGGGGGGAATGTTTAGGGTGGGGGAGGGGGAATGTTTAGGGTGGGGGAGGGGGGAATGTTTAGGGTGGGGAGGGGGGAATGTTTAGGGTGGGGGAGGGGGAATGTTTAAGGTGGGGGAGGGGGTGAATGTTTAGGGTGGGGGAGGGGGGAATGTTTAGGGTGGGGGAGGGGGGAATGTTTAGGGTGGGGGAGGGGGAATGTTAGGGTGGGGGAGGGGGAATGTGTAGGGTGGGGGAGGGGGTGAATGTTTAGGGTGGGGGAGGGGTGAATGTTTAGGGTGGGGGAGGGGGTGTTTAGTGTGGGGGGAGGGGGGAATGTTTAGGGTGGGGGGAGGGTGAATGTTTAGGGTGGGGGAGGGGGAATGTTTAGGGTGGGGGAGGGGGTGAATGTTTAGGGTGGGGGAGGGGGAATGTTTAGTGTGGGGGAGGGGGGAATGTTTAGGGTGGGGGAGGGGGAATGTTTAGTGTGGGGGAGGGGGGAGTGTTTATGGTGGGGGAGGGGGGAATGTTTAGGGTGGGGGAGGGGGAATGTTTAGGGTGGGGGAGGGTGAATGTTTAGGGTGGGGGAGGGAGGGAATGTTTAGGGTGGGGGAGGGGGAATGTTTAGGGTGGGGGTGGGGGAATGTTTAGGGTGGGGGAGGGGGGAATGTTTTGGGTGGGGGAGGGTGAATGTTTAGGGTGGGGGAGGGGGAATGTTTAGGGTGGGGGAGGGGGGAATGTTTCGGGTGGGGGAGGGGGGAATGTTTAGGGTGGGGGAGGGGTGAATGTTTAGGGTGGGGGAGGGGGAATGTTTAGGGTGGGGGAGGGGGGAATGTTTCGGGTGGGGGAGGGGGGAATGTTTAGGGTGGGGGAGGGGGGAATGTTTAGGTTGGGGGAGGGGGAATGTTTAGGGTGGGGAGGGGTGAATGTTTAGGGTGGGGGAGGGGGAATGTTTAGGGTGGGGGAGGGGTGAATGTTTAGGGTGGGGGAGGGGGGAATGTTTAGGGTGGGGGAGGGGGAATGTTTAGGGTGGGGGAGGGAGGAATGTTTAGGGTGGGGGAGGGGTGAATGTTTAGGGTGGGGGAGGGGGAATGTTTAGGGTGGGGGAGGGGGAATGTTTAAGGTGGGGGAGGGGGTGAATGTTTAGGGTGGGGGAGGGGGAATGTTTAGGGTGGGGGAGGGGGAATGTTTCGGATGGGGGAGGGGGAATGTTTAGGGTGGGGGAGGGGGTGAATGTTTTGGGTGGGGGCGGGGGAATGTTTAGGGTGGGGGAGGGGGAATGTTTAGGGTGGGGGAGGGGGGAATGTTTAGGGTGGGGGAGGGGGGAATGTTTAGGGTGGGGGAGGGGGAATGTTTAGGGTGGGGGAGGGGGTGAATGTTTAGGGTGGGGGAGGGTGAATGTTTAGGGTGGGGGAGGGGGAATGTTTAGGGTGGGGGAGGGGGAATGTTTAGGGTGGGGGAAGGGGCAATGTTTAGGGTGGGGGAGGGTGAATGTTTAGGGTGGGGGAGGTGGGAATGTTTAGGGTGGGGGAGGGGGAATGTTTAGGGTGGGGGAGGGGGAATGTTTAGTTTGGGGGAGGGGGAATGTTTAGGGTGGGGGAGGGGGAATGTTTTGTTTGGGGGAGGGGGGAATGTTTCGGGTGGGGGAGGGGGAATGTTTAGGGTGGGGGAGGGGGCAATGTTTAGGGTGGGGGAGCGGGGAATGTTTAGGGTGGGGGAGGGGCAATGTTTAGGTTGGGGGAGGGGGAATGTTTAGGGTGGGGGAGGGGGTATGTTTAGGGTGGGGGAGGGGGTGAATGTTTAGGTTGGGGGAGGGGTGAATGTTTAGGGTGGGGGAAGGGGGGAATGTTTAGGGTGGGGGAGGGGGAACTGTTTATGGTGGGGGAGGGGGGGAATGTTTGGGGTGGGGGAGGGGGGAATGTTTAGGGTGGGGGAGGGGGAATGTTTAGGGTGGGGGAGGGGGAATGTTTAGTTTGGGGGAGGGGGAATGTTTAGGGTGGGGGAGGGGGGAATGTTTAGGGTGGGGGAGGGGGGAATGTTTAGGGTGGGGGAGGGGGGAATGTTTAGGGTGGGGGAGGTGGGGAATGTTTAGTTTGGGGGAGGGGGGAATGTTTAGGGTGGGGGAGGGGGAATGTTTAGTTTGGGGGAGGGGGAATGTTTAGGGTGGGGGAGGGGGAATGTTTAGTTTGGGGGAGGGGGAATGTTTAGGGTGGGGGAGGGGGGAATGTTTAGGGTGGGGGAGGGGGGAATATTTAGGGTGGGGGAGGGGGAATGTTTAGGGTGGGGGAGGGTGAATGTTTAGGGTGGGGGAGGGGGAATGTTTAGGGTGGGGGAGGGGGAATGTGTAGGGTGGGGGAGGGTGGAATATTTAGGGTGGGGGAGGGGGAATGTTTAGGGTGGGGGAGGGGGAATGTTTAGGGTGGGGGAGGGGGGAATGTTTAGGGTGGGGGAGGGTGAATGTTTAGGGTGGGGGAGGGGGAATGTTTAGGGTGGGGGAGGGGGGAATGCTTAGGGTGGGGGAGGGGGTGAATGTTTAGGGTGGGGGAGGGGGAATGTTTAGGGTGGGGGAGGGGGGAATGTTTAGGGTGGGGGAGGGGGTATGTTTAGGGTGGGGGAGGGGGGAATGTTTAGGGTGGGGGAGGGGTTATGTTTAGGGTGGGGGAGGGGGTGAATGTTTAGGGTGGGGGAGGGGGTATGTTTAGGGTGGGGGAGGGGGGGAATGTTTAGGGTGGGGGAGGGGGTATGTTTAGGGTGGGGGAGGGGGTATGTTTAGGGTGGGGGAGGGGGTATGTTTAGGGTGGGGGAGGGGGTATGTTTAGGGTGGGGGAGGGGGTATGTTTAGGGTGGGGGAGGGGGGAATGTTTAGGGTGGGGGAGGGGGAATGTTTAGGGTGGGGGAGGGAGTATGTTTAGGGTGGGGGAGGGGGTATGTTTAGGGTGGGGGAGGGGGTATGTTTAGGGTGGGGGAGGGGGGGAATGTTTAGGGTGGGGGAGGGGGTATGTTTAGGGTGGGGGAGGGGGGAATGTTTAGGGTGGGGGAGGGGGTATGTTTAGGGTGGGGGAGGGGGTGAATGTTTAGGGTGGGGGAGGGGGGAATGTTTAGGGTGGGGGAGGGGGAATGTTTAGTTTGGGGGAGGGGGAATGTTTAGGGTGGGGGAGGGGGAATGTTTAGTTTGGGGGAGGGGGAATGTTTAGGGTGGGGGAGGGGGAATGTTTTGTTTGGGGGAGGGGGGAATGTTTCGGGTGGGGGAGGGGGAATGTTTAGGGTGGGGGAGGGGGCAATGTTTAGGGTGGGGGAGCGGGGAATGTTTAGGGTGGGGGAGGGGCAATGTTTAGGTTGGGGGAGGGGGAATGTTTAGGGTGGGGGAGGGGGTATGTTTAGGGTGGGGGAGGGGGTGAATGTTTAGGTTGGGGGAGGGGTGAATGTTTAGGGTGGGGGAAGGGGGAATGTTTAGGGTGGGGGAGGGGGAACTGTTTATGGTGGGGGAGGGGGGAATGTTTGGGGTGGGGGAGGGGGGAATGTTTAGGGTGGGGGAGGGGGAATGTTTAGGGTGGGGGAGGGGGAATGTTTAGTTTGGGGGAGGGGGAATGTTTAGGGTGGGGGAGGGGGGAATGTTTAGGGTGGGGGAGGGGGGAATGTTTAGGGTGGGGGAGGGGGAATGTTTAGGGTGGGGGAGGGGGAATGTTTAGTTTGGGGGAGGGGGAATGTTTAGGGTGGGGGAGGGGGGAATGTTTAGGGTGGGGGAGGGGGGAATATTTAGGGTGGGGGAGGGGTTGAATGTTTAGGGTGGGGGAGGGGTGAATGTTTAGGGTGGGGAGGGGGAATGTTTAGGGTGGGGGAGGGGGAATGTTTAGTTTGGGGGAGGGGGTGAATGTTTAGGGTGGGGGAGGGGGAATGTTTAGGGTGGGGGAGGGGTGAATGTTTAGGGTGGGGGAGGGGGAATGTTTAGGGTGGGGAGGGGGAATGTTTAGGGTGGGGGAGGGGGTGAATGTTTAGGGTGGGGGAGGGGTGAATGTTTAGGGTGGGGGAGGGGGGAATGTTTAGGGTGGGGGAGGGGTGAATGTTTAGGGTGGGGGAGGGGGAATGTTAAGGGTGGGGGAGGGGGAATGTTTAGTTTGGGGGAGGGGGGAATGTTTAGGGTGGGGGAGGGGGGAATGTTTAGGGTGGGGGAGGTGGGAATGTTTAGGGTGGGGGAGGGGGAATGTTTAGTTTGGGGGAGGGGGGAATGTTTAGGGTGGGGGAGGGGTGAATGTTTAGGGTGGGGGAGGGGGAATGTTTAGGGTGGGGGAGGTGGGAATGTTTAGGGTGGGGGAGGGGGAATGTTTAGGGTGGGGGAGGTGGGAATGTTTAGGGTGGGGGAGGGGGAATGTTTAGGGTGGGGGAAGGGGGAATGTTTAGGGTGGGGGAGGGGGGAATGTTTAGGGTGGAGGAGGGGGCAATGTTTAGGGTGGGGGAGGGGGAATGTTTAGGGTGGGGGAGGGTGAATGTTTAGGGTGGGGGAGGGGGGAATGTTTAGGGTGGGGGAGGGGTGAATGTTTTGTGGTGGGGGAGGGGGGTTGTTTAGGGTGGGGGAGGGGTGAATGTTTAGGGTGGGGGAGGGGGGAATGTTTAGGGTGGGGGAGGGGGAATGGTTAGGGTGGGGGAGGGGTGAATGTTTTGTGGTGGGGGAGGGGGGAATGTTTAGGGTGGGGGAGGGGCGAATGTTTAGGGTGGGGGAGGGGGAATGTTTAGGGTGGGGGAGGGGGTATGTTTAGAGTGGGGGAGGGGGTATGTTTCGGGTGGGGGAGGGGGATGTTTAGGGTGGGGGAGGGGGAATGTTTAGGGTGGGGGAGGGGGAATGTTTAGGGTGGGGGAGGTGGGAATGTTTAGGGTGGGGGAGGGGGAATGTTTAGGGTGGGGGAAGGGGGAATGTTTAGGGTGGGGGAGGGGGAATGTTTAGGGTGGGGGAGGGGGGAATGTTTAGGGTGGGGGAGGGGGATGTTTAGGGTGGGGGAATGTTTAGTTTGGGGGAGGGGGGGAATGTTTAGGGTGGGGGAGGGGGAATGTTTAGGGTGGGGGAAGGGGGAATGTTTAGGGTGGGGGAGGGGGTATGTTTAGGGTGGGGGAGGGGATGAATGTTTAGGGTGGGGGAGGGGGTGAATGTTTAGGGTGGGGGAGGGGGTATGTTTAGGGTGGGGGAGGGGGTGAATGTTTAGGGTGGGGGAGGGTGAATGTTTAGGGTGGGGGAGGGGGTGAATGTTTAGGGTGGGGGAGGGGGGAATGTTTAGGGTGGGGGAGGGGTGAATGTTTAGTTTGGGGGAGGGGGGAATGTTTAGGGTGGGGGAGGGGGAATGTTTAGGGTGGGGGAGGGGGAATGTTTAGTTTGGGGGAGGGGGAATGTTTAGGGTGGGGGAGGGGGTGAATGTTTAGGGTGGGGGAGGTGGGAATGTTTAGGGTGGGGGAGGGGTGAATGTTTAGGGTGGGGGAGGGGGAATGTTTAGGGTGGGGGAGGGGGAATGTTTAGTTTGGGGGAGGGGGAATGTTTAGGGTGGGGGAGGGGGTGAATGTTTAGGGTGGGGGAGGGGGAATGTTTCGGGTGGGGGAGGGGGAATGTTTAGGGTGGGGGAGGGGGAATGTTTAGGGTGGGGGAGGGGGGAATGTTTCAGGTGGGGGATGGGGAATGTTTAGGGTGGGGGAGGGGGAATGTTTAGGGTGGGGGAGGGGGTGAATGTTTAGGGTGGGGGAGGGGGTGAATGTTTAGGGTGGGGGAGGGGGAATGTTTAGGGTGGGGGAGGGGGAATGTTTAGGGTGGGGGAGGGTGAATGTTTAGGGTGGGGGAGGGGGAATGTTTAGGGTGGGGGAGGGGGTGAATGTTTAGGGTGGGGGAGGTGGGAATGTTTAGGGTGGGGGAGGGGGGAATGTTTAGGGTGGGGGAGGGGGAATGTTTAGGGTGGGGGAGGGGGAATGTTTTGTTTGGGGGAGGGGGAATGTTTAGGGTGGGGGAGGGGGAATGTTTCGGGTGGGGGAGGGGGAATGTTTCGGGTGGGGGAGGGGGAATGTTTAGGGTGGGGGAGGGGGGAATGTTTAGGGTGGGGGAGGGGGAATGTTTAGGGTGGGGGAGGGGGTGAATGTTTAGGGTGGGGGAGGGGGAATGATTTGTTTGGGGGAGGTGGGGATGTTTAGGGTGGGGGAGGGGGAATGTTTTTGTTTGGGGGAGGGGGGAATGTTTCGGGTGGGGGAGGGGGAATGTTTAGGGTGGGGGAGGGGGCAATGTTTAGGGTGGGGGAGGGGGAATGTTTAGGGTGGGGGAGGGGGGAATGTTTAGGGTGGGGGAGGGGCAATGTTTAGGTTGGGGGACGGGGAATGTTTAGGGTGGGGGAGGGGGTGAATGTTTAGGGTGGGGGAGGGGGTATGTTTAGGGTGGGGGAGGGGGTGAATGTTTAGGGTGGGGGAGGGGTGAATGTTTAGGGTGGGGGAGGGGGAACTGTTTATGGTGGGGGAGGGGGAATGTTTAGGGTGGGGGAGGGGGAACTGTTTATGGTGGGGGAGGGGGAATGTTTAGGGTGGGGGAGGGGGGGAATGTTTAGGGTGGGGGAGGGGGGGAATGTTTAGGGTGGGGGAGGGGGAATGTTTAGTTTGGGGCGGGGGGAATGTTTAGGGTGGGGGTGAATGTTTAGGGTGGGGGAGGGGTGAATGTTTAGGGTGGGGGAGGGGGAATGTTTAGTTTGGGGGAGGGGGGAATGTTTAGGGTGGGGGAGGGGTGAATGTTTAGGGTGGGGGAGGGGGAATGTTTAGGGTGGGGGAGGGGGAATGTTTAGTTTGGGGGAGGGGGGAATGTTTAGGGTGGGGGAGGGGGAATGTTTCGGGTGGGGGAGGGGGGAATGTTTAGGGTGGGGGAGGTGGGAATGTTTAGGGTGGGGGAGGGGGAATGTTTAGTTTGGGGGAGGGGTGAATGTTTAGGGTGGGGGAGGGGGAATGTTTAGGGTGGGGGAGGGGGAATGTTTAGTTTGGGGGAGGGGGGAATGTTTAGGGTGGGGGAGGGGGGAATGTTTAGGGTGGGGGAGGGGGAATGTTTAGTTTGGGGGAGGGGGGAATGTTTAGGGTGGGGGAGGGGGGAATGTTTAGGGTGGGGGAGGGGGAATGTTTAGGGTGGGGGAGGGGGAATGTGTAGGGTGGGGGAGGGGGGAATGTTTAGGGTGGGTGAGGGTGAATGTTTAGGGTGGGGGAGGGGGAATGTTTAGGGTGGGTGAGGGGGGAATGTTTAGGGTGGGGGAGGGGGAATGTTTAGGGTGGGGAGGGGGGATTGTTTAGGGCGGGGGAGGGGGAATGTTTAGGGTGGGGGAGGGGGAATGTTTAGGGTGGGGGAGGGGGGAATGTTTTGTGGTGGGGGAGGGGTGAATGTTTAGGGTGGGGGAGGGGGGATTGTTTAGGGCGGGGGAGGGGGAATGTTTAGGGTGGGGGAGGGGGAATGTTTAGGGTGGGGGAGGGGGGGGAATGTTTCGGGAGGGGTGAATGTTTTGTGGTGGGGGAGGGGGGAATGTTTAGGGTGGGGGAGGGGGAATGTTTAGGGTGGGGGAGGTGGGAATGTTTAGGGTGGGGGAGGGGGAATGTTTAGTTTGGGGGAGGGGGGAATGTTTAGGGTGGGGGAGGGGTGAATGTTTAGGGTGGGGGAGGGGGAATGTTTAGGGTGGGGGAGGGGGAATGTTTAGTTTGGGGGAGGGGGGAATGTTTAGGGTGGGGGAGGGGGGGAATGTTTAGGGTGGGGGAGGGGGAATGTTTAGGGTGGGGGAAGGGGGAATGTTTAGGGTGGGGGAGGGGGGAATGTTTAGGGTGGGGGAGGGGGGAATGTTTAGGGTGGAGAAGGGGGCAATGTTTAGGGTGGGGGAGGGTGAATGTTTAGGGTGGGGGAGGGGGGAATGTTTAGGGTGGGGGAGGGGGAATGTTTAGGGTGGGGGAGGGGGGGAATGTTTAGGGTGGGGGAGGGGGAATGTTTAGGGTGGGGGAGGGGTGAATGTTTTGTGGTGGGGGAGGGGGGGATTGTTTAGGGTGGGGGAGGGGTGAATGTTTAGGGTGGGGGAGGGGGGAATGTTTAGGGTGGGGGAGGGGGAATGGTTAGGGTGGGGGAGGGGGGAATGATTTGTGGTGGGGGAGGGGGGAATGTTTAGGGTGGGGGAGGGGCGAATGTTTAGGGTGGGGGAGGGGGGAATGTTTAGGGTGGGGGAGGGGGAATGTTTAGGGTGGGGGAGGGGGAATGTTTAGGGTGGGGGAGGGGGTGAATGTTTAGGGTGGGGGAGGGGGAATGTTTAGGGTGGAGGAGGTGGGAATGTTTAGGGTGGGGGAGGGGTGAATGTTTCGGGTGGGGGAGGGGGGAATGTTTAGGGTGGGGGAGGGGGGAATGTTTAGGGTGGAGGAGGTGGGAATGTTTAGGGTGGGGGAGGGGTGAATGTTTCGGGTGGGGGAGGGGGAATGTTTAGGGTGGGGGAGGGGTGAATGTTTCGGGTGGGGGAGGGGGAATGTTTAGGGTGGGGGAGGGGGAATGTTTAGGGTGGGGGAGGGGGTGAATGTTTAGGGTGGGGGAGGGGGAATGTTTCGGGTGGGGGAGGGGGGAATGTTTAGGGAGGGGTGAATGTTTTGTGGTGGGGGAGGGGGGAATGTTTAGGGTGGGGGAGGGGCGAATGTTTAGGGTGGGGGAGGGGGGAATGTTTAGGGTGGGGGAGGGGGAATGTTTAGGGTGGGGGAGGGGGGAATGTTTAGGGTGGGGGAGGGGGAATGTTTAGGGAGGGGTGAATGTTTTGTGGTGGGGGAGGGGGGAATGTTTAGGGTGGGGGAGGGGCGAATGTTTAGGGTGGGGGAGGGGGAATGTTTAGGGTGGGGGAGGGGGAATGTTTAGGGTGGGGGAGGGGGTGAATGTTTAGGGTGGGGGAGGGGGAATGTTTAGGGTGGGGGAGGGGGAATGTTTAGGGTGGGGGAGGGGGAACGTTTAGGGTGGGGGAGGGGGAATGTTTAGGGTGGGGGAGGGGGTGAATGTTTAGGGTGGGGGAGGGGGTGAATGTTTAGGGTGGGGGAGGGGGAATGTTTAGGGTGGGGGAGGGGGAATGTTTAGGGTGGGGGAGGGTGAATGTTTAGGGTGGGGGAGGGGGAATGTTTAGGGTGGGGGAGGGGGTGAATGTTTAGGGTGGGGGAGGTGGGAATGTTTAGGGTGGGGGAGGGGGGAATGTTTCGGGTGGGGGAGGGGGAATGTTTAGGGTGGGGGAGGGGGAATGTTTTGTTTGGGGGAGGGGGGAATGTTTCGGGTGGGGGAGGGGGAATGTTTAGGGTGGGGGAGGGGGGAATGTTTAGGGTGGGGGAGGGGGAATGTTTAGGGTGGGGGAGGGGGAATGTTTAGGGTGGGGGAGGGGGTGAATGTTTAGGGTGGGGGAGGGGGAATGTTTTGTTTGGGGGAGGGGGGAATGTTTAGGGTGGGGGAGGGGGAATGTTTTGTTTGGGGGAGGGGGGAATGTTTCGGGTGGGGGAGGGGGAATGTTTAGGGTGGGGGAGGGGGCAATGTTTAGGGTGGGGGAGGGGGAATGTTTAGGGTGGGGGAGGGGGGGAATGTTTAGGGTGGGGGAGGGGCAATGTTTAGGTTGGGGGACGGGGAATGTTTAGGGTGGGGGAGGGGGTGAATGTTTAGGGTGGGGGAGGGGGAATGTTTAGGGTGGGGGAGGGGGTGAATGTTTAGGGTGGGGGAGGGGGAATGTTTAGGGTGGGGGAGGGGGAATGTTTAGGGTGGGGGAGGGGGAACGTTTAGGGTGGGGGAGGGGGAATGTTTAGGGTGGGGGAGGGGGTGAATGTTTAGGGTGGGGGAGGGGGTGAATGTTTAGGGTGGGGGAGGGGGAATGTTTAGGGTGGGGGAGGGGGAATGTTTAGGGTGGGGGAGGGTGAATGTTTAGGGTGGGGGAGGGGGAATGTTTAGGGTGGGGGAGGGGGTGAATGTTTAGGGTGGGGGAGGTGGGAATGTTTAGGGTGGGGGAGGGGGGAATGTTTCGGGTGGGGGAGGGGGAATGTTTAGGGTGGGGGAGGGGGAATGTTTTGTTTGGGGGAGGGGGGAATGTTTCGGGTGGGGGAGGGGGAATGTTTAGGGTGGGGGAGGGGGGAATGTTTAGGGTGGGGGAGGGGGAATGTTTAGGGTGGGGGAGGGGGAATGTTTAGGGTGGGGGAGGGGGTGAATGTTTAGGGTGGGGGAGGGGGAATGTTTTGTTTGGGGGAGGGGGGAATGTTTAGGGTGGGGGAGGGGGAATGTTTTGTTTGGGGGAGGGGGGAATGTTTCGGGTGGGGGAGGGGGAATGTTTAGGGTGGGGGAGGGGGCAATGTTTAGGGTGGGGGAGGGGGAATGTTTAGGGTGGGGGAGGGGGGAATGTTTAGGGTGGGGGAGGGGCAATGTTTAGGTTGGGGGACGGGGAATGTTTAGGGTGGGGGAGGGGGTGAATGTTTAGGGTGGGGGAGGGGGTATGTTTAGGGTGGGGGAGGGGGTGAATGTTTAGGGTGGGGGAGGGGTGAATGTTTAGGGTGGGGGAGGGGGAACTGTTTATGGTGGGGGAGGGGGAATGTTTAGGGTGGGGGAGGGGGGAATGTTTAGGGTGGGGGAGGGGGGAATGTTTAGGGTGGGGGAGGGGGAATGTTTAGTTTGGGGCGGGGGGAATGTTTAGGGTGGGGGTGAATGTTTAGGGTGGGGGAGGGGTGAATGTTTAGGGTGGGGGACGGGGAATGTTTAGTTTGGGGGAGGGGGGAATGTTTAGGGTGGGGGAGGGGTGAATGTTTAGGGTGGGGGAGGGGGAATGTTTAGGGTGGGGGAGGGGGAATGTTTAGTTTGGGGGAGGGGGGAATGTTTAGGGTGGGGGAGGGGGAATGTTTAGGGTGGGGGAGGGGGGAATGTTTAGGGTGGGGGAGGTGGGAATGTTTAGGGTGGGGGAGGGGGAATGTTTAGTTTGGGGGAGGGGTGAATGTTTAGGGTGGGGGAGGGGGAATGTTTAGGGTGGGGGAGGGGGAATGTTTAGTTTGGGGGAGGGGGGAATGTTTAGGGTGGGGGAGGGGGGAATGTTTAGGGTGGGGGAGGGGGAATGTTTAGTTTGGGGGAGGGGGGAATGTTTAGGGTGGGGGAGGGGGGAATGTTTAGGGTGGGGGAGGGGGAATGTTTAGGGTGGGGGAGGGGGAATGTGTAGGGTGGGGGAGGGGGGAATGTTTAGGGTGGGGGAGGGGGGAATGTTTAGGGTGGGTGAGGGGGGAATGTTTAGGGTGGGGGAGGGGGGTATGTTTAGGGTGGGGGAGGGGGGAATGTTTAGGGTGGGGGAGGGGGAATGTGTAGGGTGGGGGAGGGGGTGAATGTTTAGGGTGGGGGAGGGGGAATGTTTAGGGTGGGGGAAGGGGGAATGTTTAGGGTGGGGGAGGGGGGAATGTTTAGGGTGGGGGAGAGGGGAATGTTTAGGGGGGGGGAGGGTGAATGTTTAGGGTGGGGGAGGGGGGAATGTTTAGGGTGGGGGAGGGGGAATGTTTAGGGTGGGGGAGGGGGGAATGTTTAGGATGGGGGAGGGGGGAATGTTTAGGGTGGGGGAGGGTGAATGTTTAGCATGGGGGAGGGGGAATGTTTAGGGTGGGTGAGGGGGGAATGTTTAGGGTGGGGGAGGGGGAATGTTTAGGGTGGGGGAGGGGTGAATGTTTTGTGGTGGGGGAGGGGTGAATGTTTAGGGTGGGGGAGGGGGGATTGTTTAGGGCGGGGGAGGGGGAATGTTTAGGGTGGGGGAGGGGGAATGTTTAGGGTGGGGGAGGGGGGAATGTTTAGGGAGGGGTGAATGTTTTGTGGTGGGGGAGGGGGGAATGTTTAGGGTGGGGGAGGGGGAATGTTTAGGGTGGGGGAGGTGGGAATGTTTAGGGTGGGGGAGGGGGAATGTTTAGTTTGGGGGAGGGGGGAATGTTTAGGGTGGGGGAGGGGTGAATGTTTAGGGTGGGGGAGGGGGAATGTTTAGGGTGGGGGAGGGGGAATGTTTAGTTTGGGGGAGGGGGGAATGTTTAGGGTGGGGGAGGGGGGAATGTTTAGGGTGGGGGAGGGGGAATGTTTAGGGTGGGGGAAGGGGGAATGTTTAGGGTGGGGGAGGGGGGAATGTTTAGGGTGGGGGAGGGGGGAATGTTTAGGGTGGAGGAGGGGGCAATGTTTAGGGTGGGGGAGGGTGAATGTTTAGGGTGGGGGAGGGGGGAATGTTTAGGGTGGGGGAGGGGGAATGTTTAGGGTGGGGGAGGGGGGAATGTTTAGGGTGGGGGAGGGGGAATGTTTAGGGTGGGGGAGGGGTGAATGTTTTGTGGTGGGGGAGGGGGGGGATTGTTTAGGGTGGGGGAGGGGTGAATGTTTAGGGTGGGGGAGGGGGGAATGTTTAGGGTGGGGGAGGGGGAATGGTTAGGGTGGGGGAGGGGGGAATGTTTTGTGGTGGGGGAGGGGGGAATGTTTAGGGTGGGGGAGGGGCGAATGTTTAGGGTGGGGGAGGGGGGAATGTTTAGGGTGGGGGAGGGGGAATGTTTAGGGTGGGGGAGGGGGTGAATGTTTAGGGTGGGGGAGGGGGAATGTTTAGGGTGGAGGAGGTGGGAATGTTTAGGGTGGGGGGAGGGGTGAATGTTTCGGGTGGGGGAGGGGGAATGTTTAGGGTGGGGGAGGGGGGAATGTTTAGGGTGGAGGAGGTGGGAATGTTTAGGGTGGGGGAGGGGTGAATGTTTCGGGTGGGGGAGGGGGAATGTTTAGGGTGGGGGAGGGGGAATGTTTAGGGTGGGGGAGGGGGTGAATGTTTAGGGTGGGGGAGGGGGAATGTTTAGGGTGGGGGAGGGGGGAATGTTTAGGGAGGGGTGAATGTTTTGTGGTGGGGGAGGGGGGAATGTTTAGGGTGGGGGAGGGGGAATGTTTAGGGTGGGGGAGGGGGGAATGTTTAGGGAGGGGTGAATGTTTTGTGGTGGGGGAGGGGGGAATGTTTAGGGTGGGGGAGGGGCGAATGTTTAGGGTGGGGGAGGGGGGAATGTTTAGGGTGGGGGAGGGGGAATGTTTAGGGTGGGGGAGGGGGAATGTTTAGGGTGGGGGAGGGGGAATGTTTAGGGTGGGGGAAGGGGGAATGTTTAGGGTGGGGGAGGGGGGTGAATGTTTAGGGTGGTGGAGGGGGAATGTTTTGTTTGGGGAGGGGGGAATGTTTAGGGTGGGGGAGGGGGAATGTTTAGGGTGGGGGAGGGGGAATGTTTAGGGTGGGGGAGGGGGTTAATGTTTAGGGTGGGGAAGGGGGGAATGTTTAGGGTGGGGGAGGGGGTATGTTTAGGGTGGGGAAGGGGTGAATGTTTAGGGTGGGGGAGGGGGAATGTTTAGGGTGGGGAAGGGGGGAATGTTTAGGGTGGGGGAGGGGGTATGTTTAGGGTGGGGAAGGGGGTGAATGTTTAGGGTGGGGGAGGGGGAATGTTTAGGGTGGGGGAGGGGGTGAATGTTTAGGGTGGGGGAAGGGGGAATGTTTAGGGTGGGGGAGGGGGTGAATGTTTAGGGTGGGGGAGGGGTGAATTTAGGGTGGGGGAAGGGGGAATGTTTAGGGTGGGGGAGGGGGTGAATGTTTAGGGTGGTGGAGGGGGAATGTTTAGTTTGGGGGAGAGGGGAATGTTTAGGGTGGGGGAGGTGGGGAATGTTTAGTTTGGGGGAGGGGGGAATGTTTAGGGTGGGGGAGGTGGGGAATGTTTAGTTTGGGGGAGGGGGGAATGTTTAGGGTGGGGGAGGTGGGGAATGTTTAGTTTGGGGGAGGGGGGAATGTTTAGGGTGGGGGAGGGGGAATGTTTAGGGTGGGGGAGGGGGGAATGTTTAGGGTGGGGGAGGGGGAATGTTTAGGGTGGGGGAGGGGGAATGTTTAGGGTGGGGGATGGGGAATGTTTAGGGTGGGGGAGGGGGAATGTTTAGGGTGGGGGAGGGGGTGAATGTTTAGGGTGGGGGGAGGGGGAATGTTTAGGGTGGGGGAGGGGGTGAATGTTTAGGGTGGGGGAGGTGGGAATGTTTAGGGTGGGGGAGGGGTGAATGTTTAGGGTGGGGGAGGGGGAATGTTTAGGGTGGGGGAGGGGGAATGTTTAGGGTGGGGGAGGGGGGGAATGTTTAGGGTGGGGGAGGGGGAATGTTTAGGGTGGGGGAGGGGGTTAATGTTTAGGGTGGGGGAGGGGGAATGTTTAGGGTGGGGGAGGGGGTATGTTTAGGGTGGGGAAGGGGGTGAATGTTTAGGGTGGGGGAGGGGGAATGTTTAGGGTGGGGGAGGGGGTGAATGTTTAGGGTGGGGGAAGGGGGAATGTTTAGGGTGGGGGAGGGGGTGAATGTTTAGGGTGGGGGAGGGGGAATGTTTAGGGTGGGGGAGGGGGTGAATGTTTAGGGTGGGGGAGGGGGGAATGTTTAGGGTGGGGGAGGGGGAATGTTTAGGGTGGGGGAGGGGGAATGTTTAGTTTGGGGGAGGGGGGAATGTTTAGGGTGGGGGAGGGGTGAATGTTTCGGGTGGGGGAGGGGGAATGTTTAGGGTGGGGGAGGGGGAATGTTTAGGGTGGGGGAGGGGGTGAATGTTTAGGGTGGGGGAGGGGGAATGTTTAGGGTGGGGGAGGGGGTGAATGTTTAGGGTGGGGGAGGGGGGAATGTTTATGGTGGGGGAAGGGGTGAATGTTTAGGGTGGGGGAGGGGGAATGTTTAGGGTGGGGGAGGGGGTGAATGTTTAGGGTGGGGGAGGGGGAATGTTTAGGGTGGGGGAGGGGGGAATGTTTATGGTGGGGGAAGGGGTGAATGTTTAGGGTGGGGGAGGGGGAATGTTTAGGGTGGGGGAGGGGGAATGTTTAGGGTGGGGGAGGGGGAATGTTTAGGGTGGGGGAGGGGGAATGTTTAGGGTGGGGGAGGGGGAATGTTTAGGGTGGGGGAGGGAGGAATGTTTAGGGTGGGGGAGGGGGAATGTTTAGGGTGGGGGAGGGGGAATGTTTAGGGTGGGGGAGGGGGGAATGTTTAGGGTGGGGGAGGGGGAATGTTTAGGGTGGGGGAGGGGGAATGTTTAGGGTGGGGGAGGGGGGAATGTTTAGGGTGGGGGAGGGGGAATGTTTAGGGTGGGGGAGGGGGAATGTTTAGGGTGGGGGAGGGGGAATGTTTAGGGTGGGGGAGGGGGAATGTTTAGGGTGGGGGAGGGGGAATGTTTAGGGTGGGGGAGGGGGTGAATGTTTAGGGTGGGGGAGGGGGAATGTTTAGGGTGGGGGAGGGGGAATGTTTAGGGTGGGGGAGGGGGAATGTTTAGGGTGGGGGAGGGGGGAATGTTTAGGGTGGGGGAGGGGGGAATGTTTAGGGTGGGGGAGGGGGAATGTTTAGGGTGGGGGAGGGGGAATGTTTAGGGTGGGGGAGGGGGAATGTTTAGGGTGGGGGAGGGGGAATGTTTAGGGTGGGGGAGGGGGAATGTTTAGGGTGGGGGAGGGGGAGTGTTTAGGGTGGGGGAGGTGGGAATGTTTAGGGTGGGGGAGGGGGTGAATGTTTCGGGTGGGGGAGGGGGAATGTTTAGGGTGGGGGAGGGGGAATGTTTAGGGTGGGGGAGGGGGTGAATGTTTAGGGTGGGGGAGGGGGTGAATGTTTAGGGTGGGGGAGGGGGAATGTTTAGGGTGGGGGAGGGGGAATGTTTAGGGTGGGGGAGGGGGAATGTTTCGGGTGGGGGAGGGGGTGAATGTTTAGGGTGGGCGAGGGGGATGTTTAGGGTGGGGGAGGGGGTATGTTTAGGGTGGGGGAGGGGGAATGTTTAGGGTGGGGGAGGGGGAATGTTTAGGGTGGGGGAGGGGGGAATGTTTAGGGTGGGGGAGGGGGGAATGTTTAGGGTGGGGGAGGGGGATGTTTAGGGTGGGGGAGGGGGGAATGTTTAGGGTGGGGGAGGGGGAATGTTTAGGGTGGGGGAGGGGGTGAATGTTTAGGGTGGGCGAGGGGGAATGTTTAGGGTGGGGGAGGGGGTATGTTTAGGGTGGGGGAGGGTGAATGTTTAGGGTGGGGGAGGGGGAATGTTTAGGGTGGGGGAGGGGGAATGTTTAGGGTGGGGGAGGGGGAGAATGTTTAGGGTGGGGGAGGGGGAATGTTTGGGGTGGGGGAGGGGGTGAATGTTTAGGGTGGGGGAGGGGGGAATGTTTAGGGTGGGGGAGGGGGGAATGTTTAGGGTGGGGGAGGTGGTGAATGTTTAGGGTGGGGGAGGGGGAATGTTTAGGGTGGGGGAGGGGGGAGTGTTTCGGGTGGGGGAGGGGGTATGTTTCGGGTGGGGGAGGGGGTGAATGTTTAGGGTGGGGGAGGGGGTGAATGTTTAGGGTGGGGGAGGGGGTTAATGTTTAGGGTGGGGGAGGGGGGGAATGTTTAGGGTGGGGGAGGGGGTGAATGTTTAGGGTGGGGGAAGGGGGAATGTTTAGGGTGGGGGAGGGGGTGAATGTTTAGGGTGGGGGAGGGGGTATGTTTAGGGTGGGGGAGGGTGAATGTTTAGGGTGGGGGAGGGGAATGTTTAGGGTGGGGGAGGGGGAATGTTTAGGGTGGGGGAGGGGGAGAATGTTTAGGGTGGGGGAGGGGGAATGTTTGGGGTGGGGGAGGGGGTGAATGTTTAGGGTGGGGGAGGGGGGAATGTTTAGGGTGGGGGAGGGGGGAATGTTTAGGGTGGGGGAGGTGGTGAATGTTTAGGGTGGGGGAGGGGGAATGTTTAGGGTGGGGGAGGGGGGAGTGTTTCGGGTGGGGGAGGGGGTATGTTTCGGGTGGGGA